>NC_068346.1:10703027-11017402 GCF_014633365.1 Diospyros lotus | reverse complement strand
CCAAATCCAATATACTGGTAGTAGTCTTGGTGAATCCTGCAACTGTTCCCTGAGATCTTCTCCCACAAATTCAGACATTTCTTGCTGTCCATGAATCCACCATTAATGCACAAATTCAAGGAAATTACAGACACGAGCCAGCAACATAGCATCAACAGCAAGTGTCCAATTTTCAAGCCAAATCCAATTATGAGGAGAAGACTCATTCACAACAGGGTCCAGAAAAGTTCAAACAGTTCCGGATTTAACTAGGTTCGACTTCATTCTAATTTCAAATGAAGTCTCCCACTGTCAAATCTACAGAAACTTTCTAGCCAGACCTAACATGGAAACAATTCAAACTTGAAGACCCAAAATTCAGAACAAACAAGTAGATTGAAAAGAAGATGCTGTCTTATCCGCCCAACTAGCTTCGCAATCAGAATGCAACAATACCCAGGAATGAGGGAGAAGATAAGAAAGTCCCAAGACATCCACAAAGCAGGAATCAAAGAATCCACTAGATTCGAGCTCCCAATTCCAAAACGGAGTTTTCATTTTATCCCGTTGGTTACCAACCAAAACCCAGATGGCGAAATGGAAAAAAACAACCAGGCAAAGATTCCTATAATTTAGCCATCAAACAGAAACAACAACCAGAAGGCAGAGAGAATCTAAAAGCAAATCTCGTTTACTAGAAGGCCCTTGAATTCCTGAAAATCATATATGAAGCCAAAGATCAAGCATGTGGTGGGTGCTTATAGTTTGACTCTTTCTGGGTCTCAAATAAGCCAACTTTTTTCCAGTTCGACACTGAAACAACCAGTCACCACCAATGAGTGAAGATGATGGGAAACAAAGGAACAAGTAGAGAGAGCAGCTGAAAAGAAGAGATGGTGGTTAATGGACGCTATGAAACAAGAATCTGGGCGAGAAAGATGAGAAGAAGAAGCCGTAGAAATGTCTACTGGCACAGGCCATTATCTTCTCTATCCAGCAGTCGATCCCCCATCCAACCCAATAAAATAAAAAAAAAAAAAAAAAAACCAAATATATATATATATATCAAAATTAAATCCTGCTCATAAATATTCCCCATCTGAGCATAATACGATTGTCCTTTATTGTTGTTGATTAATTTTACTTTAATAATCAAATGATAATAGTCCTTCTGTCTTTAATTTTATGCGACCAACTGTATAAATTTGTGATGATTGAGATGATTTATAATTTTATTTATATAAAAATGACATAATTTATTAATGTAGAAGATGAATATTCTATATAAGATTTGTTAAATAATTATTAGTATACTAAATTTTTCTCTTCCCTCATTTAATTTTGTTGGCGTTAATGACACTAATAAATAATAATTTCATATAAAATGAATAGTGAACTTAAACTTATATTTATAACTCTGCAAATTATGTGTGTCATTTAATATATATAAATATATAAAGAGAAAAATACAATTGGAATGAGGAGGATAAATGAGTGCTCTTTTTCAACTTTTGGTTGTGCGCGTTCACATATGACATACCTATCCATTCCAAATTCATTGGGGCCCCCAGTAGGCAACTTGAACACGCCAAGCCCTTCTGCTTGGCTGTACTTTTCATTGACAGGACTACCCCTGCATGAACGACAGAATCTCAAGCATGCCACACTGCCACTGACCATATAATAATAATATTATTATTATCATCATATAATTATATAATAATAATAATAATAATAACCAAAAATATGTAATAATGTGGTATTTAAGAATCACGAAATAATTTCTTCCACGTCATCAATATTGGCCCGTTTGTTGTAACTTAATTAAAGAAATTATAATTTTTAGTTTCTTAGATTATAGATTCTAAAACTTAGAATAAGTTGTGAACTTGTTTACTGCAGTTTCTTAGAAAGTGTAGTTAACTAGTTGTGGTGTTTAATACCATAAACTGTAAAATAACTTATTTTTGTATAATTGTTCATAATACTCTTAGTAGTTATAGAATAATAATTTAAAAATTAATTAGTGTATATGTATAAGTTTCAAGTGTTATAAAAAAATTAATTAAAGTATAGAGAGAGGAAAATATTTGAAAATGGAGATGACAGTGAAGAAGAAAAACTCATGATTGCGTAGACAATAGGTAATTCTTTGTTAAAAATAAGGCAAAATTATCATAAAAATGTAATTATTTAAGTAGAAGTTATAAAAGTTGGGATACCCCAGATTTGAAAAAGTCAACTTCTACCCCTTTTTAAAATTAATAAAATTATAAGTTAGAATTCTATAAAATAAAACAAATACTACGGTCTAATTTTTTTTAAATTAAAAATTAAAACTTATAACTGTTAAACTGTAAGAAACAATCCCACCGAGAGTTGAGAAGGTTAGGCAAAGTGCCACACTGCCACTGACTGGGTGGTGGAGAGGTGTGGGCCCCGCGACAGAAGCCCCTCAAGGCTCAAGCTCGAGGTGGTATTATGTTTTTCTTTATATATATATATATATATATATATATTCATGTTTCTGCTTTCTTCTTTTCCTTTCGTGCCGTGGAATCTCGTAAGTGCTGTTTGGTTACAGGAAAAAGCCCATCCTCTAATTGATTTCAACATATTTTTAATCCTCAATGATTGTCCCACTGAAAGCAAGTTTGGCGCCTCCAAAGATGGGCATGATATTGATCGCAAGCTTATTTATCTATGATTTTATTTTTATTTTTTTTTTATTTCTTAACCATTAAAGTATATTTAATATATTTTATTTTTTATATTTATATATTAAAATAAAATATTTTAAATACATAGTGAAGATTGCATCAAATGCATTAAGCTCTTAATAAGTGTCTTATGATATTTACAATAAGTGTATTTTATTTTTAAATAAAATATTTTTATTGTATCTTTTTTTAAAAATTTTAAATAATTCTATTAATTAATTAAATAGTTCAAACCATGTTACATATGTCATCAACTAATAAAAATATTTAAATATTAAAAATAATATACCTTATCTAAAAACAATGTATATTTATTATTATTTCAATACTCAAAATATATATATTTATTACATATTGTATAAATGGTATAATAAACACATTTTATTTAAAAAATATATATATTTATTAGTCTTTATCTTTTTTTCTAAAGACATTAAAAAAAAAGCCTTTTGGGGGTGATGTGTCGTCTCACCAACCAAGGTAAAACCCCACCCAAATGATATAACCACCTTTATGGTACAATGTAGTTGGAAGCTCCAACCAATACCCTCTGCCCTAAGGGCAATAGCCTGAGTCTATTTTGTCTGTTTTCTCGAGTGGATTACGCCAAACCCTGACAACGAGGGTAAATTTGAAATTTCGCATCAGTGGGTGGCATGATCGTAATTCTAACGTAAAGCACTCGCATAATCGAAAAATTATATTTATCTCGGCATTGCTTACCAATTTAGGATAGAACACCATGATTAATCATTAAATAACACAAAAAATTTATGCAAAAAATTTAAATTGAAAAAAAATATTGATAAAAAAATATAAATATCACTATAATAATATTGATATAATAATTTTAAAATAATAAAAACTCATTTATAGACATAATACTCATCTATAGATATATAAAAAATATATATAAATCTATATTTTAATAAAAAATAAGATATAAAAATAAATTTTTAATTGTAAATGTGTCTCAATCATAATTAAATTTAAATTATAGGTCACAATTATCACAAACTTCACCTTAACCCTAAATTTAAATATAAAATTTTTTATAATTATTTTCTCTTCCATCAAAGTCATGAAGAATTAATCTCCTATATAGTATTTGTTAACCAAGATATAAGATGAAAAAAGTGAGATATGAAAACCATTTTAAATAAAAGTATTTTTCATTGTATTTGTTAAATTTATTTGGCGATCCTTAAAAAATAAGTCTATAATTTCTTATTTTGGATTGTCTAGATAAATTTATCTCTCTCTTTTTAAATAAATTTATTTTTTACTTTACAAATAATAAAAAATGACACATATGTCTCCCAATGCATTCTAAAAAATTTAGCAATCTAATAAAAATCTTAAAATACTTTACAGTCTTATATTGATCATTCCATATCTTGATTCGAAAAGTATTTCAACATTATCTTAATACAACATTTTCTTGCTCATTTTAACAATTGTTATCTTAATGAATATCAACCAAATTCACATAATGCTCAAACTTGGCAATAGGCAATGACTTGGTTTACATATTTGCAGTATTATCACAAGTGCTTATTTTTCTCATAGTAACATCACCATGAAAAATAATATCTCGAATAAAATGATATCTCACATCAATGTTTTGTTCTCTCATGAAACGTATTATCTTTAGTAAGAAAAATGACACTTTGAATATCACAAAAAATTGAGATGTTTGAAATATTCTCTCTAATTTCACCAATTAACCATTTCAACCAAATAACTTATTTAACAGGCTTAATAATTATTATATATTCAACTTCAATAGTAGACAACACAAAGTGAATCGTAAGGTAACCTTCCAACTAATAGCACAACCACTAATAGTAAAAATATAACCAGTAAGCGATCTTCTTTTATCAATATCTCTCACAAAATTAGAATCAACAAAAACTATGACTATTTCTCTAGCATTTTCAAACTGTAAACATGCATCAACAATACCACGTACATATTGTAAAATCCATTGGATTGCCTCCCAATGTTCTTTGCAAGCTTATCTATGTATTTACTAATCGCACTCACTACATGAGCTAAATATGGGCGTGTACAAAGCATAGCATACATAAGATACTCTACTACACTAGAGTATGGAATCAATGCCATATTGTTAATTTTAGCATCTAATTGTGGAGACAAGTTAGATGAAAGTCTAAAATATACCTCCAATAAAGTACTTACGAGTTTAGCTTTCTGCAAGTTAAATTTAGTTAAAGCTTTCTTAATGTATCATTTTTTACTTAGATATAGTTTACATGTCCCTTTGTTCTAGAAATTTGCATTCCAAGTATCTTTTTACTACTCCTAAATCTTTCATCTCAAATTCTTTGTTGAGCTAGGCTTTTAATTTTCTTATGTCATATTTATCTTTTGATGCTACTAACATGTCATTAACATATAAAAATAGATATATAAATGACCAATTCTATTCCGTTTAAAATAGACACAATTGTTATAAGTGCATCTATTAAAATATGATTAATTATAAATTAATCAAACCTTTTGTACCACTACTGAAGTGATTATTTCAGGTCATATAAAAACTTCTTCAACAAGCACACAGTCTTCTTTGATTGGAACTTAAAAACTCTCTGATTGTTATGCATAGATATTCTTCTCAAGTTCTCCATGTAAAAATGTTGTCTTCACATCCAATTGTTCAAGTTCAATATCTTGAATCACCACAATAGCAAGTAATGTCTAAAATGGAATTATGTTTTGAATCACCACAAAACTAAAGAAAAGACATTTGTGAAGTCAACACCTAGAATCTGACTGTACCCTTTTGTAATAGGTTTAGGTTTGTACCTTGCCTTTTCAACTCTTTGTGTACCTTCTTTCTTCTTGATGCCCATTTGCATTTAGTTGCTTTCTTATTCTCGAGTAATTTCATTAACTTTGAAGTATCATTTTTGTGTAAGAATTCCATCTCTTGCTTTCTTATTGCATTGTTGTGATCCATTTCTCAAATTTAGCACAACCAGCTACTTTTAAACAAGTAAAAGGCTTCTCATTGTAGTTGATAACTTCAGCCACATTCAAAGTATAGACAATAAGATTTGTCTTAGCATATCTTTGAGGGGGTTTAATATTTGTTCTAAGTCTATCTTTTGCAATATAATACTTTGATGGATCGGCACTTTCTTTTGGGGTTGACTTGGGGCTTGACTTAATCTAAGGCGAGAACTCTGATGTATGGCTTTTATCAATTTCAAACTCCACCTAAATGTCAAAACTCTACTAACTTGTAAAGAAATATTCTTTTGTAGATAAATCATGAAACATAGCAGTTTTATCAAATATAACATTTTTGCTAATTATAATTTTAAATAATTTTGGATTTCATAACTTATAACCCTTCACACTAGATTTATAACCAATAAAGACACATTTTTTAGATCTTGGTTCCAATTTTCCATTATCAACATGCATAAATTCATGACATCCAAAAATTTTTAAATCAAAATAATTTGGAAAAGTACTAGACCATATCTCTTTTGGAGTTTTCTTATCAATGGTGGTAGATCGAGATCGATTAACTATAAAACATGCAATATTTGCAGTCGTATCCCAAAATGACATAGCTAAACTTGAATTAGACAGCATGCAATGTATCTTTCAATCAAGTTTTTATTCATCCGCTCGACAACACTATTTTGTTATAGCGTACCTAGAATTGTTGAATGCTTTAGAATTCATTTTTTCTTGCAAAAATCATTAAATTCATTTAAACAAAATTCTAAACTATTATATGTGTGGAGACGCTTTGTCTACCTTTTAGTTTGTTTTTCAATCATAATTTTTCACTATTTGAAGATAACAAAAACATCATTCTTTTGTTTCATGAATAATACTCAAACTTTCTTAGAAAAGTCATCAATTAGAGTTAGCTTATATTTATCACCTCTTTTATAGGGTATTCTTGAAGGACCCTAAAGATCAAAATAGACATAGGCTAGTATCCCTTTTGTGTTGTGAATAATTTTATTGAATCTAACTCGTTTTTTATTGTCAAAGATGCAATGCTCACAGAACTTTAGTTCCCAATAATTTTCCCTTCTAGAAGTCCTTTTCTGCTTAATTCAACCATATATATTTCACTCATATGTTCATGATATATATGCCACAATTTAGTGATATCAGTATTTGATAAAGAATAAGTAGTAATAACATCATCACCTGTAATAATATAATCCTACAGAATATATAGTCTTCTATACTACTTTTTACCTTTCATCATAACAAAAGCACCTTTACTGACCTTAATGACTCTACTTTCACCAATGTATTTGTACTCATTTAAATCAAGAGTACTCAATGAGATAAGATTTTTCTTAAGGTAAAAAATATATCTGATATCAGTTAAAGTTCTAATAATATCAAACATCTTAATTTTAATTGTTCCAATACCAGCAATTTTGCAAGAAGAATTGTTTCCCATCAACACATCACCAATAGACAAAGTTTTATATATTAAAAACCAATTCCTATTATGAAACATATAAAACGAGCATATTGTATCAAGGATCCAATCTTCGCAAGATTTGATAATTTCATTAGTTACAACCAAAAGTTCCCTATCACTACAGTTATTTTCAATAACACTAGCTTCGCTTGAAATATTTGATTATCTTTCCTTCTAGTCAATTTCTTAACTTAAAACACTCACTTTTAATGTGTTCTTTTTTCATACAATAGTTAGAACTTCTGTCTTTATTTCTAGACTCTAATCTACCTTTTCTTTCGCCACCAAACTTTCGTTCATGTGTTTTCCCTCTAATCAAAAGGCTATCCCCGAGTTTCTAAATTACCCCATAACATCATAAACTTCTTTTTAAGATAAGAATGTCACGACTATAGAATATAGTCTCTAAAAGTTGAATATGAGATTGGCAAAGAACATAACAAAATTAAATCCAAATTTTCTTCATCATATTTGACCTCCATACTTTCCAAAATCAAAAATAATTTCTTTAAAAATAGTTAAATGGTTTTCAATGAATTTACCTTATGTCATTTGATGAGAATATAATATTTGCTTTATATGAAACTTATTAGTCAAGTTTTAGTTATTCATAGTTGTTTTAGTTTCAACCATAGTGTAACTGTCGTTTTCTCTTTTTTTCAAAATGTCCTATAGAATTTGATTTGACAAATGCAGATGAATCAGATATAAAGCTTTACCATCCTTATGTTGTTTTTCTTCAGTACTCCAAGATTGTGACATTTTATCAAATCGCAATAATGCATTATCTAAATCTATCTATGCTAAAATTATTTGTATTTTAACATGTCATAATGAAAATATAATATTCTGATGCAACAATGGAATATCATATTTCAAGGTTATCATTACCAAGATCAACTAACCCCAAATAGTGTCAAATGCCAATAAAAGAAAGGCCCAACAAAAAAAAAAATAGACTAGGATGACAAATTTGGACAATAGATTTGGTCAAGACAAATCATGATCTGTCATATATAGGTTGAACAAATCTGGACAGTAGAATAGATCTATGCAAATCTGATTTGGATCTATTATATTCGGGTTGAATTTGAGTAGAGATCTAGGCAGGGATAGTTTGACTAGTCATTGGTGATGACAGAAGATGTAAGAGTTGTTGTCGGCGATGACAAAAAGCTCAGGGCCAACGATTATGGTGAAGTCATCAACAATGATGATGAAAAACGAATGAGTAATCATCGTCTGCAACCGTGAATATAGCACAAAGGTAGACATTCAGTTGCAATCGACTGGTAAAGACAAACAAGTGGCTAAAGAAGACAAAGGCAAATGAGCAATTCAATTACAGCAATAGAATTGTTGCAGATGATAGAAAAATAAAGAAATATGACATTGGATTACGACTGCCAGAGAAGACAAAAGGACTGCCATGTTGACCAGAAAAGGCAGATGGTCGATCTTAACGATAAAAAATGGCAATCTGAAGGTCACTTGGATTGATGCAGTCAACGACTACTGTGTGAGGACTGACAGCCATGAGCAACAATGAATAGGTGACTAATGGTGGCAATGGTGACGATTGTAAAAAAACCCTAGGTGACGAAGAAGATGAGGGTGCAAATTTGACAGTTAAGATTGAAAGATATTGATGGTTTGATCCAATGGTTTTCATACTAGTTTGTACGAAATTTAGGATTAACAAGAAACGATAATTAAACCATTAAACATACAAAAGAACATAAAAGTTTTACATGAAACTCTCAAATTAGGAAAAACCACGAGTAAAGAGAAAAAATATCACTATAATAATATTAATACAATAATTCCAGGATATTGGATACATTTTTATAGACTTAACATTCATTTATAGATATATACAAAAATAATTTATATAAATCTATATCCTGATCAAAATATAAGTCACAAAGATAAATTTTCAATCTTAAATGTGTCTTAATCATAATCAAATTTGAATTTTGGGTTACAATTATCACCATGTCAATTATATTTTGTAATATATTAGAATTTAATAATTTTATATAATATAATTTGTGTGTGACGACCCGCTCCTACCTACAGGTGCCACGGGTGAATAATCGATCAGATTACTCACTCACTAAGTCATTAATGAAGAGATAGACCATGTTTTTATAAGAAACGCTCTAAGTGGGGCCTAGGCTTCGTCATTCTCCTTACTCTACTCGAGGAATCGGTCCCTAAACATAAAAAGAAGCACAATAGAATGGGACTCGACACTCGAGTGAGCATCATTTTTCTTCAGCTCGTCTCACAACAAGCTAAAGGTGATCCAAACACAAAATAACATATTAAAAATCTGTTGAGTACTGGGGATTTATGGGAAATTCCCTTTCAATCCTTACACAGTTCAAAGATTTGGCTCAACCCAAACTAAAGCCACATACAACAAGAATCTACATAATCACATACTACCCTATGCTAATTACGACCAACTAGATACCATCTAGTGCCCAACAACATATACATTCAACACATATGTATACATACAGGAATATATACAACATACAAAAATCGGGCAACAACACTAGTCGCCACTTCATCCTCTTGACGCCATCACTACTTGCATCTAGACTTGCAACATCTACAACATGAGGTAAAACCTCACGAGTCACAATGACTCAGTAAAGGTGCAAATGAATGTAAACAAGATAACATATGAGATGTAATGACAAGTAAGTATGCATGACTGGTAAGGTATCACTGCCCTCCAAACCCATCTGTTCGAGGCAATAACCTCTCATTTTACCATTAGCATGCATCTAGTCTCCCCATGGCCATAGAACTCCACTAGACCACCTATAGAACATGCACAACAAGCAACTACACACAACATATATTCATCGATTTTACCAAACATTCACAAGACCGCCCACCATTTGGGCCATCCCTTACCTGGCTTAAAGCTTTCTCTACCATGAGCGAGAATGCCAGCCTGAACTTCGAACTCTTCTAGGACCACCGCCTCCCTGGTATGAACTAGATGCGCAATCACACAAACCCATTATATTAGAAATTAAACTAGGGCCTATGTTTTTTTCCATACTTTGTAAAAACCCACCCATCAACAATTTCCAAATAGGCTCAACCGAGGGTTTAATCCAACCAATGCTTATTCTACATTATCCCACATAATGCAATTAACTCGAAATAATTTAATTCAATTACCTTAACCAATCTAGAAAAGAAATCCAACAAAACGCCCACACTAGTGTTGCCTCCTTGGTTGCCACCTTATGTCAAGATTCCATTTTCGAGCCTTTAACACGTTTCTCAAGTCCCAAATTAATTTTTAGAATTTTCTCTATTTTTTTTTAAAAAATAACTATTTTTCCTCATTTTTCTCCTCTTTTTTTCCCCAGATTTTCTTTCTTTTCTTTTTTCTTTTCTCTCTCTCTTCTTCCTCCTTCTTCTTTTTCTTCTTCACGCGCACAACCGCTCCACTAGCCACCCACCACCTAGGCCTCTGCTGGCTGCTGCCGCCTGTCAGCTCGCCTTCGTCAACCATCTTTGGCTACAGCGCTACCGGCTGCCTCCATCACAAGCCACGGTAGCAGGCCTCTCGCACGCAACCTTCGTTACTCGTATCTGCTTTCGGTCACCGGCCATTGCCACCTTTGCTGATCATCGCAACCACCGTCGGCTGCCACCGCACGCTTACTGGACCATCACCTCACACTACTGGAGCCATCATCACGGCTCAGGCTATCATCGCTCCTACCATTACTGATCGGCCTTCAACCGCCATCGATCATCCCCAGCCGGCCACCTCTAACACTTCAAGCCGTTGTCTCTGGCCAACCATCGATCACCCATCTCTCTCTCCCAATCCTTCTTCTCTCTCTCATTCCCTCTCTTGACCCAAGCTCTCAAATGAAAGAAACCAAAATCAGATTTAATTTTTTGCCACTCAGTGTAGCACACTTGGCCCCCAAGCCATTCACACACACACACACACACACACACACACACACACACACACACACACATATATATATATTAATTATAAATTACACATTAATTCTCTCCAAATCTCATTAATTCCACTTGAGAAATTTATTAATTACACTTGGACCCCCTAAGGACTTAAATTAATTACCATCAAGCCATTGAGATCTTGATTTCTTCAAAAGTTAATAATATAGGATAACTCGATAAAATCGATCTCGTCCCTGTGCCCGCACATGACATTTTCTCTCCCAAAAATGCTTTAGGGTTTTCTTACTCACAAAATCAAACCACACTCAAGGTCCATTTGACTTGCCGGAAGTCTTTTATGATCATTCGGTTCAATCAACAATTTGGACTTATATAGAAATTATTTCAGAAACTATTCCCGATCTTATTGCTTTCAGCGTCATTAACCTCGCTTCGAGACGCTAACCAATCTCATACCCTCTTTCCTAGACATCCAACTCCTAGGGCATTTCTTATCGTCTATTCGACAATTTATAAATTCATTTTCCGAAATCAACTTTTAAACTCTTCAAACCACTCAAGGTGCTTCAAAATCACTGTAGATCCTATATTTTCCAATACCATATAATATCAGGTATTACATTGTGATATCATATTATTTTAATTATATAAAATAAAGAAATAAGTAGGTTGTAAATAAATAAAATTACTTGCAAATAACTCAAAATTGGGTTCAATTAAAATTTGTTTAAGGTTATTTATGAAATCAAGCTTAAAATTAACTTTAACTTTAAAATTATGAAAAGATTCATTTAAAATTTACTTAAAACTCATTTAATATAAATTAATCAAATTTGAGCTCAACATCACAACTTGACTCTACATTGTGCGAAGGCAATTATACTTCGGTAATAATTTCTTCATATTTCTATTGATATGTTGATATAGAGAAATATTATCTTATTCGCATCAAGTAAATATTATATTGTCCGATTACATTGTTGATATATATCTTTGTAAGTGTATATATGTAATTTTATTAAAATATTTATTTGTATTAATTATTATAAAGTGTTGATTACCCCTCAGCCTCTCAAGAGTTAAGGCGGAGAAAAGGCTCACATACTCAAATTATTACATTCTTCTCAAACTCCATAAAACTTTAACTAAATAAGTTGAAATCTTTTAACGCTATTCAAGTTTAAATTCGAATAAAATTCTAAATAAATAATTCAAAATGCAGCCTTTGATACAAAAGTAATCCACCAAATATATATATTTTTTATTTACATATTTTTTTATTTAGACATTTAAACTTTTTATTATTTCAATTACACTCCTAAACTATTCAATTTTAAACCAATTACACACTGTAACAACCGAAGCGTGCAATACATGTGCTCAAGCTTGATTGAAGAAGCTAATGTGGATTTTTCAATATTATAATTTAACTCTTATATTTTGATTTATTTTCGTTTGGCTTTCTGAATTTTTCGTTATTTTAATTACAGAAAACATATTTAAAATAATGATTTATAAAAAAAATGATATTTGGACATTTTAAAGTGACATTTAATGTAACACTTTTGTATTTGTATATTTTGTTGCGTGTCTAATCAATACAAGTGTTAGATACACCAATCACATAGAATATTACTCTAAAGAATGAGTTAAATTGACTAAAAAATGTATAATTTACGAGTTTAATCGAAATAATGAAAAGTTTGAGTGTTTACATGAAAAAATGTCAAAGTATATAAATTAAATTGATTAAAAAATGTATGGTCAAAGAGTGTAATTGAAAGGTAAAAAGTTTGGATTGTCGCATGAAAAAATGTGAAAGTATAGGGGTTAAATTGACTAAAAAATGTATGGTCTATAAGTGTAATCGAAACAATAAAAAGTTTAGAGACCTAAATAAAAAAAAAGTTAAATTACAAAAATTAAATTATAATGTTGAAAAATCCATGTAAACTTTTTCAATTGAGCCCAAGCACATGTATAACACAAGTAAGTTTCCATTGTATTAAGGTATCTAATTGATTCAAAATTAAATAATTAAATAGTATAATTGAAAAAATAAAAAATTTAAATGTCTAAATAAAAAAAGGTGTTATTTTGTGCACTCCTTTTAACGGGGTAAACATCACCCCTCGTTAATTTGGAGGGTAAAAAGTCATTGGAAGTGTCTCTTCCCAAACCGTTTTTCTCTCTCATCTCTTTCCCTTTTTCTTTTTCTCGTCATTGACCCTCTTGTCATTGCATCCTCATTTTTTGCCACCGCCGTCCTTTTCACTGCCTCATCTTGCCTCTCACTACTTTCTCGCCTCGTCACTCACGGGTCGACTGTTGATGCATCATTCTTTTCTGTGATGAGGCAGGATGACAGCGACAAAAAGACATCCAGAGACTTACCAGAGAAAAATGAGAAAGAGAAGAGAGATAAGATTGCTCCCACAAAAATGAGGGTAAAATTAATAAACACTTATTAAACTTTAAAGTTGTGATTATTAACTCACTAAACTTTAAATTGTAACTAGTTACTCATTGAACTTTATTCAACATCAACCATCCATCACTTGTTATAACTCTGTCAGCTATTACAAATGAAAAATGCTAACGAAATTTGACGTGGCTAACGGAATCTGACGTGGCAAAAATAAATTTAACATACACTCACTGAACTTTAAAAATGTAACTATTTACTCATTGAATTTTTGCTCAACGCCAACCATCCATCACCCCGTTATATCATCGTCTGATCTTGAAACATATTAAAAGATTTTTTGTAGGCATTTGTGATCACTTATTTCTCAAACCAAAAGCCAAAAATAAACTAATGATTTAAATTAAAAAAGCTACTGATGCAAATCAAAAGTAAAAAAAAAATATTTGTTTAGATTTTTTTACCTCCATTACAAACAACGAAATTCACAAAAAATGTATTTAATAATGAGATCAAGAGTCAAAATTATAATTGTTTCAAGATCAGACGGTGATGTAATGGAATGATGAATAGTTGACGTTGAGCAAAATTCAGTGAGTAAATAGTTATATTTTTAAAGTTCAATAAGTATATGTTAAATTTATTTTTGTTACGTCGATTCCGTTAGCCACGTCAAATTTTATTAGCATTTTTCGTTTATAATAGTTGACAGAATTATAATGAGTGATGAATAGTTGACGTTGAGTAAAGTTCAGTGGGTAACTATTTATAATTTAAGATTTAATAAATAAATAATTTTAATTTTAAAATTTAATAAATATTTATTAATTTTATCTCAAAAATGACCCCGCATGGGGGGTTTGACGGTCACCCCGTTAAAGGCCGCACAAAATCGAACTCATAAAAAAACTTTTTAAGCTAATGTGTATTTGGCAACAGTAATCACTAATCACCTATAGGACGAAGGGTGAATTTGGAATTTGACGCACGAGAGGGGATGGCAAGATCGTAAAAAGGACAAAACCAGTTGCGTAAGTGGGGGAGGAGGACGCTTTAATTGAAGACCTGTCATGAATTGATTAGGCCATCACTATCCCCCACTTTCTTTTTGTTGTTTTCCCGACAGCGACGTGCCACGTCATCGGCAGCGGTTCTCTGACTTCCCGACCTATCTAACACATCCGACGTGCAATACGCATTACGGGTTGGTTTGGGCGACCACATTACGTGTCAGCAAAAAAGAGAGTGGGGCCCCTGCCACGTGGCCTAATGGA
Organism: Diospyros lotus; assembly: GCF_014633365.1. Lineage (NCBI taxonomy): Eukaryota > Viridiplantae > Streptophyta > Magnoliopsida > Ericales > Ebenaceae > Diospyros > Diospyros lotus. The sequence continues at coordinate 11,002,543 of NC_068346.1, read as the reverse complement.
CGGCTTTCCCCCAGCATGGACGACCTTCTTCCACTTCGAACGTACGTGTATGGGCTTTCTTTACAGTTAAGACACTTAAAAAAGATGGCTTGCTAGGATTCCTGGAACTGTTCAATCTTATTACAAAATTATTATATGGCGGGCCAGCTTTAAAATTCAATTTTATTAATATTTAGGGATAATTATGAAGAGATTTTTGAGACATAAAATTACCTAAGGTTTAAATTTTTTTAAAGAAAATTTTTGAAAACTAATTAATACACTTTTCAAAGATTATTAAAGTTGTAAGTCACTATATTTTAAAATTGGTATCAAATCAATCATTATATTTAAAAAAAACAAAATATAGAAATATTTAAATTTAAAATTGAGGTTTAATTTGGGCATTTATTAATACATGAACTTATTTTGATTGATAATAGAAAGGGATGTTTAAATGGTTAGTTCGATTATCCAATCGACTGAAATTCAATAATTGAAAGAATCGAATCGTTGTATAAAATCAAACTAAACTGACTAAACAAACCCAAAAATGAAACTAATAAAAAGCTGAAAAAATCAAACAAAATTTGTAAAAATCCAATCGATTGAGTAAACCAAACAAACTCAAAAATAACCGAACAAACAAAACTAATTTTTGACCTTACTGTCGTCACCGGCCACCCAATCAGCTATGATTTCAATTATCAAAACCAATCATCGGATTCCCTTAATCACAATGGTTCATATATTTAAAAATGAGTTTGGTTAATTAGTTGATTTTTTTTAGATCTAAAAATTCATTTTATTGTCAAACTCAAAACTTGTTTATGGAAAAACATCGTTGGCCACCATCCACGGTAGATTTTGACTATCGAAATTAACCATCAGATTAGCCTTGATTCAGTGATTTACATACCCAAAAATCAAAAGGATCTGATGGTTAAATTTTAGTAGATCTAGATTTTAAAGTAGAATACTCGCCCACAACAAGATTGCCGAAAAACTTACCAAAGGGGCCTTCAATGGTGGCTACCGAAGTGACGTCGATGGGCGAGCACGGTGGTGCGAAACGTGTGATGGAGCCAGTGACTTACAGTGGGAGAAAACAGTTGGAGGGAGAGAGAGAGATGCTAGTAGCGATAGTCGATGGGAATAAAGTTGGTTGTCGTCGATATTGAAGGTAGAGAAAAAGGGTTGACATTGGAAGGAACGACAAGTTCATTCAGAGACTGTAATGAGAGATGAAGGTAAAAGGAATGAGTCGAGTGAAAGGGAAAGGCGAAAGGACTGAAGCATCAGTTCGGTCCTTCCATTGTTCTGTGACTTTTGTTTTTTCTTCTTCTTTTATATTGGGCCCAAAATAAAATCATTTTATAACTTTAGTCGGTTTGGTTAGTTCAGTTACTTTCAACTCAAAAATCGAATTGAAATCCAAAAATTGAAATTTCTAAAAAAAAAAATCGAACCTAACCAAATTTTCACAAAAATCGAACCAAACCAATAATTTCAATTAGTTCGATTAGGTTATTTCAATTAAACTAGAGTTTTGCACACCCCTAATAATATAATTAAAATGTTAATAAGTAATATTAAAAAATTATCAACCACAATAGTAAACGTGACTTTAAATCTAAAAATAAAATGACTTATTTGATATTATTTAAAATAACTTACCCAAATTAACCCCAAATTTATATACAATGATTTAACTTATTAAAATATAATAATTAAATTAACTCCAAAACCATAATACAATTACATATTCAAAACTTCACCCAAACATAAAATAAACTTTGTCCCCCTTGAAATAACGATTGGAAGATTGACTATAGAAAAGCTAGTACCTACCCATTAGTAACTTGCATTAACAAAGAGAAAGACTACTTGGGACATGCCTATAAAAGTTCTTCGATCCTTAATCTCAGTTGGAGGGAAAATATTTTTTTGAGGGAAAATATTAACAAAGGATCTAGTTGATGGTCCTTTAAGGTATAGCCACTTAAGAGGGGTTGAATTGAGTGTTTAATTTTTTTTCTTTTTTAATAAATATTATTGAGTAATTATTTTATCTAAGAATATATATAAATTATTATTTTTAATTAAATTTTTGTTATTTAATTTTAAACAAATTAAGATTATATAACTATATATATGTAAGTTTGAGATTAATAAATTGCAAGTCATAAGATATAACAATAATAAATAAATAAAGCACAAGACAATTTATAGTGGTTTAGTGTCTTCACACACACCTACTCCACTCTCCCAAGGTCTCAACCACCCTTGGATTCCACTAATCTCACTAACATTTTCACACTAGCTCACCTTAGAAACTAGATACACTCCTAGATTACAATGGGTTCTAGAAAAACCACCAACACCAAGGTTTTCTCCCTATCTTACCTTGGAAATTAGATTCACATAGATTTTAACAGTTATAGAAAACCTATACAATCCACAATAGTAATTTATATGTTACAAATAATTTGTCCACACTTGGACACAAATAAGCAATTAAGAACAAATTATACAAGGCAATAATATTTAAATAAATAAATAAACGATGACCTCAGTTTGAATGGAGAAGATCGGATTCGATTTTGCCATCTCTTTTTTTCTTCTTGCCTTGTGGCTCTTCGGTATATGAACAATGAATCTTTGAGAGCCTTGGAATGCTTGAAAATTAGCTTGAGAGCTTTTGGGAGCTTTGGATGTACAATATGTGCAATAGATGTTCAAAAAATGAGTTTGAGAGATATTTATCAACATTTTAGCCACTAAAAAAATGATTAATATGAAATTTGAAATTCAAAAAAATGTAATCTAAGAAATTTGAGAGGTATTTCTAAAATTCTTATAATTTAATTTTTTTTACTCACACGTCCCTTTCATCACAAAAGGTGTTAATTAAAATTAAGGTCGAATAGATTGTTGTATCTTAAACTTATGGTCAATTTTTAATTTTATCTAGTTTTGACTTTTACTTCAATTTGGTCATCAAACTTTAAGTTTTGTTTTAATTTTATCCTCAAGTGGTTAGGTATATACCTCAGCATATGTGGCGTTGGGGTAGCATGTTATTGGACACATAAACAAAACAAACTCATCATCTTCACCGCTGACCTCCTCATTCTCCATTTATCACCACTCTCATTGTCGGACATCCAAGGCCTTAACCCTCTTTGGTCACACTAGTTATGTCAAGCACGAAGCTCTTCAGCCATGGCAGTGACTAGAGGTCATAGGCCATAGCGTCGATGGCCATTGCAATGCTGAGATTCAACCCAGGTTGAGAAGACTCGCCTCAATCGGTCGACCAACATGATGACCCACATCGGTGAGCCATCTGCCAAAAGGAGATAGAGAGCATCGGCCAAAAGAGGACACGAACCGTTGGCCATGGCAGTCACGACAACCCTAGATTTTGGAAAACATTTGATTATCGACGATGGCGAAAGTAAGGCATAGGCCAATCGATCAACAATGACAAACCCATAGGCTTTGTTGTTTTCTTGACGTGGGTCTCACCATGGCAGTTTTTTCCCCTCGACCTCTGGCCTTCTCCCATCTCTCTTCTTTTTTTGATCGGCTGTCTTTGTGCCCACTGTTAATGGAAGCAAACCAGCGACGAGAGTCGTCGATGATGAAGAGTGAGGAAGAATGAGGTGGCTGGTAGTGGTAAAGGCAGAAATGGTGACGGTGCAAGGTGGAAGGCATAAACCCTGGGTGATTTGGGGAAGAAAATGGGTTTTGACCCATTAAGTGTTGGGTCAACCCATTGAGTCTGATTTGAATCAGGGTCAACCTAACCTATTACTTGGATTTCAAAATACACATGGCAAAACAATGTTGTTTTGCCATATGCATTGTAGCAATATCATGACAAAAAGATATTGTTTTGTTGATATGTCTATTATTGGACACATCGGCATGCCATGTCAACCGCACGTAAACTAGGGCACACGCTTTGTCTATTGAGGATAAAATTGAAACAAAAGTTAAAGTTCGATGACCAAATTAAACCAAAGGTCAAAACTAGATAAAATTGAAAATTGACCCTAATTTCAGGATACAACAATCTATTCGACATAAAATTAATTAAACTAAATTAGATAAATTTAACTAATAATAAGAATTCAAAAATTAGCACAAATAAAATAAAAATGGCTTTTGGTAAGGGTAAGGCATCACCTATTGTTTCTTCAATTGAGAGAGGTGATATTGGACGGATAAGTGGCTTATTTGGCAATTTCTCCAAATATTCTTTAAATAAAAATGTTTAATAAGCATCATTCTTTTCTGATGATGAATGGAGGAAAAAATGACCAAAAGAAAGGAATCTCACCTGCATATCTCCACATCCCCACTTGATTTTGTGGAAACAAGTCGCTTTTGTGATGTGATTTTTAGGAGGTTTGACATTGAAGAGGCGTGTAAGCACAAGGCAACCCTAGTAGTAGGGGTGAATAAGCAGCCTCACTTTGCTTGAGATACTATTAACACATTTGTTTAAGCTCTTTCCCCTCCTTGTGCTCCTAACCATGGGGGGGTTAAAAAGTGATGTCTAGCCTTGACTTGGAGGAACACCACCATCGTGATTGGGCATAGTGTAGCCACCCTCGATCTCCCTATCATAAAGATTAAAGGACCTTAGGGGTGGAAAGCTATCTTTGTGGTGCTCCTTTCCTTCCCAAAGTCAACCCTAAGTTTTTGTTAAACCCAACTTCTTGATGGGCAAAGGTTGATGGGAGATCATTTCTAAGTTTATCTTGAGGTGATTGACACCGACTTTGTGGAAGACCTAAGGATTGGCATGCATTTGATTCATTAGGGGTACATTAGACTTGTTGTCTTTATTACTCTTTTTGATAGGTTTCCTTATTTTCCAAACTTTTTTTCTCTTTAGTTTTTACCTAAGGCATGAAAAGCATGATGGCTATAAACACTCAAAGTTGAAACGATCCAACAGTTGAATCTTACTGGATCTGAAAATTAAAAGTAAAGAACATTAAGTTCTTACCTTAAATAGGAAAAACTCTGGTTTATTGAGCCAACTTGTTCATATTAATTGAGTTTTGATGATTAACAAAAAAAAAAAATCAATATACAAATTATAGTATTTTTGGTGATTAACAAAAAGAGTATTTTTATTAAATATATTAATTATAGTATCGAATTATTTTTGATTGATTTATAAAATATTTTTCATAGAATATGTATTACCAAAAATATTATTTTCTATTAATTTTTTTAATTATCTTTAAATTAATTTATAAAATATTTTTCATAGTATATGTATTAACAAAAATATTATTTTCTATTAAAAATATTTTTTAGATTAATATATTAAATATTTTTTCATAGCATATGTATTACCAAAAATATTATTTTCTATTAAAAATATTTTTTAGATTAATTTATTAAATATTTTTTCATAGCATATGTATTATCAAAAATATTATTTTCTATTAAAAATATTTTTTAATTTATTAAACATTTTTTCATAGTACATGTATTATCAAAAATAGTATTTTTTATAAAAAAATATTTTTTAAATATATATTTTTAATTTATTAAATATTTTTTCATAGCACATGTATTATCAAAATATTATTTTGAATTAAAATATTTTTAAATATATTTTAATTTAATTTATAAAATATTTTTATAACATATGTATCACAAAAAACATTTAACAAACCAGCCATGTGCCTCTTGTTTCGAACCCTTAATCTCCAAGTAGTCCAAACCTTCTATTGCCGGCTGATCTACAAGTCTTATTGGTTATATGAGTGCACATATTAAATTTATGTTATACTAAGATTTCCTATCTATAACAGTCAAATTTTTTACCATTGAAAAAATAGCTAAAATCTTTATAAATACCCCTAAATCTTATTTTTGAGATACCAAGTGCTTCCATTCCAAATTCAAAGCACTTGAAACATGCCAAACGCTCTGAAGCTATCATCCAAGCAATCTGAGGCTCACGAAGTATTATTGCACATCAACCGAAGAGCCACAAGGTAAAAGGAGAAAAATATTTTCAAGTCTACTCTGAATTTCTCCAAGGTCACTAATTTATTTATTTTATTTAAATATTATTGTCTTGTATATTTTTGTGTTGAATTACTTATTTGTGTTTAAGTGTGGACAAATTATTTGTAAATATTTAAATTATTATTGAGGTTTATATAGGTTTCCTAGAACCATTAAAATCTTGGTGAATCTAGTTTCCAAGGTAAGTTAGGGAGAAAACCTTAGTGTAGTGGTTTCCTAAAACATGTTGTAATCTAAGTGTGTATCTAGTTTCCAATGTGAGCTAGCGTGTAAACCTTGGTGAAATTGATTTAGTAGAATCCCAAGAGTGGTTAGACCTCGAGAGAGTGGATTAGGTGTGTGTGAAAACACCGAACCACTATAAATTATCTTGTGCTTCATTTTATTTATTTTTGTTATATCTTGTGATTTACATTAATTATTAATCTCAAACATAATTTATTTTAATTATCAAATATATATTCTTAAAGAAAATAATTAATCAATAATATTTATTAAAAGAGAGAACAAATTTAATTACTCAATTCACCTCCCCTCTTGAGTAGCCATACCCTAAGAGACCAATATGGTTGTCGGCATCTAGGAAAATAGTTAATGGCTAGAGAAGAGAGGAAGAGAAGGCGGGCAAAAGATCAGTGGCTGCTATTAGTGTTGTGTGCCTTGATGGTAGATTTGGATAACATCTAGCAGAATGCATTAATTGTATTTTTGTATAAATCAATAATAGGTAAGGTTTTCTTCATTCATATTTTCTCCAATTAATTATATCAATGAGTCCCTAGATCTTCAATGTGAGAATCTTATTCTCAAGGCGGTGAGACTGTGTAACATGATTATCTAGTAACATAATATCTTAAACTATTCATAGTTCTTAGATTTTTTGGATGGGGACAATAATTAATCAACTATAGACTAGCACATAGGTTACTATCTCATTCAATATGGGGATACTAATGGGAGGATGGTGTGTCACACGCTATATGACATGAGATGTCTTAAGTAAACCTGTTAATGGTCGTTGGAAAACGATTAGCCGAATGTGATACCGATGACTGACCACATGGGATGATGGATAATGGTAGTGTCATCAAGTTGTGATGGTGTGTTGATCCTCAAACTTGAACTGACACGATTGTTTTGTGTATTGGTGTGCGAGATTTGCTAATGAGCTGAACCATCCAATCAGGAGATGAAAACGTTCATCTATGTGGTTCCGTATTGCTAGTATATGGAGACATGTGTTGGGAATAACATTTGTCACATTTGTAGGTATTTGATGGGGTGAACGTACCATGTGATCTACTATTGATGTGACGAGACAGTCTCTGGTCAGGGCAGATTAAAAGTCAGGAAATGTGTTTCCTAATGTGTCATCTGGTCACATTACTGAGGTCTGGCATATAGTTACTGAGTTTGTCACTCCATAACTCTCGCTCAGTTGAGATGTTAAGTGATGGAAGGATTATAACACTCGGTAATTGTTAATTATAATAAGTTCACTTGAAGTGAGACTTCACTGCCACTTATACTGTCTTGAACCGCTGCTAGGCGTTAATCAGGAACTTTCGAAACGTCGTCAGGATTTGGAGAAGCTCCATGATAGGTTAAGGGGTTGACCTATACTGAAAAAGGTTTCGATGTTATCTGATTACTAGCGAGTAGTAAACCTAGAAAGTCACACCATATAGTTTTGTGTTTGGTATCGACATCATATGCCCAAAATTGTCTTTGGAATTGATTGGTCAAAAGTTGACCATTAGCCCTCTGCCAATAGTGCATGATGCATAGTACTTAGTAATAATGTATAGTGCATAACGCATAGTGCATGGCGCATATTGTATAGTGCATAGTATATAGTGTGAAATCAACTATTGATTGCACAGTAAAAGGCAGCGGATTGCACAGTGTATAGTGAAATTTCATAGTAACCTCTTGAATTATTGAGAGAATAATTAGGATGGTGGGGTGGCGGACGTGAAAGAATTTCAAATGAGAGAAAGGAGGAAAAAATTATATGAGGGGGAATTATTTTATAAAATGGTAGGGGCTTCTTTCTCTTTCTAATTTTCTCATGTAGCTTCCTTATTTTCTTCTTCTTTCTTCTTGCTCTGAAAATATTATAAAAGTTATACATATAATTATTACATGTATAATTTTGTGACATGGACACCGGTGATACGTAGATTTTATGTATATAGCACAGGAAGAGGTGATTGGAATGGTACCTTACTGCATACTAGGCGTGGACAGACTAGAACCACCACAACATGAGGTGGACACGATTTCAGTACAAAAATAATTTTTGTACCCCAACCTTACATCGAACAACAAGTATGAGATTTATTTATGTATTCAATTATCGAATATGCATGTTGATTAGATACCCAAGTTATGTATAGCGTGTATATTATATTCCGTTGTGTGTATCTAATACATGATAAAAATTTTATTTTTACCTATACCGCCATATTAGTGATTCCCTTCAGCTGCTGGTCAGGGAAGAAAAAGAGAAAGAGACACAAGCGAGAGGGAAATGAATAGGCAAAGGTGGAGAAGAAGATGAGAATGAGGAAAAAATAATGAAGGGCATATATATTAGAGAAATTTAGAGACAAAAAAAATCCATCTTAAACATATATATTAGAGAGATTTAGAGATAGACAAAATTTCATCTCTAATTTCCATCTCTGTTCAAATTAGAGATGGAATATTATGCCTCTAACCTAAGGATAGAAATCTAATTTTCGTTTCTGATTGAAATAACCACCGATTTTCATCTCTAAAACCAAAGACGAAATTTTTCAGTCTCTAATTTCATCTTTGACAAAAAAAAAAAATAGAAATGGAAATTTTTTTCCATCTTTGAAAGTAGACAAAAATTAGAGACGGAATAATTTTCGTCTCTAATTCTGAAAAAACTTCAAAGATGGAAAATTTTCCATCTTTGATTTTGTCTCTGATATTAGGTAAAATTTACAGAATATAGGCAAAAAAATTTCTATCTTTGAACAATTAGAGACAATATTTTTTGCCTCTAACTTGAAAAATGTTCAAAGACGAAATTTTTAAGTCATTAATTCAATATCTGATTTAGAGAAAAAAAATTACCTTTAAAATAAATTTTAGTTATTTTGCTTATCCATCTCAAAATTTATCTCTGTCAGAGACAAAATTTATTTTCGTCTCTAAAATTTATCTCTTTAGAGAGGGAAATAAATTATGTCTCTAAAATTGATTTTTTTTTTTTTGGTGGTGTTGAGGAATGGGACTAGCAAGTTGAGGAGCTTGCTTTTAGCCAAGCACGTGAGTTAAAACTTCAAGAACAATTACAAAGTGCAGAGTGTCAGTTTAATCAAGATCACCCAATGGTGAGAGTAAATGCAGTTTGCAAGTATTGACTATCCTAAGACTATTATGACATAATAGAAGCATATACAACTAGTTTTGCTAAATATGGATTTTATATGGCTCGCTTTTCTTTTGAGTCAATGTGTCCTAGGCAATCCTTTGACATGCTCGTCTATACTCATGAAGTTGCAAATTTTGAGGCTCTTTACTGATGCCATTATGATCTAGAACCTAAGAGAGTCCAGATACTTATCTTAACTCCTTTTTAGTGAATAATTTAGAGAACGTCTTAGGTCCTTAAGAGCCTTATTTAGGTGTCCAAAAGGATCTCGAGGTGATTGAGACTCTCAAGGATTTGGACGTGGTGGCCCAAGATATGGCTAAGGATCCTGCACCAACCATTAACCCGGCACCTCTTCTTCAAGTTACCAAGGGATATCGACATCAATAGTCCTTCTTCATCAATCATTCATTTTAATGCTTCCTCTCCCTCTCAAGCAGATATCGAGATCCTTTCTAACCAGTCAAAGGAATAAGAGTTTTAAGTTTTTTCTTCTCCATGTACATTTGTTTTTTTCCTTTCGATCTTTGTACACTTTTTTCCTTTAAAGAAAAAGTATTTCTTTTTTCTTTCATAACTTTTATCATTGTGTACTCTAATATGATGTGTGTTTGCTCTTATGCATAGCAAGTTAGCAATACACATAGCATATAATATTTAAAATACTTGACTTTAGCACGAGCTTTAGATGTTAAGTTTAGAAGCACGCTTTAGTATTCACGACATTCAGAAGCATTAATAATTTATTTGCCTTGACACTTACTCTTTGTTTTTTCCCGTAGAAAGGTATTATGCTTGCTCTCTAATCCTTTCGAGAATTTGTTCTATAAAGGGATTCTTGTGTTGCCTTATTTATGGGATTAGCACGTGCATCTAGGGTATAGGATCTTCAGACCTTGATACTGCATGCACCAAAGTGGGTATTTTTTATTCATTGCATGTCTTGACAACTTTATGCTACATTCATATCAATGAATCTTTCAGCCTAATGTATGTCGTAGCAACCTTTATCTTCATATTGCATGCATCACAATCAATTTGTTTTGTCCATTGCATGTCTTAATAGCATTGAGCTACGTGTATCACAATGGATCTAGCTCATTACACGTCTTAACAACCTTCATCTTCATCTTGTATGCACCACAATGAGTATTTTTTATCCATTGCATGTCTTAACAGCGTTGAGTTGCGTGCAACACAATGGATCTTTTAGCTTATTTATACCTTTTGCCTCTTATGGTCCATATTGCACCGTTTTAAAAGTTTCACTTCCCAAGGTTTTCCTATAAAAAGGGCCCTCAATCATTTTTTTTTTTTTACTTTTCACCTAAGCAATCATTTGGAATTTTCATAAGAGTTTTTGGATTTTCCATTTGTCTCTGGGAGATTGCCCCCATACTTTCTCAGTGACCTCTCACACACTCTCTCAGAGTTGTCTTCAGGTACTCGTAGCTTTACCTGTCATTTCTCTAAGACTCCCAAATACTTCTCTTGATTTTTGTTCGACAAGTTCTCTTAAGTTTTGGCTAGGATGAAACATAAAACTAGAACTGCCACTTCTTAGGAGGTGGGGGTGAGGGTGCTTCTAGGTAAAGGCTCTAGATTTATGGAAGCAAACCTTGAAGGCATAAGGTTGCATTTTCTTTTCTCGAGGATTATGAGGTGAGGATACTCGAACAGGGGGACACATGCATCGCAAGTGTTCATGTAGATTGTATAGGAATACATGAGGCTTCATTAAGAACAAGCCTTAAGTTCCCTATTCCCAAGTTCGGCTTGAGCTTTTTGAGGATCGTCCAAGCTTAACTTTACCCAAACAAATAGGCCCAACTTGTAGTTTTTTCCCTTTTATGTCACCAAAGAGGAGTGATGCTTTCTCTCAAATTATTTAGTTGCTTTTTATAGGATTTGGGGCATGTGTCCCACATTAGTTGTGTAAAGAGAAGGGATTGAGTATTTATAGTCTTTCCTTTCACTTGGGTTTGGGCCCTAAGGGGCACCCAGATTTTGTGAGCGAGCGAACCCCTTAGGCCTCAAGCGCGCCATCGCCGTTCGGACGGATGGACGGGTCAAGTTGATTTAGATATATATATATATATATATTTTATATAAAGGAAATTAAAATGATTTTCTTTATTATATTTTTTATTTGCTCCTGAAGGGCGATTTGGTTTTTGAAACCTTCATCCTTTAATTTTGTATCTGTTCGGTCACCCCAAGTGACTGCACTCTCACCCTGCAATTAAAACATAATAAGAACAAATCATAATAAAACTTTTTTTTTATTTTAGTGAGAGGTTTATACTCGCCAGTGTACGAGTGCAGTTGTAGTCCAAATTTAAATTTATATTTTCTGGATGAATCCAGGTCGTCCACTGAGAGATTTATTTATTGCAAAAGAAAAAGAATGTCACACACACGCACACGCATTTGGACAAATTGGCAACAAGGTTTTTTTATGAGTTTTTTTTAGACAACAGATACTAAAAAATAAAGTAAGGCAGAAATTGAAATAAACATTAAACGTAAAAATATGAATTTGGATAGTGCTTGAGTTAAGACAATTTTAGTACCAACCCGTTGATTCCCAAATTTTAGCATAAAAAATTAGCAACATTAATTTAATTTCAGATATGAGGGTTTGTTATTAAATGCAATTAGAGATGATGATAGTTCTAGGTTAAGCAATCCCCATACATGATATGCGAGATTCTAATTTAAGCAACCACCATAAATCCAATTGTAATTAATACACAAAACAACTAAATTAATCATCTGGGTTTAGGCATGATAGCGTTTCCAGTTCTAGTAACTCTCATACATGGCATGAAAGCTCTAAGTTAGGCTTACGCTCCAATCCAAATCTAGTGATTTTTTAATAATTAATACATACTCATACTAAAATTTAAATTAATGTTACTTATTTAAAGCGCAGCTTTTTTTGGGAATCATTGGCGTTGGACACTGTCCTTGCCTTAACCCAAGATTAGATTTAACTACTCATTTTTATTTGAAAGTTAATTGACATAAATTTAAATGACGTAATTTAAATAACAGAATTTAAATGACAAGAAATTTAAAGGCATAAACTAACCGGCCATTTAGGTGGTGAATAATTAAATGACAAGAATTAAAATTACAAAAATTTAAAGGCACAAATTAACCGGCCATTTAGGCGGTGAATAATAAAATAATAATAAATGACATAAGAATTTAAAAGAAGAAAGAAAAAAAGTAAGATTATAAGAGAAAGTACTAAAGAAAATGAGAAAGAACAAGAACAATTCTCAAAGAGAGAATTATAAGGAAACAACTAAATTTTTATTCAAGAATAATAATCACACTTACAAATGCAATCAAGTGATCTATTTATAGGCCACAAGATGTAATACAAACCACACAATTTCAATTATTCAACTAGACATAATTATATCTAATGGGCACTCACACACTTAAAGTTAAATGGATTTTAGCTATAATACACACCTAATATTAAATGGATTTTAGCTAAAATACATACCTAATAAAGCATTCATAAAGTTAAATGGATTTTAGCTATAATATCCACCTAATAGTTAAGTGGATTTTAGCTAAAAAACACACCTAATAAAGCTCTCACATAAAAAAATAAAAATAGATTTCTATAAATTGGTTTTTAATCTTCATTAGGATTAAAAATAATCCTTGGGCCTTCTCCAAATAATATCTTCCATGGGTTGCTCAAATTGGGCCTTAATTCTTCATGGGCTTGAATTCTTCATGGATTTGAATTCTTCATGGACTTTAAATCTTCATGGGCTTGATTTCTTCATGGGTTTGATTTCTTCATGGGTTTGAATTCTTCATGGACTTTAAATCTTCATGGGCTTGATTTCTTCATGGGTTTGAATTCTTCATGGACTTTAAATCTTCATGGGCTTGAATTCTTCATGCCTAAAAAAAAATAATTTAATGTTATTAATAAATTATATATTATATATATGTATTACACATGGCACACATATATATATTAGATTATATTATATATATATATATATTACATGCATGCATATAATGATGTATATGTATTATATATAATTTTATATATTATTATTATTATTATTAAATTTTACTTTAAAATTTCATTTCATTCATTTTTCAATTTAAACTTGCATATAACCATAAAATATATATTAATATCTAATTTAAACCATTTTTAAGATCAAAAGAAGGGTATAATTATAACAAAATTTTTACAAGATTAACCACTAATCACCAAGCATCGGGCATTGATGTTGGCATTCAATGCTGGCTTGATTGCGAAGGCGGATCGATGCCCCATCAAAGCCTATAAAAGGCTGGTCGATCCTCGTTTTCTCATCACTGAGTTCAAAGTTCTTAGCCTTCGTGTGTTCCATCTTCCCCTGAGTTTAGTCTATCGTAGAGAGCAAGATCTTTTCGAGTTTTGCCAGATTTGGCCGATCGTGGTCGCCATTCGTCGGAATGAGACCGTTGTATCCTGCATTGACAGTCGTCGGAGCCTGCCAGTGATCAGAACAAGGCGTGTTTGTCTTCAGGCTAGCACTTCCAAGTATGCCTCGGTCATCTTTCCCTTTGCCTCTCACCATGAGTGTTTTCTGATTGTTGTTTATCGTCGTCAGAATCTGGGTTTGCATTTCCTCGCTGTTGTGCCTGCTTATAGTGAAAGTTGTGATATATATTGTTGTTGTTCATATATCACATTGTTGTTGTTCATACGTTGTTGCGATAGATTATTGTTGTTGCTTTTGCTGGGTGTGCAATCAGTATAATTATTATTACTGTTCCATCAATCTGAAGACAGATAAAGGAAACAAAATCCCTTGAAAATAATATTTTTTGGTTGGATATGGCTGCCCTTAACACCAATATTCCTGTTGCCACTGCGTCAGCTTCTGTTGCTGCCATTTCGGTCACTACCATTGGACTGACTACCACCAAATCAATACCACATGTCAAGAAGCCGCAACAATTTAACGACAAGGATTTTAAAAGGTGACAACAAAAGATGATCTTTTATCTGACCACCCTGAATCTGGCTCACATCCTCAAGGAGGATTGTCCAATCACTCCCGAATGAGATGTAATGGTGGAAACACAAGCTGCCAAGGAGGCATGGCAACATTCAGATTTCCTCCTTCGAAATTGCATACTGAGCGGGTTGGCGGACTCACTCTACAATGTTTACTGCATGGCTTATCCAATGTTCAAGCAACTTTGAAAGGCATTAGACAAGAAGTACAAGCTAGAAGACGCGAGCACCAAGAAGTTCCTGGGTAGGAAGTTTCTTGACTATAAGATGGTCGACACCAAGTTGGTGGTTAGCCAGTTGGAATAACTGCAAGTCCTTTATAGTGACTTGCTGAGTGAGGGACTGGTCATAAATGAGCCATTCCAAGTTGTTGTTGTGATCGAGAAGTTACCACCTTCGTGAAAAGACTTCAAAAACTATTTCAAGCACAAGCGAAAAGAACTTTCCACGGAGGATATGGCTGTTAGACTCCGCATCGAAGATGATAACAGAAAGGGTGATAAAGTCCCTTTCAGGCTAAAAGCTAGGGCAAACATGGGTGAAGCTTCAAAGCCTCAACCCAAGAAACAACAAAGCAAGAAGAAAAGCAGGAACATGGGTCCCAAGAATAAGACCCTTACCAAGTGCATCCAGGGGAGCTATTGGATGTGTGGGAAGACGGGTCACGGAGCCATCGACTACCATTATAGGAAGGGACAGAGCTCAGATAACAACCAGTGCAAGGATAATTAGGCCAACATGATGGAGAAGGATGTCGACCTGATTGCAATTGTCACAAATGTCTGCATGGTGTCCAATGCCAAGGGTTGGTGGGTAGACACTAGGGTTACGAGGCACATCTGCGGGAATAGGGCTTTATTCACCACTTATGAGAAGATTGACGGCTCTGAGAAGTTGTACATGGGGAATGCTTTTGCGTCTCCAGTGGTAGAAAAAGTTAAGGTCTTGCTGAAGTGGACCTCCTGGAAGATACTTACCCTTAATGATGTGTGCCACGTGCCGAAAATCTTGAAGAACTTAGTGTCTAGAACCTTATTGAATAAAAATGGGTTCAAACTTGTATTTGAGTCAGACAAGTTCACTTTAACTAAGGGGGGTACGTATGTGGGACAGGGCTATTTACTTGATGGCATGTTTAAGCTTAATGTGCTAACCCAAGTTCCCAAAAATAATGATAATAAGAACAAGGCTTCCGCTTATACTATTGAGTTGTGTGATGTGTGGCACTCTCGGTTAGGGAACGTTAATTATCATTCGCTCCAAAGAATGGTAAATTTAGGATTGTTGCCTAACTTCAGTATTGACTAAGGGCATAAATGTGAGGTTTGTGTCAAGTCAAAGTTCACAAGGAAGCCATTTTCGTATGTGGAAAGAAACAATAAATTACTTAATCTAATTCACAGTAATGTATGTGACATGAAGAGTTCTCCTACTAGAGGTGGGAAAAAATACTTTGTTACGTTCATAGATGATTGTAGCAAATATTGCTATGTATATCTACTGAACAGTAAAGATAAGACCTTAGATGTCTTCAAGGCATATAAGGTAGAAGTTGAAAATCAACTTGGAAAGAAGGTAAAGGTGTTGAGATCAGATAGAGGTAGTGAGTATGAATCATCGTCTCTCTCTGAGTTTTGTGAGGTTAATGGTATAATCCATCAAACCATAACACCTTACACACCAAAAAAAAAAAAAAAAAATGATATGGCCAAAAGGAAAAATCGGACTTTGAAGGGCATGGTTAACTGAATACTCAGTAGTTCTGGTTTACCCCACAACTTGTGGGGGGAAGTGTTGCTTACAACAAACCTAATATTGAATATAATTCCACATAAGCAGATTGACAAGTCTCCTTATGAAGTGTGGAATGGGAAGCAACCCTCGTACAAAATCCTGAAAGTGTGGGGGTGTTAGGCTAAAGTGCAAGTTCCTTTACCTAAAAAGACCATACTTTGACCAAAGATGATAGATTGTGTCTTTATTGGCTATGTGCTACATAGTGTAGCCTATAGGTTCCTGATGGAAAAATAAAAAAAAATTGATATTCACAATATCACCATAATGGAATTGATAGAAGTTGAGTTTTTTGAGAACATATTCCCTTTTAAGGAAGAGAGACACAATGACGGTGGTTCTAAGAGAAAGTATGAGGCCAGCTCTTTAGAAGGTCAATTCGGTCTGGAAACCGAGGTTGAACCTAGAAGAAGCAAAAGAGCTAAGAAAACTAATTCATATGGACCAGATTTCCTAACTTATATGGTAGAAGATGAGCCTCAAACTTTTAATGAGGCTATGGCATTTTCTGATGCTCCATATTGGAAGGAAGCTATCAATTGTGAAATGGAGTCCATTATACAAAATCAGACGTGGGTATTGGACAACTTACCTCCGGGAAGTAAGCTAATCGGATGCAAATCGATATTTAAAAGGAAACTAAAGGTTGATGGCACTATTGATAAATACAAAACCTGTTTAGTAGCTAAAGGCTATCGTCAAAATGAAAGGCAAGACTTCTTCGATACCTATTCTCTAGTGACAAGAATCACATCTATAAGGGTGTTGATTGAGATTGCAGTATTACACAACTTGGAAATCCACCAAATGGATGTAAAGATTGCATTTTTAAATGGAGATTTAGAGGAAGAAGTTTATATGGAACAACTCGAAGGGTTTGTCCTAAAGGGACATAAAAAGAAAGTGTGCAACCTTATAAAGTATTTTTATGGACTGAAACAAGCACCAAAGCAATGGCATGAGAAATTTTATCACACTATGCTCGCAAATGGGTTCAAGATAAATGAGTGTGATAAATGTGTTTATGTTAAAAACATAGATCACGAGTGTGTCATTGTGTGCTTGTATGTGGATGATATGCTGATAATGGGCACTAACAAAAGTGTCATAGAATCCACAAAGAAGATGTTGAATTCCAACTTTGACATGAAAGACCTTGGATTTGCTGATGTCGTTCATGAAATTCAGATAACAAAGAATGTCGAAGGGTATATACTTTCTCAATCACATTACATAGAGAAAGTGTTGAGGAAATTTGGTCATTATAAGAGTAAGCCCACGGTTACTACGTTTGATCCAAATTCTAAATTAAAGAAAAATAATGGTGAAAGTGCATCTCCTCTAGAATATTCTAGGGTCATCGGGAGTTTGATGTACATCATGAATTGTACAAGACCTGATATTGCCTACTCAGTAGGTAGATTAACGAGATACATGAGCAATCTTGGACGTGACCATTAGGATGCCCTTATCAGGGTACTCAGATATTTAAGGTACATGTTTAAGTATGGATTGCATTACACGAGGTATCCACATGTACTGGAAGGATTTAGTGATGCTAATTGGATTACAGATAGCTTAGAGACTAAATCAACTAGAGTGTACGTGTTTACCTTAGGTGGAGTTGTTATGTCGTGGAAGTTTTCAAAACAGACATGCATTGCACGATCTACCATGGAGTCGGAGTTTATCGCTCTGGATAAAGTAGGTGAAGAAGTAGAATGGCTTCGAAATTTTCTTAAAGATGTTTTGTTGTGGCCAAAGCCTATAAACGCCATATGTATCTATTGTGATAACTTAATTTCCATGATGCAAGCTAAAAATAATGTCTACAATGAGAAGTTGAGACATATTAAGTGCAGGCATAACACTATAAGACAGCTGCTTACCAATGGAATAATCTTTATTGACTATGTCAGGTCTAAGGAAAATTTGGCAGATCCTTTGACTAAAGAAGTGACGAAGAAACAATCACCTATACATTTAAGGGAATGGGGCTAAAGCCTATGAAATGAGTTTTTCGGTGGTAACCTAACCCAGTTGATTGGAGATTCCAAGATCTGGGTTAAATAGGCAAACTGATTGGAATAATTCATATTCTACACATTAAGGAACCTATGGTTTCTTCCTAATTCCCAGTAGCGAAGAGTGTGTGTGATCTGTCAGTTGTACATGTAATATTGATATCTTGTTACAAGAGGAATAGTGACAGAGTACTCTTAGTCAATGATTACCTATGTGAGAGTAGAAATGGGTTGCTTTTAAGAGAACTATTCTAAGGGCTTGGGTTCTTTAGAGCTCTCATGAATTCAGGACGTTGTCCAGGACCAAAATGGACACCAACGTATAGAACTCAAAGGTTCAAGACGAGTTGTGTGTGATATTTGTTGTCTCGATTTACCATTGGAAAGATGGTTCAAGAGCTGGTCTCATTATATCTTCAGTAAGTTTGATAGATATTTATTATGGTAGGTTCAAGTTCAAAAAACACATTGCCTGATGTATAACTTGTTTGCAGGGGTGTTCACGATTCGGTCTGGCCGATTTTGAGCTGGTTTAATGCGTCGAACCGCAAGCTCGATTTTCTACCAAATCAAACCAAGCAGTTTGATTGGTGTAAAAAATCGAACCGAATCGCAATACATTTTGCAGTTCGGTGTGGTTCGATTTTGGCGATTTTAGGATATTATATATATTTTTATATATAATATGTAAATTATATATTTTTTAAGAAATTATATATCATCTATGCGGGTAGTTCGATTTTGAACCGAACCGTTGGTCTGCTAAACCGCAAACCACGCAGTTTGATAGTTTTTCAAATTGAACTGGACTGCCAATTCAAAAAAACCATTTGGTTCGATCCAGTCCAGTTCGGTTCGGCCAAAAACCATGATCTAACAGCTTTTTTTAATACTCCTACTTGTTTGTTTGCTCTCTGTGGCACCGTGTCAGTTTATTTGGTTTAGCACACTACACTCATGTGGGGGACCGTTGTGGGTGTGAGTGTAAGTGTGAGTGTGGGTGTGGGTGTGGGTGTGTGTCCCATATTGGTTGTGTAAAGGGAAGGAAATGGGTATTTGTACTCCTTCCTCTCACTTGGGTTTCAACCCTAAGAGGCACCCAAATTTTGTGAGCAGACGAATCCCTTGGGCCTTGATTAGTGGTTAATTTTGTAAAAAATTTGTTATAATTATACCCTTCTTTTGATCTTAAAAATGGTTTAAATTAGATATTAATATATATTTTATGGTTATATGCAAGTTTAAATTGAAAAATGAATGAAATGAAATTTTAAAGTAAAATTTAAAAAATAATAATAATAATATAAAATTATATATAATACATATACATCATTATATGCTTGCATGTAATATATATATATAATATAATTTATTAATAACATTAAATTTTTTTTTTTTGTAGGCATGAAGAATTCAAGCTCATGAAGAATTAAAATGCATGAAGAATTCAAGCCCATGAAAAAATTAAAGTCCATGAAGAATCAAGCCCATGAAGAATTAAGGTCCAACTTGAGCAACCCATGAAAGATATCATTTGGAGAAAGCCCAAGGATTATTTTTAATCCTAATGAAGATCAAAAATCAATTTATAGAAATCTATTTTTATTTTTTAATGTGATTGCTTTATTAGGTGTATTTTTTAACTAAAATTCATTTAACTATTAAGTGTGTATTATAGCTAAAATCCATTTAACTTTATGAGTGCTTTATTAGGTATGTATTTTAGCTAAAATTCATTTAATATTAGGTGTGTATTATAGCTAAAATCCATTTAACTTTAAGTGTGTGAGTGTCCATTAGATATAATTATGTCTAGTTGAATAATTGAAATTGTGTGGTTTGTATTGCATCTTGTGGCCTATAAATAGCTTACTTGATTGCATTTGTAAGTGTGATTATTATTCTTGAATCAAAGTTTAGTTATTTCCTTAGAATTCTCTCTTTGAGAATTACTTTTGTTCTTACTTCTTTCTCTATTGTTTTCTCTTGTGATCTTACTTCTTTCTTTTTTCTTTTAAATTCTCATGTCATTTATGGTTACTTTATTATTCACCGCCTAAATGGCCGGTTAGTTTCTGCTATTTTAATTATTGTCATTTAAATTATGTTATTTAAATTACGTCGTTTAAATTCATGTCAATTAACTTTTAAATGAAAATGAGTAGCTAAATCTAATCTTGGGTTAAGGCAATGATAGTGTCCAACGCCAATGATTCCCAAAGAAAGCTGCGGTTTAAATGAGTAACATTAATTTAAATTTCAGTATGAGTGTGTCTTAATTATTGAGAAATCATTAGGTTTGGATTGGAGCGTAAGCCTAACTTAGAGCTTTCATGTCACGCATGAGAGTTACTAGAACTGGAAACGCTATCATACCCAAACCTGGATGATTAATTTAGTTGTCTTGTATATTAATTGTAATTGAATTTATGGTAGTTGCTTAAATTAGAATCTCACATATCATGTATGAGGATTGCTTAAACTAGAACTATCATCATCTCTAATTGCATTTAATAACAAACCCTCATATCTGAAATTAAATTAATGTTACTAACCTTATTTGTTAAAATTTGGGAATCAACGGGTTGGCACTGAAATTGTCTTAACTCAAGTATTATCCAATTTTATATTCTCAATTTAAGTATTTATTTCAATTACTGCCTTAATTTATTTTCTAGTATCTGTTGTTTAAAAAACCATAAAAAACCTTGTTGCCAATTTGTCCAAATACGTGTGTGCTTGTGTGTGACATTCTTTTTATTTTGCCATAAATAAATCTCTCAATGGACGACCTGGACTCATTCAGAAAATATAAATTTAAATTTGGACTACAACTGTACTCGTACACTGACGAGTATAAACCTCTCACCTAAATAAAGAAAAAAATATAGAATTTTTATTGTGATTTGTTTTGTGTTTTAATTGCAGGGTGGGAGTGCAGCCAAATTTTGGCGCCGTTGCCGGGGAGATTGAGGCAAAAACAAAGAGAAAAAAATATATACAAGAAGAAGCATCTCCTGATAAATTCGGTAACTCTATTTCTTTTTACTTTATTTTTATTTGTGCATAGTGTATGATATTTAGGTCAGATAGAACTATAGAATATCAATCACTCATGTCTCAACACAATGAGAACATGCCACTTGCACACAACATATCTGCGCATGGTAGTGACCACGGTGACCCTGATCCCATTGATCAGGGTATGATCAGACCCCTTAGGGAGTATCTTCATCCTCCTAGGCAGACAACCCCCTCATGTATTATTCTTCCCATCAATCATCATAGGTTCAACTTCAAACCTGGCACAATCCAATTGTTGCCAACTTTTCATGGCATGGATTCTAAAAATCCATATACTCATATGAAAGAATTTGAGGAAGTATATAGCACTTGCATGGACCATACAACAAATGAGGATGTCATAAGATTAAAACTCTTTCCATTCTCACTGAAAGATAAGGCAAAAATGTGGTTAAGCACTCTCCCACCTAGATCTATAGGAACTTGGAGAGAAATGCAAACAACTTTCTTAAAAAAATACTTCCCTGCCAACAGAACTACTACTCTCCAAAGACAAATCATGAACTTTACATGTAAACCAAATGAGAATTTTGCTCAAGCGTGGGAAAGGTTTAAAGACCTTCTTCACACTTGTCCGTACCATGCTTTTGAGCAATGGAGAGTAGTCAGTTTCTTTTATGATTCACTCACTCCCCAATTGAAAATGCTAGTTTCTACAATGTGCAATGGAGAATTCTATGAGAAGACTCTAGAAGAAGCTTTTCACTTCTTTGACACATTGGCTGAGAATACAAGGAACTGGGAAGTTGGTCCAACATCTGCTCTTGATTTAAGAGAAAATCCACAACCTAGAGGGAGATACCAACTGAGTGAGGGTGACGATTTAAATGCAAGACTAACTGCTTTAACAAAAAAAGTTGAAAACATGCAACCCAAAAAAGTGCAATCTGTTAATCAAGTGGAAGTAAAGTGTGCTGTATGTGATGCAACAAATCATTCAACTGAAGAATGTCCCACCCTACTTACTTTCAAGGAGGTATTGTATGGGCAGACTAATAACAATCATTCACACAACTTTGAGGGGAGACAAAATCAAAATTAGAGTGGAGCCTATTATGGGAATAATCAGAACTACAATTCATATTATCCCAATAATAGAAATCACCCCAATTTTTCTTGAAGAAATGATTCTGGAAATAATTCTCAACCTCCCTTCCCTGCACAACAACACACTTTCCAACAAAATCAAGGTTCTTCATCCAATACTTACCAACCTCCTCATAGGAGATCTTCGGAAGATACCTTGCACTAGTTCATCCAAAGTCAAACAGGTATCAACAATCAGGTTGCTCAGCTTGTAAAAAATCAAGACCAAACAAACAGAGCCATAGAAGACATTAGGAGCCAGTTGACCAAGATAACACAAACATTGAGTGTGAGAGAACCCGGAAGGTTTCCATCCCAAACTAATCCTAACCCAATTAGGCAAACCAACCAGGTAGAAGCTTCAACTAGTAAAACCTGATATTTTACTCTTGAGTAATAAAATGGTTTTGATAATGACTATATGAAAATCAATATATGAAAATCAATCTATGTGGATTATATGAATGAGAAAATGAATTTTTAGTATATAAGTCTTAAAGCAAGATATGAAATCCTATAGAGGAAATATTGAGTATGGCTTGTTGAGAGAGATTTGTTTCAAAATATACTTTTGATAATCTCAACTTGCTTTCAAAATAATCAAAATGAGCTTTCAAAATAATCAAAATGAGGATTCAAAAGAATCAAATGAGGATTTGATAAATTTTCAATCTTTTCAAAAGGATAGTCGACTATGTTTTTCATTTTGTTGACTATGCCTGAAAATAGTCGACTATTCTGTTTGATCTGTCGACTATTCAAGGCATCTGTCGACTATTTTAACATCTGTCGACTATCGAGTAAGGATAGTCGACTATGCCTTTTGGTCTGTCGACTATTTTTGTTCATAAGTTTCAAAATTTTCTTCACATTTTTGCATCTGTCGACTATTGGAATGTGTCTGTCGACTATTGAAAATTTGTGTTATAAGATAGTCGACTATTCGTTTTGTCTGTCGACTATTTCTTGCTTTACTTGTAAAAATAGTCAACTATATATTTCTTCTGTTGACTATTTCTTTTTGCAGAAAGCTCCAATGACTATTTTTTCAAATCCCAACAGCTCCAAACGGCTATATTTCTCTTCAACTTCGTGGGACACTTATATATACATGTCATAGATGATCAAGAGAAGGCTAATGGACAGGAATGAATTGAATTGAGCTTACATTTTACACTCGTTTCTATTTACATTCACTGTGCTTCAATTTTCTCTCTTCAAGGCTGTGATCTTAATTTGTTTACATTCATTTAAGCCTTGTATCATTTTTGAGAGACATTGTAACTAAGAGATTCATCTCTTAGATTCTCTCCAACTATATATTTCTTGTTTTCCTAGCTTGTATAGCTAGAGGGCCCATTTGAGTGGGAGGTTTTGTAATTCCTAGTCTCGGACTAGATGACCTACTTGGTTTAAGTATGGGGTTTTAGTGGATGATTTGAAAAATCCTTAGTGAGGAGCTAAGGTAGTGGATTAGGCTTGGGTTAAGCCGAACCACTATAAATCTTGGTGTTCTTGTGTGCTTGTGTTCTTTAAATCATCTTTATCTTTCCAAGCATTCCTTAATTCCTCACTTGATTCACATTTATCATTTTATATGCTTCACGTTTTAAATCATTAAAACTTCAACCTGTATTAAAAAGTTTTTCAAGTTCTATCAATTAAGTTTTTAAAATAACCAATTCACCCCCCTCTTGGTGTGTGCCATAGCATCTCCCGTTCTAATAAAACCAACACTCATGAACAAGTGCAAGCAGTGACTGCCCTAAGAAGTGGAAGAATAATTGAGAAACCAACTGATCCTAGGATAAACCAACATGTTGATGAAGAAAAAGAACCAAAAGATCATGAATCCACCGTGGAGAAAAATGAAAAAAATGAGAAGATAAGAAAGAAATTCAATATAAGCCTAAACCACCTTTTCCACAAAGGTTGAATCATTTGAAAAAAGAGCAACAAAATGTAGATATATATGAAGTATTTAAGCAAGTGAGAATCAACATCCCGCTGTTGGATGCAATCAAACAAACACCTTCATATGCAAAATTTTTGAAAGATCTGTGCACTGTCAAAAGAAAAACAAATGTGCATGAAAAGGCATTCTTGACTGAACAAGTCAGCGCCATTCTCCAATTGAAAACTCCTCCCAAATACAAAGACCCAGGCTGTCCAACCATTACATGCATCATAGGAAGTCAAAAGGTTGATCGGGCACTCTTGGATTTAGGAGCTAGTGTCAATTTGTTGCCATACAATGTGTATCAACAGTTGGATTAGGTGAGCTTAAACGCACTAGAATGACCCTTCAGCTGGCTGATTGATCAGTCAAAGTTCCACGAGGAATTGTGGAGGATGTTCTGGTACAAATCAATAAGTTCTACTTTCCAGTGGACTTCATCGTTTTGGACACCTAGCCGCATCAGGGGCCTCAACCTCATGTGCCAGTCATCTTAGGTTGACCATTCCTTGTCACATCAAATGCCATCATCAACTGTAGGAATGGTGTGTTAAAGCTATCTTTTGGAAACATGACTGTAGAAATGAATATCTTAGGATAGCCAAACATCAGAACACTGAGAGTGAAGTAGAGGAGGTAGACTTGATCCAAACACTGACCAATGACTATTTTGAAGAGTTCATGAGAAGGCCCAAAGAAGAAAATCAAGATCTTGAGGAAATAAGAGAAGTGGAAGTCATAGGCAAAGAAAGTGAGAAGCCTACATGGATGCCTGGTTTAAAGCCATTAAGGAACTTGGACAATAAGCTCATGGCTCCTAATAGCCAACAGTCCACGCCTGAGAGAAAGCCATTGCCCAGTGATTTGAAGTATGTCTTTCTAGGAGAAGGGGAAGCATTCACAATGGTGATCTCTTTAAGTTTGACACCTCAGCAAGAGCAACAACTGATAGAAGTTCTAAAAGCACACAGGAAGTCATTAGGATGAACCATTTCAGATTTGCAAGGTATTAGCCCTTTGATCTGTACTCATAAGATATTCTTGGAAGAAGGAGCAAAACCAGTTAGGCAAATGCAAAGGAGATTAAATCCCAACATGAAAGAAGTTGTCAGAAAAGAAGTGCTTAAGCTATTGGATGCTGGAATAATTTACCCAATTTCTAATTCTAAGTGGGTAAGTCCAACACAGGTAGTACCTAAAAAGTCTGGGGTCACTGTTGTAAAAAATGAGAACAATGAACTGATTCCCACGCGCATCCAGACAGGATGGCGTATGTGCATCGATTATAGAAAGCTCAATTCTGTGACAAGGAAAGATCATTTCCCTTTACCTTTCTTGGATCAAGTTCTGGAGAGAATAGCAGGCCAACCTACTATTGTTTCTTAGATGGGTACTCAGGGTACAATCAGATAGAAATTGCACTAGAAGATCAAGAGAAGACAACTTTCACATGTCCATTTGGGACATTTGCATACAGGCGCATGCCATTTGGGTTATGCAATGCTCCAGCCACCTTTCAAAGGTGTATGATGAGCATTTTTAGTGAAATGGTTGAGCAGATTGTTGAAGTATTCATGGATGACTTTTTTGTTTATGGAAGTAACTTTGAGGCCTATTTGGAGAATCTGAAAAAGGTTTTAGCAAGATGTGAGGAAACAAATCTGATACTCAATTGGGAAAAATGTCACTTCATGGTGAAACAAGGCATAGTCTTGGGGCACATCGTTTCATCTAGGGGGATAGAGGTAGACAGGTCAAAAATTGAAACAATTCAAAAACTCCCCATCCCTAGGAATGTGAAAGACATCAGAAGTTTTTTAGGACATGCAGGATTTTATAGGAGATTCATTGCTTCCTTTAGCACCATAACAAGGCCTTTGTGCCATTTGTTATCTCAGGATGTTCCGTTTGAATGGAATCCTTCCTGTCAAAATGCTTTTGATAAATTAAAAGATGCACTCATTTCAGCACCTATCATTCAGTCACTTGATTGGTCCCTCCCGTTTGAACTTATGTGCGATGCTAGTGATTACGCGGTAGGAGCTGTGTTAGGGCAGATGAATGATAAGAAACCTCATGTGATATACTATGCTAGCAAAACTCTTAATGAGGTACAAAAGAATTACACCACTACAGAGAAAGAGTTACTAGCAGTTGTCTTTGCCCTGGACAAGTTCCGATCTTACCTCGTATGGTCACTAGTGATCATTTTTACTGATCACGCTACTTTGAAGTATTTGTTCACAAAGCAAGATGCAAAACCCCGTCTGCTCCAATGGATCTTACTCCTGCAAGAGTTCAACATTGAAATCAGAGACAAGATGGGAGTAGAAAATGTGGTGGCTGACCATTTGTCAAGGATTCCAAGTCAAGATCTCACATAATTTGATGAACCAATTCATGACAATTTCCTTGATGAGCAACTGTTTGAAGTGAATGTTATTCGTGCATCATCTGTTGTCCCTTGGTATGCCGACATTGCGAAACTACCTGGCAACTGGTCTGATCCCAGACCATTGGAGTAAGCTAGATAGGCAAAAATTCTTCAGAAAAGTCAGAACCTTCTTTTGGGATGTACCCTACCTCTTCAAGTATTGTCCTGACCAAATCATCCGTAGATGTATACCCGATCATGAGCAACAAAGTGTCATTAATTTATGTCACACTCTTGCATGTGGAGGCCATTTTTCTGTCAAGAAAACAGTTGTAAAAATTTTTCAAAGTGGATTTTATTGGCCAACATTAATCAAGGATGTGTACAAGTTCTGTTCAAGTTGCGATCGATGTCAAAGGTTAGGAAGTCTGTCAAGGAGAAACATGATGCCATTACATTCGATCCAAGTGTTAGAAGTTTTTGACTGTTGGGGTATGGATTTTATGGGCCCATTTGTCAATTCATTTGGTTATGAATACATCTTACTTGCTATCGACTATGTGTCCAAATGGGTCGAAGCAATCCCGGCTAGAACAAATAACCATAAGATTGTTGTAAAATTTTTGAAAGAAAACATATTCAGTCGATTTGGGATGCCATGAGCAATCATCAGCGATGGGGGTTCCCATTTTTGTAATAAAGTTGTGGCAGGATTAATGAAGAAATATGGTGTACTGCATAAGGTTGCAACACCATACCATCCCCAAACCAATGGTCAAGCCGAACTATCTAATAAGGAGATTAAACGCATATTGGAAAAGACTGTTGCTGCTAATCGTAAGGATTGGTCCTTAAGACTAGTAAACGCTCTTTGGGCGAACAGGACAGCTTACAAAACAATTTTAGAAATGTCTCCCTATAGGCTAATATACGGTAAATCTTGTCATCTGCCGGTGAAAATTGAGCATAAAGCATATTGGGCAATTCATAAGATCAACAAGAGTCTAACTGAAGCATGCTTATCTAGGAAGCTCCAATTGAATGAGCTTGAGGAAATTCGAAATGAGGCATTTGAAAATGCACGATTGGCCAAGGTTCGCATGAAAGAGTTACATGATCGGCACATCATTCGAAAAAGCTTTCAGATAGGGCAACAGGTACTCTTGTATGATTCTCGATTGCATCTATTCCCAGGAAAATTAAAATCTCAATGGGTCAGCCCCTTTGTAATCAAGTCCATCTCAGGATATGGGGCATTTGAGATAGAAAATCCGGAGTCAGGACAGCTTCTAATAGTCGATGGTCATAGGTTGAAACCATACCAGGGTAGTGTTGAAGAGAATGAAGGAGTTGTGGATTTGGATGATCCACCATCATCTGATGAATAAGGGAAGTTTCATGTCGTCTGGGAATCTGACATTAAAAGACCACATTTCCATTTAGGTTAAATTGATGTTTATAGATCTGAAAAATTAAAAATAAATAAATAAAAATAAAAATAAAATAAATAAAAAAGAAAAATAAAATAAAATAAAATAAAATAATAATAATAAAGAAGTATATATATAAGTTGTTCATTTTCTGCATTACTTAATTAACTTTGATTCAAATAGTATTTTTCTGTGCAGTCTAAATAAAATTTTTTGCATACGAGTTCATGCATTGAAGACCACCGGGTATGCTTATCTTCTATCCTTTTATTGCCGATTGAGGACAATGCGCAATTTAAGTTGGGGGGTAAGGTGTACTTGATTTATTGATGTTGATTTATTGGTGTTTGAAATTGATCCATTGTGCAAATAATTTTGTTAGACTCGATAATATTGTCTTGTGTGGTATGTATGATTTTATTGGGCCCCTAAAACAAAACATTTATTAAAAAAAAAAAACAAACAAACAAAAATAAAAAAAATCAAAATAAATAAATAAAATAATAATAATAATAATAATAATAATAAGAATAAAAAAATTAAAAAAATAAACAATAAAAAAATAATAATAATAAAATAAAAAAAATTGAATTGAGAGAGACAAAATTAACGCTGGTGGTAGCCATCTTTTCTTGGGCAGTGCAATCACACTGCCCTATAAAGGATAAGGCACACTGCCAAATGTTGAAAAATGAGGCACCAAGCGTTGAAAAAAAGAGACGCCAAGCCTGATGGTGCAATTATGGCATGCCTCGACTTGAGTATAGAATAGTGATGACCATTGCTCTATAAGAGACTCCATATCTGTATGAGGCAAGTCACCCTTTTTGAGCTCAATCTTCTCTCATTTGTGTTATTCTCCGATCAGGTACTCTCATCCCTTTTGTAAAGTTTATAGTTCTTTACTTTCTTCTTAGTATAGTTTTTTTTTTTTTTTTAAAAAAAAATGGATCTTTATCTCTAAAAAATTTACAAGTATTATCCATCTCTCCCCCAAAATGATTTGAAAAAAATTTATGCTGCTAGGTGTGAAAGACTTAGGCTGTTGATGCGTAATAACATCCCTGAAGATATTCGTTGGCTGATCGAAGCAAAAGTTCGATTAGCTGGTGAAACTTCACCTAGTTTTAAGCATTTTCCAGTCTTAGTGAAGAGTAGTTTTGCGAAAAAAAGAAGAGCGAAAAGAGTGAATGGTTGTTACAAATGTGCTCGATGGACCTGTAACACACGATGCAAATCTGTGGAGTTTACGTCCATAATCGAGAAGATAAAATTAGTTTCATAAAAGATGGACTGAGTAATGAGTCTTTGGATGATATCCGATTGACTCTTGAGATGCATCCATGTGGAATATTGCAAAGAGAACTTCTTGCTTTATGGACCCAATTCAGAAGTGACCACCAACGCTATAGTCTTGGGAATCTGACTAAAAACGACCGTGTTTGCCAATTTATAAGAAAATTGGATGGGAAGCTTATCCCCGCTTCATAGAAAGTGTTTAAGCCGTTTCTGGACGTAAAACCAGAGGAAGATGTGAGCCACAATCACTACTTATACATATGCATGATTTTTGTTTGTATTTATTTCTTGTTGAATTGTTGTACAACTACTTTTGATCACCAGACTTCTTTTCAGGACATACAAAAGGAACAAACATGGAAGACCAGTTAGTTCGTCGAATCAATACCATATGTGTACTTTGTGGCTCTCAACTTGGGAGCGATATTTGTTACGCACTTGCAGCGAGCGAACTTGGTAAAAAATTAGGAGAGAAAAAAATTAATTTGGTATATGGAGGGGGAAGTCGTGGATTGAATGGTTATGTTTCACAAGCTGTACATCTTGAAAATTCATCTGTGGTAGGTGTAATGCCAATCCCTTTAGCTGAACCACATATTTTCGGGATTACACGCGGTCAACTTATAGAAACGACTTCTATGTCTGAGCGCATGGCTTGTAAGATTTATCAGTCAGATGCCTTCATTGCTTTACCAGGAGGTTTTGGAAAACTTGAAGAAATCTTTTGTATAATCTCCTGGGCCAAGAGTAATCTCCATACCAAACTCATTGGACTTTTAAATGTTAACCATCTTTTCGATAAGTTACTCTCTTTTCTTGATCAGGCTGTGGACCAACAGTTCATTTCTCTTTCAGCAAGAAAGATTCTCATTTCTGCATCCACCATTGATAAGCTGCTAGAGAAATTACACGCTTATGTTCCACAGTACGATCCTCATGAGCCTCGGATAGACTGGTCTAAGGCAATTAGTAACAAGCGCCAAAGGGGTCCAATTAATTTAGATTTATCACTGTGAGAAATGCTCTTTATTAAGATGGCTGAGTAAGGAGTACTTTTTGTACTCTTGAGACGCATCTAGTTATTGTACAACTTGCAAGATTTTACTTGGTTGTGTTCTTAAAAAAAAAAAAAAAGAAAACCAAAATTGTGGAATGTTGTTAGCAAAGTCTTTGATAAGATGGCTGAGTAAAGAGTACTTTTTGTACTCTTGAGATGCATTTTGCTTATCTTATGACTTGCATGAAATTTTTATTTTGGTGTGAAAATATAAATATATATCTATATGGTATGCTCATTTGTTGTTTAAGTTTTAGCAGTTCACAGCAAATCTATGGACTTGTGGAGTTACAAGTATTCCTAACAACCCTAATTTATTACTGTAATTCAAGTTGGGGGTGTAAGGTCTAGTTATGAATCATCTAGTTTATATTTAACTGTGAGTTTGCTATTGCTAGTTTGTAGTCTTGTGTGAATTGATTATCTTTATATGCTCTTATTAAAATAAAAATAAATAAAAATTTATGTGTTTTAAATAATGCTATTCCTAAAGCTTTGAAGTTATGCACTGATAGCCGGTTAAGTTTGCAATACGAAACATGAATGCACTGATTTCTTATTTGAAAACGTATATGCATTAGAAGAAGTAATTTGCATTCATCAGGGATTCAAAATTTAGAAATTGGTTATCGGTCATAAAAAAGATAACAGTAATTAGCTGATTAGTACACTGTATGATCTCTCAACAGAAGTAGAGACTATTACCCAAGTGAGTGTTTGAGCCTAATAACCGTTAATTCTGAGTGAAATAACACTTACTCTAAATATGCTTTATTGTTTATCTTATCTTTTCAATAGCTTCAAAACATCAATTCGCTTTGAATGTCTAGTATGATAGCGAATAAGTTTGACTGGTTTCAAACTCTGAATTAGATGACTGAGTATCATCGTTTTGTAGAAGCATGATAGGGGAATCAATTTCTTTCATTTTGAGCTTATTAAACCTTTTTTTTTTCTTTAAATTAACCTCCCTTGCTAGCCCATTTGAGCCATTTGTAGTACAACTTCCTTCGCTACCCTCGTTTTACCCAAAACCATATGAATTTTAACCAACCTGGTGTGTTTTTGGGAATTAATCTGTCTATTTATTTTCATATTTAAAGAGAAAAAAAAAAGAAAAAAGAAAAAAGAAAAAAAAAGTGAAAAAAATGGGCAAATTCTCTTTAAATTACGTCGTTTAAATTCATGTCAATTAATTTTCAAATGGAAATGAGTAGCTAAATCTAATCTTGGGTTAAGGCAAGGACAGTATCCAACGCCAATGATTCCCAAAGAAAGCTACGCTTTAAATGAGTAACATTAATTTAAATTTCAGTATGAGTGTGTCTTAATTATTGAGAAATCACTAGGTTTGGATTAGAGCGTAAGCCTAACTTAAAGCTTTCATGTCATGCATGAGAGTTGCCAGAACTGGAAACGCTATCATACCCAAACCCAGATGATTAATTTAGTTGTCTTGTATATTAATTGTAATTGGATTTATGGTAGTTGCTTAAATTAGAATATCACATATCATGTATGGGGATTGCTTAAACTAGAACTATCATCATCTCTAATTACATTTAATAACAAACCCTCATATCTGAAATTAAATTAATGTTACTAACCTTATCTATTAAAATTTGGGAATCAACGGGTTGGCACTGAAATTGTCTTAACTCAAGTACTATCCAATTTTATATTCTCACTTTAAGTATTTATTACAATTACTGCCTTAATTTATTTCCTAGTATCTGTTGTTTAAAAAATCATAAAAAACTTTGTTGCCAATTTGTCCAAATGCGTGTGTGCTTGTGTGTGACATTTTTTTTATTTTGCCATAAATAAATCTCTCAGTGGACGACCTGGACTCATTCAGAAAATATAAATTTAAATTTGGACTACAACTGCACTCGTACACTGACGAGTATAAACCTCTCATCTAAATAAAGAAAAAAATATAAAATTTTTATTGTGTTTTGTTTTGTGTTTTAATTGCAGGGTAGGAGTGTAGCCAAGCCTCACGCACACCATCGCCGTCATCGTCCTTTTAATCGATCGATCGGGCAGGTGGGTCGAGTCGATTTAGATATATATATATTTATAAAAAGGAAATTAAAATATTTTTCTTTATTATATTTTTTATTTACTCCCGAAGGGTCCACGATGATCTAATTTTCAACCCCTCCGTCCTTTAATTTTGCATATGTTCAGTCACCCTAAGCATCAGGCATTGATGCTGGCATTCAATGCCGGCTTCATTATGAAGGCAATTTGGTGCCCCATCCTAGCCTATAAAAGGCTGGTCCATTCTTGTTTTCTCATCACTGAGTTGAAAGTTCTCAACCTTCATGTGTTCCATCTTCCCCCGAGTTCAGTCTATCGTAGAGAGCAAGATCTTTTCGAGTTTTGCCAGATCCAGCCGATTGTGGTTGCCATTCGTCGAAATGAGACCGTTGTATCCTGCATTAATAGTCTTTGGAGCCTGCCAGTGAGTGGAACAGGGTGTATTTGTCTTCAGGCCAACGCTCCCAAGCGTGCCTCGGTCATCCTTCCCCCTGCCTCTCGCCGTGAGTGTTTTCTAGTTTCTATTTATTGTCATCGGAATCTGGGTTTGCATTTCCTCACTATTGTGCCTGCTCACAGTTAAAGTTGTGATATATATATATATTGTTGTTGTTCATATATCACATTGTCTTTGTTCATACGTTGTTGCATTTGATTATTGTTGTTGCTTCTGTTGGGTGTGCAATCAGTATAATTGTTATTACCGTTCCATCACTTTTTACTCTCCAAAGATTACTAGGGATTGACAAAAAATTTTGTCAATCTCCCAAGAAAAATAGACGACTTTGAAAACAAAGTGGTTCATTGTGAAGCCTCTGGTTAATTGGAAAGCTCCTTTACAATGGTGTTGGGACGTTAAGCGAGTGGCTTAGGTTGATTGTTCCCCCCTCCCGCGCTAAGAATGTCCAGGTAGTCAACAGTAAGGTAATCAACTAGTTAGTTTCCCAGAGCCTCGTCTCCATAAATGAGATTTTGACTTGCGAGAACATTGTCTATGTAAGATGTGGACTTCCAGTCACTCAATTGGCAGGCCCTTCTAGGGCTTTTGGTAAGGGTAAGGCATGGTCTATTGTTCTTTCGATTGAGAGAGATGATACTGGAGGGATAAGTGGTTCATTTGGAAATTCCTCCAAAGATTCTTTAAATGATGGCATTCAATCAGATGATAAGTGGAGGGAGAAAAGGACCAAGATGAGGGAAGAATCTTACCTACACACCTCCACATCCCCACTAAAGCATATTTCTCCTAATAGTGCTTTTCCTTTTTTTTATTCTCTATTGGGCTTTCTTTATTTTGTCTTGATTTTCCATAAATGGGTCACTTTGGCGACATGATTCTTAGGAGGTTTGACACTGAAAAGGCACATAAGCAAAAGGTAACCCTAGTAATAGAGGTGAATAAGCAACCTCGCCTTGCTCAGGATACTGCCGACACATTTGACTAAGCTAAGGCAGCTAGCCAATTGTCTTCTTCGCCTCGTGTGGCTCCTCCTTGTCTAATGATAACTCACACATCTCCCATTCGACCTTAAATGGCCTATTTGGCTTCTTTTCTGGCAACTGTCACTGTGAGCTTTTATCGAGCTCTTTTCCTTTCCTGTGCTATTAACAATGGCAAGGGTTAAAAGAAGTATATGCAACTAGTTTTGCTAAATATGTTTTTTATCTAGCTCGCTCTTATCTCAAGTCAAGGAGTCCTAGGTAGTCCTTTAACAAGCTCGTCTAATACTTGTGACATTGCAAATTTTGGGGCCCATGACTGGTGTCAGCACAATCCAAAGCCTAAGAGTCCAGATACTTAACTCCTCTTTGGTGGATAATTTGGAGAACCTCTTGAGTCCCTAGGAGCCTTATTTGAGTGACCAAGAGAATCTCAAGGTAATTAAGGCTCTTAAGGATTTGGACGTGGCAACCCAAGATATGGTTGAGGATCCTGGTCTTTCTTCAGCGATCATTCTTTTTAGCACTCCCTCTTCATCTCAAGCTCACGTCAAGATCCTTTCTAGCCTGTCAAAGGAATAAGATTTTTAAGTTTTTTTTTTTTATTTCTTCATGTACTTTTGTTTTTCTCTTTTTATCCTTATATGATTTTTTCCTTTAATGAAAAAGTATTTTTTTCTTTCATCACTTTTGTCGTTGTGTACTATTTTATGATATGTTTATGCCTTTCTGCATAACATGTCAACAATACACATAGCATATAATATTTTAAATGCTTAACTTTAGCACGAATTTTAGATGTTAAGTTTAGAAGCATGCTTTAGTATTCACAACATTCAGGAGCATTTATAATTTGCTTGCCTTGACACTTACTCTTCGTTTTTTTCATAGAAAGAGGTATTATGCTTGCTCTCTAATCCTTTGGGAGAATATGTTTTGTCAAGGGATTCTTATGTTGGCTTATTTGTTGAATTAACACTTGCATCCAAGGAGGAAAGTCTTTTAGTGATCCCCTGGATGTCTTAACGGTTCTTAAGACCAAAGTGATTCTAAGTTGGATTGAATCACAAGCTATGAGTTTTTTCTCACCAGATATTTAGGGTTTTCAAATCTTGATACTACATGCACCAAGTTAATTCTTTAGAGGAATGATTGCATACTCCTAAGTTGATTCTTTTGAGGAGCCCAATCTCCTCCAACAGTCATGCTCTCAACAATCTTAAGATATTTCTCTCTTCAATAAGGTTGTCTTACAACCTTGTCTTTTCTAGCAAAAAAATCTTCTTCTCCAAGTTGAGATAGTTCTAGGAAAGCCTCCCTTGTGTCTTTATATCAAGGACCTTCGGGAGAGGGAGACTCTCTCAAACTCTTAAGAGAGTCACGGGAGCTTGCTTAGGTTGTTTTCCTATCGTGAAGTTCTACAGAGCTTGTGGTAGTGTAACATAGAAAATGATACTTTGTAGGAAGCTTTCCATCTCAAGAGAGGTTGAACACTTTTATCATATTGTCTTTGACTCTTTAGAGTGTTTTGTACTTGGCCATGAGGACAATCAGATGAGCTGACCAGGAAATCCCTATGGCTCTAGCCAAGAGAGTTTCCCATAACCTTTGGGGATTTTTGGGATATCATGCTCCTTGTTACTCTATTAGTTTCTAGTATTCTGAGATTTTGTGCATGCCGGTTGTCTTTTTCTAGGCTTTTTGATTAGGTTTCTACAAAATGATATCAATTGTTGTTGGCTAGATACAGTAACAAAAAATATTCTAAAAAAAAAAAAATAGTCAAAAGGTGTAGGGTATTTCTTGCACAAACCTTCTGATATTTAAGTCAAACTCATTAAAAATCAGAAAAAGCTATAAAGAATTCTAGATAGTATTTTTCACTTATATGGGGATGAGGGGTCACTTCATATTTATAAATGAGGTAGATGATTGGGATGATTAGGTTTTGACTTTTTGGGAAGAAGATTGGAGAGATAATAGTCTACACATTTGCCTCAAGGATTCATCACATGAGAGGCCTCCCAAGAAATGGGTTTAAAGACTTAAGTCAAAAGAGTTTCTTAGAGAGACCTTTGAGTTTTTGGGGGGAGTGTAGCTCTGAGTCCTGTGTTAGGAAAATTTCCCATACACTTTCAGGTCTCTTTGGCCATCGTTGGCTTTTCTTCTTCATTTTATCCATCTTTTCGGGCCTCTTTTTCGAAATAGGCCTTGGTTCAACCTCAACCCATTACACATCAAGTTGGTCTAGAATCGATTTCGATCTGGAATCCAGATCGATTTCCAATCTTACGAACATAAACATGGTATAGTGGCAAAAAGAAAATCTCACTAAAAAGGAAGGCAATTAAAAATTAGACAAATTTTATTTTATTTATTAATTAATCATTTAACCTTAATGATTTAGCTTTAGCTATTGGGAAAAATGATGTGATATAGACGACGAACTTCCAGTTTGCTTGTATCTCTTTGTCTGTCTTGTATTTATTTACTTGAACTTGTGGTGCTAAATGTCCTTATAAACACCTAATTATAACGTTTTGACATGCCCCAAAAATGATATATATTCACATTAAATGCGCCCAGAAATCCATTTTTAATTTGAGATCGATCATTTATATACCTAATTTTTTTTTAATATTTGTTTGTTTTTCATTCATCATGAACCAAAAAGTTACCTTACAAGCTCCAAAAAATTCGTAAAATGTAAGTTTCGATATCATTTTAGAGTTAAAGAAAGGTAAGATTAATTTGGATGTCAAAATAATATTTATAAATATATATATGTATAAGATAACAATAAATTTAATAAAAAAAATATTATACCAAATATTGAGTAAAACTGTGTTTTTAAATTTTGATATGTGTATGTCAAGAAAAATATTCTCTTATCTGCGTCAGGTTTGTCCAACACTTACATGTAGAAAGGTGGGGCCATGCTCTCTCTAATTTTGCCTATAA
The DNA here is from genome assembly GCF_014633365.1 of Diospyros lotus. Lineage (NCBI taxonomy): Eukaryota > Viridiplantae > Streptophyta > Magnoliopsida > Ericales > Ebenaceae > Diospyros > Diospyros lotus. The sequence continues at coordinate 10,965,490 of NC_068346.1, read as the reverse complement.
TTGATTAGTTAGAATATTTAAGGAGCTTCAAATTTTATTTTTATGATTTTAAAACATAACAAACTTGGCATATATATTACCCATATGGAAAATTAATTGAAAATTATATATGTTAAAAGAATTCATTTCAAAACATGCCAATTCAATTTTTAATAATTTTATATATTCTATTAGTTGTGAATAGCAAATACTACTCATTAGCGTTTATTAAAATGAGTAAAATAAAATTATATCAAAATAAGATTTGAATACTTTTTAGACTAAGGTATAGAATGATCAAGATAAATATAAGAAATATTTCAAGATTTTTATTAAATTATTTGTTAAATTTTTTGAAATACACTGAAGAACATATGTGTCATATTTTCTTATTTGTAAGGTTTAAAATAATTTATTTAGAGAAAAAAAGATAAATTTATCTTCACGTGACTTCTTTTTTAAAGGTCGTTAGATAAATTTAACAAATATAATAATAAAAAATTATTTAAAATATTTTTTATATCTCATTTTATTTAATCTATATTTTAATTAACAAATATTATCTTGATAGCCTGTAAAGTTTAAATGAATTTGTCCTTAAATGCCATGTAAAATGAAGAGTAATCACCCAAAAGTGATGGTTTTTGTGGGCCATGCCCATTCCATCAAGTTTCAATGTAAAAATAATATAAATTCAATATACTAAAGATAAATTATAAACTATAATTATAAAAATAACTAAAAAGTTACAATGAATGTCATTAAAATTTAATTACCCAGGAGAAGAATTGGACACTAAGTAGCCCAAGTCCAATTGGGCCGTGGTATGCCAGCTAAACTTAGGCAACTTTAAGAAATTCCTTGTGGTTGTGGTGGTTAGATGTAATAATTGTTGCTTATCATATGGTATTTGACCCCAAGGAGGGCATTATAATATATAAATGTGACAAGCAAGTAAATTTGAATTAGTGTCACTTCAACCTAATCAATCAGCCGCTGGTTTCTCTATACCCCTTAATTTCAGTCCAACTTTTCTACTTATTCTTTCAAAAATTATTTTGTCTCAGTGACTTATGTCGTCCAATAAAATTAATATTTTAAATTAATTATACGTTATCATATATATTTATTTTTCGTCATCCTCTAATTGTACATCACCTTCCTTATTTGGGACGATCGCCCTTATATGGTGTTTGGTGTTCGTGCACTCAATTACATCAAGGGAGATAAAATCGCATGTTAGAGTTTTGGCCCTTGTACATAGCGATGATCAAATTTGCAACTCACTGGATTGACACCGACATATTTTTTATCCGACAGTTCGATCTATATCCTGGAGCAACACCTTCCTTATTTATTACTTTATGTAACATGTTAAAAAAGTGCATCATGACATAAAAACATACTTTATAACATATGGAGACAATTGAGGTCGAATCTTTTTAATTCAACTTGGGCTTAAACATGAAAATACCCCCACCTTGGGCTTGTAAAAGAAATTCAGTTGGGCCCAATTACTTATTTCACGTGGCCCACTCCATAATTTTTCTGGGTTGGGTCTCCCAATTCAAATAGCCATAACACACTTTGGGTTCCTCCATCTTGTGTTGTTCATTATAAGCTCTTCCCTTCTTCTTCGTTAATGTCTTGCTTGTGTAATATGGTTATATCACCATTCTAAAGACAACCAACCATCGCATAATATTCTTAACTTGTTCGGCTCCAACTGATCCTTTTAGGCATTTTAAGATTGTTAGAAGTTCAATCTAAATTCTTTCCATCTTTGTATTCTTTATTTGGTCGATATTTTTGTTAATTAGTTTTAATTTCTTTCATATCGTTTCCCAAAAAATGTTGTAAAAGGGGTGAGTTGAACTTTTGAAAATTTAATTTTTATTTTACATAAATATCATTTTAGTTTTATTTAATATTTTTTTTATTATTTTTTTGATAGTTCGAAAGAATAATAAATTTACGTATAAGTTTGATAAAGAATTTATTCTTTATAAATTGACGTGACGTACATAAATTTATAATAATTTTATTTAAAATTAATAATAATTTTTTGTTTATAAGTATAAAAGAGTTTTAGGACTAAGGCATGGTTGCATACATAAAGGGGTCCACATTAATGGGTGATGATCACCGTTCACCACTCAAAAGAGTCAAAACTAAATATTAACCGTGATTAACTTTTCCGACTAACCAAGAGTAAAGGCGAGGGATTTGGGACAAGTATTTAACCAAGTGCCCTTAGGCCAACTAGCCCTCCCTCTTAGGGTAGGAAGACGAGGGTTTTCCACAAAAATGCCATTTTCTGGGGATTTTGTGCGATTTTTTTGAGGAAGGAGGGGTAAAAGTACAAAAAATGCAAGAGATTCCGATCGTGGAGCTCTTTCCATGGTGTCTATGCGATTTCAAATTCGTCAAGCAATAGCATTGCTCTCTCACTTGGGCAAGTCCTTCGAATCCACCCGCTGTTTCTTTAGTTTCTTCTGATTACTTACTTTGTACCGATAGCTTCTTTCTAGGGTTTCATTTTGGTTGCAAACAAAACAAAGCTTCCGAGTCGATGAATTGTTAAGTCTTTTGAACTGATTAACTCGTTGACTTGGATGTTGCCTGCAAGTATTGCCTTGCTTGATATTTACATATATTGTCCGTGGTAGCCTAGCAGCTATTTTTGAGGTTTATATGAGGATTTAGTGCGAAAAACTATTTTTTCTTCCCCCGCCCTTATTATTTTTTTGAAGTTTCGAAGATGATATCCCATCCCAGCTACTGGGATTAAAAGTAGGTGGTGTTTTTTGTTTTGGTTGTTTATTTTTAGTTTTCAGTATCTGTATTTTCACCTCCCTGTTTTGCATTTATGTTTTACATATTCTAAACCTGATCATATTTCTCTGGGTATCGATTGTTTCAAGTTTTTTGATTTGTGTATAGGAAAATCAAAATAAATAAAAGAAATTAGTACATGATTAGCCATTTTGTGAACTTAATTAAATGTGGTATGTGTTGCTCTTTCTGCTTCTGGTAGTTTTTTGTTTTCCTTTTTCCACTTGGATCACTCATACATCTTTCCTAAAATAGGATTCAGACTGTGCTGGGAGTGTCGTCTCTTCAAATATAGAAAACCCAGGTATCTTTGATCCAAATAGTGGTACTTGAGATTTGTTTGTTTTGTTGGTGGATTCATTTTCTTGTACTTGAGATTTGTTTGTTTTGTTGGTGGATTCATTTTCTTGGGCAAGAGGAAAGCGGTGAAGAAGAATTTTGAAGGTAATGGAATGCAATCGAGGTGAGGCCTGTAGGGCGAAAGAAATTGCTGAGAAGAAATTTACAGCTAAAGACCTTATGGGGGCGAAGAAATTTGCCATGAAAGCTCAGTCATTATACCCTGGGCTTGATGGAATACAACAAATGTTAGCAACCCTCAATGTGTATATTTCAGCTGAGAACAGAGTAAATGGCCAAGCAGATTGGTATGGGATACTTGATGTGAATCCAGATGCAACTGAGGATACAATAAGGAAACAATATAGGAAGCTTGCACTCATGCTTCACCCTGACAAAAACAAGTCTGTTGGGGCCGATGGGGCATTTAAGCTTATTTCTGAGGCTTGGAGATTGTTGTCTGATAAGGCTAAGAAACTAGAATATGATCGGAAGAGGAATGATCTGAAGGTTCCATCTGCAAGCAGGGGGCCATCAGCACCACCCCCATCAAATGGCTTTTATAATTCCACCAACAGCAAACGTCCAAACATGAAGGTTCAAAACCGCAAAACCACCAAGGCAGGTTCCTCTCCTGCTGCTGCAAATAAGCGTCCGCCAGCACCACCTCCATCAAATGGTTTTTATAATTCCACCACAAGTGAAGCTCCAAATATGAAATTTCACAACACCAAAACCACCAAGGCACGTGCCTCTCCTGCTGCTTCAAATAGCCGTCCACCAGCACCACCTCCATCAAATGATTTTTATAATTCCACCAAAAGTGAAGCTCCAAATACAAAGGTTCACTACAACAAAACCACCAAGGCAGGTGCCTCTCTTGCTCCTGCTTCATCTCGTAAGCAGAATCTCTCTACCTTTTGGACCCTGTGCTGTCGGTGCATGATGCAGCATGAGTATGTCAGAATGTTTCTCAACAAGAATCTGATATGCTTCAATTGTAATCTACCATATTTCGCCTTTGAAATCCCAGCACCATCTTTTGGTGGTTCTGAGGCATCCAACCGGTGCAACCATTCTCAGCAGCAACAGGACTTAAGTCACCAAGAAGCAAGCAATAATGTATCTACTACAGGAAGAAACAATTCTACCATTTCAAATGCAGGGTTAGGAGGATTCGGCAGTTCTGATGTGTCTGGTCCCACTAATGTCCAGTGTGATCGGTTCTCTACAACGGCTTTTGCTTCATCAGGTCCTCAATCTGAAAATGTAGTTCCACAGGCCTCTGGGACAGTTAAGGGAGAACAAATGGAGAGACAGGCAACAAAGGAGGTTTTGCAAAAGAGAATGCAATCTTCTATGGAGACATGTGGTGTCTCATTATCTGGCTGCTCTGGTGCTGTGAAGAGAAGAAAAGGTATGGAGAATCATGACACAATGAATGAGAAAGCAAATGAGGAGTTAAAGGAAAAAGATCATGTCATGGCAAATGGCGTCAGGCAGGACGGATGCAATAACGGCAAGCCACTGGACATCAATAAAGAAAGTCATGCCAATATGTCTTCTCCTGGGGGTTCTGGTGGCAATGTAGACATGGAGCCTGTTAAACAACGGTCAATTGATGTTCCAGATCCTGATTTTCATGATTTTAATAAGGATAGAACAGAAAGCTGCTTTGGGGATAATCAGGTATGGGCTGCATATGATGATAATGATAGCATGCCCCGTTATTATGCCATGATTCACAGCGTGATGTCTTTAAATCCATTAAAGATGTGGATTAGTTGGCTTAACTTAAAAGACGACAGTGAAGTGGGCTCATTTAACTGGACCAGGTCGGGTTTCTCAAAAACATGTGGAGATTTCAGAATGGGTAAAAACGAAATCAGCAACACACTGAACTCTTTTTCACACAAGGTTCGATGGACAAAAGGTTCACAGGGGGTTATTCAGATTTTTCCCATGAAAGGGGATGTCTGGGCTCTGTACAGGAACTGGTCTCCTGAATGGAATGAGCTGACTGCAGATGAAATCATCCACAAGTATGACATGGTAGAAGTACTTGAAGATTATGACGAGGAACAAGGGGTAACAGTTGCTCCACTAGTCAAAGTTGCTGGCTTCAGGACTGTGTTCTGTAGGCATTTTAACTCTAGGGAGATCAGAATGATTCCAAGAGAAGAGATGTTCCGTTTTTCTCATCACGTCCCTTCACGCTTGCTTACCGGACAGGAAGCTTCAAATGCTCCTAAGGGCTGTCACGAGCTGGACCCTGCAGCTACACCTCTCGATCTTCTTGAGGTCATAACAGATGTTGAAGAAAAAGACATTGTACAGCACGAACAAAGAGCTGAGATAGGAAAGATGGTAGATGGTGTTGTAAAGTGTAATCATGAAATGGAAGAAAATTGCAGTGGTTCTAGGCAAGGGATTTCTGGGAATGTTAGGGATACGGAGGAAATATAAGTTTTGGAGAATAGCATCTAAAGGAAAGAAGAGAAGCGCGCAAATTCTACTGAAGAGATGACAGTAAACTTCTGAATTTTGTGTGATCTGATGTAGATTATTTTTGGTTCTTTTGTTAGCAGTGATGTAGAACAGATTCATCATTATTAGTCTTCATGTCTATACTATGTTGCAGAGATGAAACTTCTTTAGAGTTTGAGGTGACTTGAACACTAATTAAAAGCACGATATTATATTCCATGGGACCATACCAACATAGCTTCTCTTCTCTGAAAGATTTGTAAGCATTCCTAATTCTCTTAACTTCTTTAGAGATGATTTCTCCTTTCCAATTGGAGATTGTGCACAAAAGCCTACCGACATTGTTTCTGGTCGGACTTTTTTACAGTTGGTTTCCCCTTTTCAGTTTATTTTGTTTGATTTTAGTTTAGTTTTAGATCCTCGTTTTGTGTCACAAGTCACCTAGAATTTAGTTTAACACTTCCAATAGTACTTCAATAAATTACAATAGATGCTTAATTAATGCTTTAAAACGAAATTCTAAGCCAAATTTTCTAATAATTTCCAAGGAAGTAGTTGTAAGTTTCCCATGAGTTCTTACGGAGTTGTATTCCAAATGCATCCTAAAGTTCATTCTTAGATGTTATAAAGGTTTTATGGATGTGTGATGTGTCCTAATAGTCTGCAAATTGAATTAGTAATTCATGGACTTAAATTACATATTGTTTCTTGAGCCTCTACTCTTTCGCTGAATGCATGGACTTGCAAATGTCCTTGTTCAGGGAAAATGATATTTATAGAGTTCATAACATAAACAATTATAAAAGATTAATAAAGATTCATGTTTTTTTTTTTCCTTTCTTTGAAAAAATTATTCCATTTTTTTTTCTACAGGGCAGCAAAGCCTTCGCGTAAATAAGTTTGAAAACGGTGACTCTTCAAATTTTTTAATTTTTGGTCTTCATGTCCACACTATGTTGCAGAGATGAAGCTTGTTTTGAATTTCAGACGACTTGAACACTAAAAGCACAATATTGTCTTCCATGGTATTGGTACCATGCCAACAGAGTTTCTGTGAAAGATTTGTAAGCATTCCTAATACTCTCTACTTGTTAAACGATGGCATGGCTTCTCATTTTCAGTTTGATATTGTCCAGAAAAGCCTGCCCAGTTGCCCACATTTTTTTCTGATCGGATTTCCAAGGGGAACTCAGGATGGGAGTTAGTTGATTTTAGTTTAATTCTTCATCATGCTTTTGGATCTTGGTTCTGTCACAAACCAACCTTAGCAGTAGAAAAAACTTGTCTCGGGCTCATTTTCAGTTTGATTTTAGTTTAATTCTTCATCATTTGCCCAATAGGCATAGCCAAGTGGCAAAGGGGCAGTTGAAAGCTTATTTGGAAGCTCTTAGTGTAGGTTCGATTATTGGGGGAGACAAAATGCTTCTTTCTGGGAAAGGACCGTAAGAGTGACATTAGTAGTGCCAAGGCCTACTATTCTGGTCACTCGGACATGTCTCTCGATTTACTTCTTCAGTGTAGCTTTAAGAACGGGGTGGGACATCAGTAATGGGACTAATCTAAAAGAAAAAAAAAAACTTCTTGTTGCATGCTGACGTTTATTGAGAATTTTTTTAGATAGAAAGTTATTGCAGAATGCCATCGTACCCCATTATGAGTCACCACCATGAATTATTATTTGTGTAATTGTGAGATTGTTCATTTATAACAATAAAATCTATCTTCATGCAAAGTAAGAATAAGAGTATAAACAAAACGATCTAAGTACGTGTCCTCCTCGTCCCTTTAAAATCAACCTCCAACAATAGAGTTCATGTTATTTGTTTTAAAAAAAATTAATTTATCATATAAATTACATTTAAATTTGAAGGACTTAGAGATCATTATTTAAAATAGTATTCAAGTAGTAAAAGGAATTTTGTTTTTCTAATTCTTGGCCATGTCGTACTAAAAATCATCCACAAGTATGACATGGCCAAGAATTAGGATGTTGTTTCATCGATTCAATTAAATAATTAAATGATGGTATAGAAATAAATTTGGTAATGTGATTAGTAGTAAAATGAATTAATTGGGAGTTTTATACAAATACAAAAAACTTTGACAAAGTACATTTTTTTAATTATAGTTTAATAAAAAAAATTCTAAAAAAAAGTTATGTGGAAATTTATGTGTGCAATATGATTTTGGAAAAATTGTATAAATTATTTTTTATATAAATGTATAATAAAATTTTAAGTTATTTAGGGATAGAGTAAAGAGGTAAAACTACCCTATGATCGATTTTATGGTTTTCGATGCTCTTATTTTTAATTATACCAGGGAAAGTAAATTACAAGTGTGAGAGTTTGTCTTACAACAAAAAGTGAGAATTAAACTTATGACCTAATGGATTGACATCGATATATCACTTGTTCGATCACTCGATTTATATCATGAAAGCGAAAGAAGATATAGCTTAATCCAGTAATAAGATTGTTACCTTCTTATTATTATTATTATGATTTAAAAGTCATGGATTTATTATTTTAAATAGAAAATATATGTAAAGGGTGGGCTTTTTAACAAAATAAATTGTGTAAAAACATATTTTATTTGAAAAGTGTATAAATTAAGTAACACGGGAGGCTTGTGATGAAAGATATTTATATATTTTCTTAATATTAATATTTGTCACATCACGCAACTGAATAACGTGGCATCCGATTACGACTTGATAAATTCATATATATCCATAACAAAGTGACAAGGGCCGTTATGGGGGCTGGCTGGTATGGGCGGCCTTATTAGGCCCTTACGGCCATTAAAAGCAATAGGCCACGCGTCTGGTGGGGTGCCGCCTCCTAAACCTATGTTTTTCTTGAATAATAATAATAATAAAATGGTATTGAGATGTGAAAAATTCACATTTATTTATTTATTTATTTATTTTTATTTTACTCTTTTCGCATTCCAGAAAGGATTTGGGCTGCGTGCCTTCAACCTCCACACGTCATCTCGTTACTTGTTTCAGCCAATCACGAACAAGTCCTTGAAGTACTGGGACTTACCAATTAAACTCAGATACTGTATATATTTACGCGTGTGTGGGTGTGAAGAGGGAGCTTGAAGATACAGAAAGAGAGAGCGAGCGCGCGCGATCGAGGATTGAGATTGAGAATTTGACAGAGCACAGCGAGCGTTGGTTTCCGGTGCCACCGTCACAATGGTGATTTTCTTGCTTTGTCTTCTCTTTAATTTGTTTGTTTGAATGGCGGAAGTTTGCTATTTATTTCACATGATGATCGTAGATCCGTCTGGATCATTGATTACGAAGTCTGCATTCTAAAGTATGGTTTCCTGATTCGAAGCTAATTAATGTTAGTGATCCACTACTACTTTGAGACAGCGCTCTTCAGAAGAATCAATTCAATCTTTGAGACCTATAAGTTTTCATTTATTTATTTTTCTACGATTGAAGTTAAGCTTGTTTATTTATTTGTTCTCTGAAAATTGTTTTCCAGTTGATAATTCATAGAATATATATATATATATATATAGGCACATAAACAGTTTCATATTCTTTTCTAATAACGTAGCAGACTAAGTGTTCTAAGATTTTTCATCAGAGCATGAATAATGAAGACAAATAAATTAATCTTCAAAATTGTAAAAATTTATGATATTTTAATCTGTTATGATTATAAAAATAAATCTTTTGTTGATCTCAAAATTCATGGAGAATAGGTCGAATCTTAAATGCTAACAATATATATCGAATGTTAAAAAATTAATGATAATTTTTTTCATCATAATTGACAATTCTTTTACTTAAGAGTAGCCGTTATTTGTTTGACTTTGTTATAAATTTTATTTTACAAACAAAGTCAAGACGTTTTGCTGATTGGAAAATTCAAAAGTTTGACGACAACATTACCAAAAGAGGAGTCGTGCCTAGATCCACTTCGAAAAAAGAAAATAATTATTCCGTTGGCCCCCTTCTCCTCGGATTTTTTATATTTCTCGTCGTTGGTTCTAGTAAGTTTTTTTTATCTTATTTCATTATAAAATTACAAATCTTAATCTCATTAAACATGATGATGATGATGATAAGTTACATGAATTTTAATTCTTCAATCTTATCACAAAAAGTTTGATTACAAACTTTAATTCTCTCATAATCATCTTCATTCATTATTATGTTTTCAGATATTTCTAATTCATTGTTCACTTTTATTCTCCCAAAGAGCTTTGGCTTCTGGGATCAGTGAAGGGTTTCATCCAAAAATAGATTGATTAATAAATAGCATCTTCCAACATTCACAAGACGTACACAAAGCTGATGTGCACAAATTAAATATTTTCTCTTTTATTTTTGAATTATGCTAAATGTACATCCATTTTGTACATTTTGTACTACAGAAAAGGGTATTATGACCAAAATACCATGCGCCTCACATGCCTTTATGCGTCTTGTGAGAAATTTTTTTGTCATAATATCCCCTTATGTAGTTTAAGATGTACAAAATGAATGTACTAATAACATTTTCCTTTATTTTCATTGGATGGCAGAATCCTAATTTCATGTGAAGAGAGTTAGTTTTTGCGATGAATTTGATAATTGCTTGTAATAAATTACATGTTTGCTTTGAAGACGAAGAATCATTGATGAGACTTTTTAATTTATGCAGCTCTATTTCAGATAATCAGAACAGCTATCGGAGGAGGCATGACCTAAACAAATTTGTAAACTATCAATACGATTGACTACATCTCCCCCCCCACCCTTTGGGCTTGGACGACATAGACTTTGTTTTGTTTTGTTTTTTTTTTGGTTAGTGATGATATGGACGACTTCCCTTCCAATAACATGGTTATATTATATGGGTGTTACAGTCATTGCACTATACTCTTCTAGCATATTAAACGGGTTCTTTTAGATGTGTGTTAAAGATACAATTTTGGCCTAAAATCCATTCATGAAGAGTTAGATTAATTTTAGTTTCTGATTTTTAGTTCTCATTTTTAATCCATTATTTTGAAAATAAAAAAAAATATTTTTATGGCATACAATTAATTGATAATTGACATGTATTTGTAGACATAAAAAAACCCATGAGAATTGAGAAAGTGGTCTCTTTTTTATGTTATTATTAGATTTGTGTGGGTTTTATCATACCAATATATACAAAAAATTAAAAAATAAATTTTAAATATAAAACATGTAATCATTTTTAATAAAAAATACATGGTATTAGAAAACTAAAAATTAAGACTGCATTCTCTTTACTTTTTAATTTTTAGTTTTGAATTTTGAATTTATTTTCAATTTTCTATTTTAATAGTCTGTTTTTAGAAAATTGAAAACGCGTTCTTTTTATCATTTTGAAAAATTATTTCTTAAAACAGAAAATTAGAAAATGCGTTTTCTTTTAAATTTTGAAAATAATTTTTTAATAATATTTTATTCAATAAATTTAATTATTAGGTAAATTAAAAATATTTAATGTTTATAAATTATTAAAAAAAATATATACATTTTAAAGTTAATAAATTTTTTAATATTTTTTTATTATAATAATAAAATATAAATAAATAAATGTATTTTGAGTTTAGAGAATGAAAATACTCAAAATAACTTTTTAAAAAATATATTTTTAAAAACAGTAAAGAGAACGCGTTTTCATTATTTTAAAAAATTAAAAACTAAAAATAACTTGAAAACAGTAAAGAGAACGCAATCTAAATGATTAATTTAAATTTTCATAAACTTGGGATAAAATTTATCTTTTAAATTTAAAGAGGTAGTCTATAAAGGTAATCTTAATCCTTTTAAATTTTCTTAGGAGGATGAGTTCTAGATGCCATTGAACAAAAAAAAAAAAAAAATAGTTTTAATATAAGAATTATCTCTTTATGCCCATTTAAGAAAATGCTATCTGATCAAGTAAACATTTAACTTAACTATTGAAGTGATTTTTTCAATTGATCTCAAAGGTAGTCTTACTATTTATCTTTTATAGTATAAGGATACTCAGTAAAACTTGATTGAGATTTTATCATGTGATATGTCCAAATTTTGATTAGTTCTAATCATCTAAAGCTATGCTATGACTAGTGTTTGGTTAAAATTTATGAGTCTGGACTTAAATTTATATTTTCTTAAAACTAGAATGATTTCTTTAAACACTTATAATTCAAATATTCTTATGATAATTCTTTTATTTTTCAACTGATAAATGATACTATTGCTGGGTTCAGCAGTAGCATTGTTTGATTTTAAAAATATTCATTCAACTTAAAATAATATATATTTTTTTAATGATATCCTTATTGAGTTCGTAATGATTATCGACGGTGATTATCAAGAGTCAAAGGTTCTTTATCTATTTTTTTAAATTTTTTAATTTTATGTTCTCGACATGCTATAATTATTTGATGGTGTATGACTAAATTTTTAATGAATAAAATTTAAAATTTAATAATTGTGTAAGATAAATTTAAATATAAAAATTAATTTATTATAAAAAATAAAATTTAAATACCAATAAACTTATATACCCTAAACATAAAGGTTGTCCATAGTTGTGGAAAGGAAGAACGGAATATAATTAGAGTGGAAAAACTAAGATGGTAGTGATTCATTGTTTATGTTGGTGTTTTATGATAATTTATCTTTTTATTCTTCCTCTTTTATGGACTTCAATGCAAAGATTCTTTTCTTCTTCTTCTTATTGTTCTCTTCTTTATTTTCTTTGAGCTCTATCTCATAGGTAATGAAAGATCCCATTAGATCATAAAGGACAAGAGTCTTGAGATTCTTTGACTCTTGGATGATAGTAACTTTGGGCTTCCATTCCTTTCACAAGCTCTTTAATATCTTTCTAACAATTTCATAGTTATGATAAGTTTTGTCAAGAGATTTAAGATTATTAATAATATCAGTAAATCTAGTAAATATTTCAAAAATAGACTTATCAGATTTCATCTTGAAAAGTTCATAATTATGAAGTAGTATGCCAATCCTAATTTCCTTAACTTTATTAGTCCCTTCATGTGTTACTTGTAGCATATCTCATATTTCTTTGGCAGTATCATAACCTAAGATTCTATTGAATTTAATGAGTGATAGTACACAATATAAAAGATTCATAACTTTAGCATTACTCTATGCATTCCTAGTATCTTTTTCATCAAAATCTTCCTCGAATTTTGGAACTACTTCCCCATATGTAGTAGTAGGTATTTCTATGCCTTGAGTTATGGCTTTTCATGTATCATAATCATTAGCTTGAACATGGATTTTCATTCTAACTTTCCAATAAGTGTAGTTTGTGCTATTGAACATAGAATGTCTATTTGTGAACTGACATTCAGTTATACCATTATAAATAATAGTTGTCATTATGAAATATAGAAGATAAAGATCACAAGAAAAATTATAAATAGCTAGAGCAGATTATAAACCTTGTAATGCCTCATTTTTCTCGAGCGTTAAATAGCTTAGGAATTTTAGGAATCTATTTTTTTTTTTTATAAACTCAATATAATCATTTCTCGACAATCCCGTTCTACCTTCTCAGCATACCAAAATAAGAATCAATAACTTAAGACAAGTAATCATCACAAATGCCAAAACTTAAAATTGAAACCTGATATGGTACATAACTGAATTCACTTAATCATAACATAAGAATCTGTACCATCATATCATCAAATACTTAAATACATGGAGACTTATCTGTATAATCTGACAATTTCTTAGAAATATATTAAATCGTAACAATTATACATGATCTTCAATATAGTATAATCTTCTAAATATGACTAAAAACATATCATGAATCCTCATGAAAGAGTATATGCCGGAACAATTCGTCGAACCCATTGGCCACGTCATCACGTGCCATCACGTCTCAATCATCCCCTTGCTATAGTTGCAAATCCTAACTGGATTATTTGAATGTTCTAGGGGCATAACCCAATTAGAAGATGAATTTTCTAGTAAAGATTTAATAATATGATACATGAATGCATAATACAATAACATGAACGATCACTTGCCTTAGTGTAACTTTCCTAGGCCACTGACCTGGCACGGAACCCTAGGCAGAATCCCGACCTACTTTCAGGATAATTTTAACGTTATTCTATCATTTGCCCTTGGGGAATTACGGCTACACTATTAGGATGACATCCAAATTCCATGCATGAGTATCAATATGTCAATAATATCATGCTATGCAAAAATCATAATCCATTAATGCAACATATATATGTATAAATATGATAGGATGCTTATATAATACATATAAATTAGCCACTTTCATGACTATCATGCTCAACATAAGAAAAATACAACATGTAGAAGCTTTTGGGGGAAAACCACTCACTTTAGCACGAAGTTTGGAATACCTTAAAAAACGCACATCGCCTTGATTTTGCGTGCCCGACCTCAAAAGTTGCACAAACCACTATTACTCAAGCACGACAATCTTATAAATCATATTTAATTACAAAATATCTCAATACCTTAATATTTTCACATTTTCCTTTGTTTTCTTCCATTTTTCCTTCTAAAATTCCAAATAAATACCTCTTAAACTATTTTCTCCAATATTTTTCCACAACAATTCATTATATTCTAAGGACTTCAAATGAAAATTTTAGAAAATACCTCAAAGCTTCGTTTGCAAGCAAAATGAGGCTGATCGCTGCGGAAATCGAGAAATCGGGAAGGTTAAAACTAAAACTTTCTGCACAATCGTTGCGATCACGATTTTATAGGATTTTTGGTATTTTTTGCACAATTTTCTAGGAAGGGACGCACCCTCACGTGCCCCAAGAGGGCTGACCCACGAGCTTGCGTGTGATGGCCGCTAGTGAGCCTCATGTTCCGGCCTTCTTCTTCGGCGACGGCACACCGGAAATGCTGGGTTTCTCCACCATCATGATCTCCTTTTCCTATCGATCAGTATGGAGCATCTTCAAGCTCGAAAAAAGCACTGGAAGCCCGTCAACGGACCGGCCAAAGCTTCGGCTCGGCCGTCCGCCTCCTACTACGGTCAACTCTCGAATCCTTCTCAAACCATCACCAAAACACACAAAAGTTTCCAGAAATCATCTACTCATCATGGGCAACAAAAGCCCCTTATTTTGGTCGCTCAATTTGTTCAAAATCGAGGTCGATTTGAAGCTTAAAAACTTGCAAAACCCTCGGCCAAACTTCTTCTATTTATAACCAAATTTGAACCCAAAACGACAACTCTTGCTTCAACCAAGGCCATTAAGGTCTCCCCAAACCTTAGATCTATCCAAAACCCACCGAAGGCAACTCAAAAGCTCGCTTTAAACGGCCAAATTTTTGGTCGAAAGTTGGCCGATTCTAATGTGTTTTTGGCTATTTGTCGACTAATAAGCTTGTCTTGGCCTTGCCCCAAGGTCCCTTGCCACTTTCTCGGACATCCCATGGCCGAATTCGGTGATAGGATGGAGCTTGGTCGACCATGGCTTCCAAGCTCTTTAGAAAATTACACTTTCACCCCCCTTTCATTCTTGAATTGCATTTTAGCCCTTTCCACAAGGCCCCTTGGTTTTCCAACATTCCTGTTGTGACCCTTGCATTCTAACCTTCTCATTTGACCCCCGAAATTTTGGAAATAATGTCGTTTCGACCTCCCTCGGGAATTTTTAAAAATTACACTTTGGCCCTGACTTATATTTTGTTTGCAAAACCCTCTTGTTTCACCCTGAAACCACTTAAGAGTTGTTTATGAGACCCAATTTGACTCTTTTAAGGGTTTCGTTGACTTTTTAGAAGCCTCTTACGACAGTTTAGTTTTTCAGCCCAATCTGAAGCTGTACCAAAAATTATCCCTGATCCGATTTCTCTTGATGCTAAAAATTATTTCTCGAGATGCCCGTTAATGCCGTATCATTTTTCTTAGATATCTTAGCTCCATGGCACTCATTGCAGTCGATTCGGTCAATTTTTCAGGCTATTTAGATATCAATCTTCCCCAAAATTTCATTTTTCTAATAAAACACTTATTCTCAAATAATCTCAATTTCTTGGGTTTTACAAATTTGCTCTGATACCAATTGTTGCCTAGATAAATACTCAAGATGGGGTAGATTGGGTTTTTCTAAAATTAATAATTATATTTTTTTTGAAAACTCTTTAACTAGTGATCTTATTAACTAATGATTGCAATATAAGTAGAGAGATAAAAATCAGGCAATCTATAGAGAACGCGATAATTTTTATAGATGTTCAAACTCTTATGAGCTTACTCCTTTCTCTCAAGGCCTAGCTTAAGGCTCTCAAGACTTAGCTTGATGTTTCATTAGGGAAAATCAACACTAACTTTTAATTGGAGCTAGAACCAACATACAATCCCTTACCTTAAGCAAGAACCACTAGCACACAGCTAGTAAATACAATCTCCCCACAACAGGTGAGCAACAATAACAAACTTATAGAAAAAATAATCTCAAACAAGTTACCAGTAATTTGAGAATTCCACTAGCTAATAAGCTTGTAGCACTTGAACCTTCTCATCCTTGTTTGAATGCTTTTGTCAAGTTTATTCACTCTATTGTATTTTTTTTTTGTCTTTTATTCTACTTCATACTCACATTTTATTTATACATAATATTAGAGGAAATAAATGTTATATAGAAATGACAAAGCAATATTTGAATTTCAAAAGAAATCTTCAGATTCTTCAACTCTAGCTAGCATTTGTTGACAACTTAGAACACAACTAAGAGATTTTTACACAAAAGTCAATTTGTAAGGGCTGAAGAAACATTATTCTCTAGTAATAGATTATATAATTAACAAGAGAGAATCAATCTATGACTTTGAGGAACATAATGAAATTACATTTGAAAAATTATACATTTCGTGTGTTATAGAAAAACATGCAGAAATCATGACATTCAAAAACAACCGTTGAACTTAGGTTGACCAAAATTATCTAGTGACCAAATTCACAACTTTGGTCGATCGAAGAATAACTTCAGTGACCTAAATGGCATTCTACGAAAATCAAGCATACTGTCTCACTTCAGTCGACTTAAATAAAATATTAGTTGACTTAAGATACATATATACTGTGACAATCCAAATTTTTTTATCAATTTTTAATCACATTTCACTAATTAATCATACATCACACCACAACAACGAAAGCTAGATAAACACGAAGTAAACCACTCAGGGGCTTAATCATACATGACCATATCACATTAATCAAATCAAACGAACCATAATATTCGAGCCCCATATCACATCTTGCACCTCACGGATCTTTTAGTCAAGATTGTCTTGTACACATAGTTATCTACGACTGACATGCCAAATAGTCTAGCCACTGCGTCAGCTCCTACACCTGGAATGACGGTAAAAACAAGATGAGCCACAAGACTCAACAAGCATAACAAAATAATGGAGGTAAAGGTAGGCATAGACCTCCCACACCGGAACACATCCCACTATCAACAGGTAAGACAGACCAAAACTAGAAATAACCATACCCATCATATACCTCGCTAGACAAAGATAAATCAGAGATAACTACAACCAAAGTACACCTCGCAACATAACAATGACAATGTTTGGAGTACATCCCTCACCCAAAATACACCCACACAAAGTGTAATGCAGCATATGAAAATGCCATACCATATCGTGCAATAGAGAAACCAGTACTCCGCATAAATATAACAATGCACATAAAAGTCCTTGGGGCCTACATAAAAAATACATATCCTGGCACCCAAGTCCCAGCATACAAACTTGCCATAGTCATGAACTGGCTGGTATAAAGCCCATGAGCCCGAGGCTCTCACAATATGATCCATATGAGCCCGAAGCTCTCATCACAATCACATACCGGAGTCCTCGTGTCATAGCTATCTGGAGCCCAACTCACACTCGTAGCTATCGAGGGTTAACTCCATACCACAAACCACAATCATATACCAAATCAAATGGTAACCTCGCAATGCAACAGATAATAAATGCAATGGCTCTTGCAACATTAATGTGATGACAAAGCCCCCATAAGCCAAGCATCAGGCCATACTACTCCTATATAAGAACTCACACAGGAAAAATGCTCTAAATGCACATGCTTGCCTATCGTACCCAAATTGACACTTAATAGGCCAACTGGGTTATGCCGATGAGCACACTTCCCCGTACATACAAAGCATGACCCCGAATGAATGTAAACTCGATCCCATGTAATGTAATGTCATGCAATATGCCACATAATGGCAAAGCCGGTCGATAGTGACCAAGTATTGGTCGACAATTCGTGACTAAGAACAACCGATCAACAACTATCCTCAGCCCGATGACGGTTCGCTTCAGTGTCACAAATAGTCAACACGTTACCCCACTGGACGACAACTCACGCCGCTTGTTATTACCACCCACACCCACAAAATAAAACCATAACCATATCATGACAGGCAAACACCAATGGTGGGTGTCCGACGGTACCAGCTTGCCCGACCTGTCTATAGTCTATTGCAACAGCTAATAACTGACGCCCATACATCCAGCCATCAACTGCCACGATCGACGGTCAGTAGTTGTATATCCCACACTCTACGACTCACACAAATAAAACATCAAGACTCCCGAACAATTCACCCCAGAGGGTACTCATAACTACAATTAACTCACTAAGAACCTAGCCCAAATCAGGTTCAACATCATTCCTAAGGAAGTAGGGGTGATACAATACCCCGTAAGCATTTATAGAATTAAACCCTAGAAGTCTCTTATTTAATTTAATAAAATTCGGATAATAATTAACTATAACGCTCAAAATTAATTTCTATAACCAAATCGGGTTGAGGGAGGACATATAATTCATAAATCGAATGAGAATCACGAATGGAGTGAAGAGCTTGCCTTAAATTAATTTATTACGATGTTTATACGCTCACACACAGCTAAATTAATACACGCTGCAAAATAGTTAAATTCAACCAAAATTAATAAAATTATACCCTAAATAAAATTCCAAACCGCACAAATTAACTCACATAATTTACTTAACTTACCTGATTATTCAAACCTTGATTATACCAAATTTCTACAATTTTTTTTGGATTTTTCTTCCTTATTTAAGCTCTCAAGCACTGCCCATTCTTTTCTGAAGTTCCTTCACTGTTTACTGCTTCAATTCACCCCAATTACACACATAATTCATGGCTAAAAAGACAAAAGAAGAAAGCGCCAGAGACAGTCGCGTGGCAGCCAGCGCACCACCGCCTCTAGACTATAAAACGATGCTGTTTTGGGTGCCATGGCTTGGTAAAAATCAGCAAAATTCTTCCCCCAGCGCATGCCCGCCCGCCCCGCGGTTCGATCCCTCGCCCAACACACGCGCCGACGCTAACCAGCTTCCTCAACCTATGTACACACTTTATTATGATGTTCTACCCTTGTGTTTAGTTTTGATGATGAAAAACAATACCTTGTTTTATCCCTAAGTCATGAGTCAAGTCTATGATTTTCAACAAAAATCAATTTCAAATGCTTTGTTAAAATGAAAACCAAAAAGATTTATCATTTTCTATATTAGTTGGAGATTTGCAAAGTTAAGTATTTAGTCTTAAAAGAATCTCCTAAAATGATTTTCAAATTAGCTTTGAAGTCGTTGGTCAACATAGAGCTAAAATTGTTCTAAGGCGAAAGACCATCTTTAACATATATGTGTTTGATGAAAATCCAATCTTAAGTATGAAAAATCATTTATGTTAATCTCATACTTCAAAATAAGCTTTCATATTTTGAAACGTGCATGAAAGGTTTTGGCTTGAAACTTAATCGTATGAAAAATCATTTAGTTCATGCATCATATCTTGAAACTCATTTTGATAACGTTTCAATATTTTTTCTAAGTCTGGAAGACTAGCACCTTATAAGGAGACATATATGAAAATGTTTCCTTTTTAGAAAACTAACTCCCGATAATTCAATAACTAACATTCATTAGTGATAAAATAATTTTGAACGAATTTTTCAAGAAATAGAAAATGTATATCGTGGAGGTGGTAAAATCGCAAAATCCTAAGTTCCTACTAAAATCCAAATTCTACTTTTTTATTCTTATGGATTTTGATTTTTTAGATATTTTTATTGAATCCAAATGAGGGGTACTTTCTTATTTACATTTATGTATTAAAGTAAATGGAAGGTAAAATATAAATTAAATAAAATGAGGACCTTTACTTAAACTAAAGAAATATAAATATGTGGTGATGTTTTGTATTAATCAAGTGTGCTTCTACATGTTATCTGTTAAGTTTCCAGATTTTTCAAGAAGATAGTTGACTATGTTGTTTAGTGCTGTCGACTATGCATAAGGATAGTCGACTATGCTTGTTTAATTTGTCGACTATATATGGCCTCTGTCGACTGTATTTCATTCTGTCGACTATTGTGTAAGGATAGTCGACTATGCTATTTCATCTGTCGACTATGTTTGTTCATGAATTTCAAAATTTTCTTTGTAATTTTTGATCTGTCGACTATGTAAAAGGATCTATCGACTATGAGATTTTTGTGTTATAAGATAGTTGACTATGCTTTTCTGTCTGTCAACTATGGCTAGTCTTATTTGATAAAATAGTCGACTAACATATTTTCTCTGTCGACTATGTGTTTCGCAGAAAGCTTCCAATGGCTATTTTTTCAAATCCCAACGACTTCAAACGGCTATATTTCTCTTCAACTTTGTGGGACACTTATATATACATGTCATGGATGATCAAGAGAAGGCTAATGGACGGAAACGAGATGATCTAAATATTACAAATCATTTTATTTGTGCTTACAGTGTTCTCTGTGCTTTCATTGTTATATTTTTCTATGCAAGGCTTTGTTCTATCATTGTAAATCTATTCTTAAGCCTAGTTTTCATTGTGAGAGAACTTGTAACTAAGAGTATTAACTCTTAGCTTCTTTCTTTCATTTGTATCGTTGTTATTTTCCTAGCTTGTGTAGCTAGATGGCCCATTTGAGTGGGAGGTTGTAATTCTTAGTCTCGGACTAGAGGACCTACTCGGGTTGAGTAGGGGGTTGATAGTGGATGGTTTGAAAAATCCTTGGTGAGGAGCTAAGGTAGTGGATTAGGCTTGGGTTAAGCTGAACCACTATAAATCTTTGTGTTCTCTCTTGCTTATTGACTGCACTCCCACCCTGCAATTAAAACACAAAACAAAACACAATAAAAATTTTATATTTTTTTCTTTGTTTAGGTGAGAGGTTTATACTCGTCAGTGTACGAGTGCAGTTGTAGTCCAAATTTAAATTTATATTTTCTGAATGAGTCCAGGTCGTCCACTGAGAGATTTATTTATGGCAAAATAAAAAGAATGTCACACAAGCACACACGCATTTGGATAAATTGGCAACAAGGTTTTTTATGGTTTTTTAAACAACAGATACTAGGAAATAAATTAAGGCAGTAATTGAAATAAATACTTTAAGTGAGAATATAAAATTGGATAGTACTTGAGTTAAGACAATTTCAGTGCCAACCCGTTGATTCCCAAATTTTAGCATAAAAGATTAGCAACATTAATTTAATTTCAGATATGAGGGTTTGTTATTAAATGCAATTAGAGATGATGATAGTTCTAGGTTAAGCAATCCCCATACATGATATGCGGGATTCTAATTTAAGCAACCACCATAAATTCAATTGCAATTAATACACAAAACAACTAAATTAATCATCCGGGTTTGGGTATGATAGCGTTTCCAGTTCTAGTAACTCTCATACATGGCATTAAAGCTCTAAGTTAGGCTTACGCTCCAATCCAAACCTAGTGATTTCTCAATAATTAAGATACACTCATACTGAAATTTAAATTAATGTTACTTATTTAAAGCGCAGCTTTCTTTGGGAATCATTGGCGTTGGACACTGTCCTTGCCTTAACCCAAGATTAGATTTAGCTACTCATTTCCATTTAAAAGTTAATTGACATGAATTTAAACGACGTAATTTAAATAACAGAATTTAAATGACAAGAAATTTTAAAGGCATAAACTAACCGGCCATTTAGGCGGTGGATAATTAAATAACAAGAATTAAAATTGCAGAAATTTTAAAGGCATAAACTAACCGTCCATTTAGGCGGTGAATAATTAAATAACAAGAATTAAAATTGCAGTAATTTAAAGGCACAAATTAACCGACCATTTAGGCGGTGAATAATAAAGTAATAATAAATGACATAAGAATTTAAAAGAAGAAAGGAAGGAAGTAAGATCACAAGAGAGAATACTAAAGAAAAGAGGAAAGAACAAGAACAATTCTCAAAGAGAGAATTATAAGGAAACAACTAAACTTTGATTCAAGAATAATAATCACACTTACAAATGCAATCAAGTGATCTATTTATAGGCCACAAGATGCAATACAAACCACACAATTTCAATTATTCAACTAGACATAATTATATCTAATGGGCACTCACACACTTAAAGTTAAATGGATTTTAGCTATAATACACACCTAATATTAAATGGATTTTAGCTAAAATACATACCTAATAAAGCATTCATAAAGTTAAATGGATTTTAGCTATAATATCCACCTAATAGTTAAATGAATTTTAGCTAAAAAACACACCTAATAAAGCTCTCACATAAAAAATAAAAATAGATTTCTATAAATTGGTTTTTAATCTTCATTAGGATTAAAAATAATCCTTGGGCCTTCTCCAAATAATATCTTCCATGGGTTGCTCAAATTAGGACTTAATTCTTCATGGGCTTGAATTCTTCATGGACTTTAATTTTTCATGGGCTTGATTTCTTCATGGACTTGAATTCTTCATGGGCTTGATTTCTCCATGGGTTTGATTTCTTCATGGATTTGAAGTCTTCATGGACTTTAAGTCTTTATGGGTTTGAATTCTTCATGCCTAAAAAAAAAATAAAAAATAAAAATAATTTAATGTTATTAATAAATTATATATTATATATATGTATTACACATGGCACATATATATATTATATTATATTATATATACATATTACATGCATGCATATAATGATGTATATGTATTATATATAATTTTATATATTATTATTATTATTATTAAATTTTAATTTAAAATTTTATTTCATTCATTTTTCAATTTAAACTTGCATATAACCATAAAATATATATTAATATCTAATTTAAATTATTTTTAAGATCAAAAGAAGGGTATAATTATAACAAAATTTTTATAAAATTAACCACTAATCACTTATGTTTCTTTTTATTTGTTTATCATTGCTAGCATTTCATTATCCTCACTTGCATTGAGTTTTTATTTTCAATCAAAAGGATTTCAAAGTTCTATCAATTAAGTTTTTAAAATAACCAATTCACCCCCTCTTGGTGTGTGCCATAGAACCTAATGTTCTAACATATTATACTTAACGTGATTTTTTGTCGCTTTTGAAAATCACATTTCAGCACCCATAATTTCCATTAATTACACATGCACCTAAACTTTTATTTTCACTTATTCCACTAACACCCCAAATTTTCAAAAATTATCCCAAATCAATTTATTTTAATCTTTCTTTATTTCCATAAATGCTCCTAAGATTTTTAATAATTAATTGCCTCTTTCTTTTAATACAAAATAATTTAATATTTCCCTTAAATCATAAACACTTGATAATCATCGTAAACACAAATTAAATTAATATTTCCTTTAAATTTACAAATATTTAATAATCACCTTAATTATAATAATTAATAATGATTAACCATTCCATATTTAAATTGCTACATATTTCCTATTCCCAATTAAATTAATAGTTATTAATTATTCCCGAATTACCGAGATGTTACATATACGATGAATATGATTTTTTTCTTTGCAATAAGTTAATTAAAATAAATTTATATTATAAGAATATTTTTGTTATCATTAAGATATTATTTATCTACCATTGAGCCTAACAATTATTAAAGATGAGGGCTCTCTCGAAGTGATGCCCTTGTTAGTTGAAAGAGTGTCTAGGTTGAGCAAGAAGAGTATGCCCCTGCCTCAACTGGGAAAGATTCACTACGTGGCCTGATAGGGTTATTATGGGGAAATGACTGAGAAAAGCCCCCTAGGAATGATCCTCTACTGCTCGAGGGGATCTATGTGAGTAGCTTGGGGCTGTGGTGATCTTTCACAATGAGTAGGTCTCGCATTTGTTCTCATTTTAGGAGACTTTTTGCTTGTTCCCACATATAATGCTAAATTGTTGTTCTCATAATACAATAATTAAAACTTGTTCGTTTCGAGAAAACTAAATAAATAGTTAGTAGGGCCCGATGAGAAGGTGAAAAGCAACGCCTATGCTATAAGACAACGCTAGGAATTGTTAAGAGCTACTCGAGGATAATGTCACTTGAGGAAGGGTCGGTTAGAGGGTGCAGGACCTAAAGGGTCTTTGACGTTGGTATCGGGAGATGGATCTCTAGGAGTGTTATTTGGCTTAAGAGGAAACGCTCGGAAACATAGTAGAATCTTCTAAAAAGGACTTGGTCTTCAAATTTGCAAGACACAAGGCAATTAGGAGGCAAGTGGGGATCTCTCCCACATGGGCCTTTCGATGCCTAAGTCAAACATGGTCATGGTACTAAAGAGATGCTGATACAGGTGCAACATGATGCAGATGAGATGTCCGAAGAGCCAGGAGTCTTCGGATGGGTTGTGCTGAAGAGTTTTCGAAGTGGCCACAGGATATGTCTAAAAAGTTGGAGAGAAGACCCTGGTTTTGGAAGAAGGATTTGTGTTTAGACTTGGGACCAAAAGATTGGAATTAGGATCCCAAAAAATAAAGGTGTGTTTGATTGCATTACCTAGAATTTAATTATAAGTAATATTGTTTAGAAAACAAAAACTATCTCACTCCATTGGAAAATGAATTTTATGGAAAGAAGGTTTAAATGGTTGTATCATATATATTTTTTCATAAAAAAATTAAGAGTGTTTGATTGTTTTCTAAAAAAAATATATAATAATTACATATTTTCTATAAAAAATATGTGCAATCAAACACATTCTAAGAGTTAAAAGAGAATTTATAGTCGTTGGGTGATTGGGACACATAGCATAGAGACACGTGACAAACCCAATTCGAGTAAGGGTGCACTAGTGTTTTGGTGTCTCAAGTTAAACTTGGAAGGCTAGAAGAGACCTTCCTGAAGATTGGTCTTCGGAGGAATAAGGCACGACAGGGGGCATGCCAGGTTATTAAGGAACAATTTGGATTAAGTTATGGGAGAGAGGTCTCCAGAAGACCTCCAAGAGGCAGCTCAACCAAATGCCTAGTGAGGTAGATGGGCCAAACCTTTAGGGAGACAAGTCGTTGAAGGGTTCTCAGAGGATCTGGCCAGGTCTTCAGGTGGTTGGTCCTTGAAGACCTTTCGAGAAAGGGATTTCCTCGGGGAGTTGAAATTTTCTCCTACGGAAGCTCCTTGGAGGCTTTCTGAAGGCAGCCCTCCAGAGGGTATGTTATAACATTATTAAAATAAAAAAAATAAAAATTCAATCTAAATCCAAACAAAAACAAAGATCAAAATGGAGTTTTTTTTTTTTTTTTTTCTAAATACAATTAGCCTTTTCTTTCTTTTCTTTTTTTAATTTTTAACCTAACCCAGGTGAGTTAAAATGATTGGTGACGTGGAAGAGGGCCGGGGGACTGGTTAATAATAAGTCGAAGCGGCAGAAAGAAAGAGGAGGAGCGACGGAAAAGCTCTTCAATCTCCGTTTTCTCATTCTCCCAACTCTCTTCTACCGCTTCCACCCGAGCCGCCTCCGCCATCGCCGCCGCACCACCAACTGCATAGGTCTCTCTATCCCTATCTGTATATATGTATCTATATCTGCCACTGGTACTGTAGTGTTAATTTTGCTTGAAAAGTTTGGGGCTGGGCGTTTCTAGTGCGCGTACTGTTTTGTTCCTTTGTCTTCAATTAAGTTTTCGATTTTTTTTACTAAGTATTAGGTTTTCTATTTTTCTATGTTCTTTCTGTTTGGTTTGAGGGATTTTAGGTCATATTTTTGGTTTGGCATTTGCCGGAGGTAGGTATTGGCCGGGAAAGTGTTTTCTTCTACAGTCAATTTCTTTGACAAACTGAAGGAAGTGAAGTGAAGCGAATGTTTCTTTGCTTGGTTTGCAAAATGAGAAGTTAGTAAGAAGATAGTTGCCGGGAAAAAAAAGAAAAAGAAAAAAAGTTCATTATTGCGGTTTGATTGTACATAAAATTGCATATGTATAAGTAGTTTGATTTTTCTTTCATTTTCGTTTCCCTAGAAAACTTCTAGTTCATACTTAGCATAAACTGCCACTTGTTTGCTGTACCGTGGCTGGTTCCTTATTTTCACTATCAATTCTGTTGAACTGGAACTTGCTTAACCAAACTGCTTCTTGGGGATGGTTCTTGAGCTGGTTACTCGTTCTGGCTATTAATTAGATGGAACTGAGACTTGTTTAACGTAACTGGAATCCTTTTTCTTAGTGAATAAACATGTTTGGGTGCTTACCTCATGCTTTGTTTCAATGTTTGTTACAGGTCGTATCCTGTTTATTGGATACAACTAGTTATGCCTTCTCAATTTATTTGTATTTAAAAGATGCATACAAGTATTTTGCCTTTGTGCATACGCTACCCTTGTTTTTTTTTTTTTTGTTAATGTTTATTGTAACTTGCGAAGTCATAGGAATTTGATGTTTTCCAGTCTCCCCCCCCCAAAAAAAAAGGAGAGAGAGGGAGTAAAAGAATAACCGCTCTTCTGATCTGTTGCTCTAATCAGTATTATTTTCATCCTTTTTCTTGACTTTCAACATTTATGTTCTAATGTGGAGCGTGAGTTTGTCCTTATTGTAATGCAAAATACTTTTCATATGATAATGAGCATCATGCTTTATAGTAAGTGGCCTCATAAAAATGGATTTGGCATTCCCATCACTTGCAGTTACCATTTAGTTAAATCTTCAATGCTGTGTCATCTTATTTGGTGTTCACATCTTAACCGTTTGGTCTATCTTAAATTGTAGTGGTATGTCATCATTGTCATATAGAGTGACACAAGTATAAAAGTGGAAATAGAATTGTCCATCCAAAATTTCATGTGGCTTTTGTTGTGTTGCCCTAGCATTGTCATATTGAGAATGCCATTAGGACTGCTCATAGATTTTTTTAGAAGAAAGTTAATGAAATCATGAGGCTTTGTACCTTTGGTGATAGTTGAATTTTTGGCTTCCCTTGGCAAGTGTGTTGCTGTAAAACTCTCTTCTCTCATTGAAGCGCAGTGCTTTCCAATTTCATCTTCACTACAAGCACATTCCTATCTTCAAAGATAGGTTTCCACTCAAAATAACACTCTAAGCTTGCTCCTGAATCCAATTAGTCCTCGAGATGCATCTTTCAATGGAAATGAAAGCATTCTACTTTGATTCCACTATTTGACAAATCAAGGGGACGGACCAACTGCTATTCCGATCTTCCTTGTGCCACTAAATCTACGGTTCCAGCATCATGAAAGGGATTTTCATCTTCTACATCATCAAGTTCTCCCTCAAGAAGACCACCTTTGGGCAAGTCAAAAGGGTTGTGGTCACCTTCTGGAATCTCCATGCAGGTTCCTGAATGTTCCTACTGCTGCAAAGCATGTATTGCTTGCGACAAATCTTCAATTATTTATCGCATTGCAGGCAATTCTGTTTCTTTCATTTGATTGCCTCTTCCATGTTTTCTAGTGTCTCTAACCATTGCTTTCAAGTGAAAACCCTAACACAACTATAGGATCGTTTCACTCTGATACCACTTTGATGCAGTGTGGGTGGAAGAATCAGCAAAAACAAGTGAAAAGATCGTGTTAAAATAATGTAAAATCAAATGGATGGGAATAATCGTATTATTATAGGCATGTATACAAGGCTACTGGGAATAGCCTTGAGCAATAATGGTGTATTTCATTCTTCATGTTTTAAAATATTCATATTTGATTTGAACTGTGGACAGCATGAGTTAGTTTTGGTAAATCTCTCTTCCTTTGCTGATGGATCTGTGGTGCTAATTTTGTTTCCAAAATTTGGAGGTAGGGTGAGGATTGTAGTGTGAGGAGTGTTTTGTTCTTGTGCCAATTAGCTCATAGTTGTTGGTTTGGCATTTCCTGTAGGTACACATCAGCTGTGGAAATGTTCTCTGCTATCTTTTTCTTTGATTCGTGGAGGGAAAAGGAAAGGATAGCGAAACAATTTGTAAAATAAAATTGAAGGAACTGAAGTGAGGTTTCTTTGCTTGGTTTGCAAAATAAGTAGTAAATAGATAGTTGCCACAAAAAAAAAAGAAAAACGAAATAAAAAATTCATTCTTGTGGTTTAATTATTGATTATATATAGAATATGCATATTTATAAGTAGATTGATTTTTCTTTCATTTTCATTTACCTAGAAAATGTTCATGCTTAGCATATATTGCCATTGTTACAAGTGTTCCCCTGGCTGGTTCCTTATCTTTGCTATCAATTCTATTGACCTGGAATTTGCTTAACTGCTGCTGCTTCTTGTGGGTGGTTTTTGGGCTGGTTACTCATTTTTTCCATGAATTAGATGGAACTGAGACTTGTTTAATTGTAACTGGAATCCCTTTTTCTTAGTGAATAAACATGTTTTGGTGTTCTGCTCATGCTTTGTTTTGATATTTGTTACAGGTGGTCTTTTGTTTATTGGATAAAACTTGTTATGGGCTCTCACTTTATTTGTGTTTAACTAATGCAGTCTAGTATTTTGCCTTTGTACAGAAGCATACTCCTCCTACCCTTGGTTATTTTTTGAGTAATCATGTTGAGTTTGGAGAAAGTAGAGAGTGCTGGTGGGGTTAGCAGTGAAGATTCTCAAGAAGCTTCTGTGTATAGGCCTTGTACTGGTAAGCCATATGCATGTTTAGAATCTTATTTCCTGCCTTCCAAAGGGAAACGCTTAAAAAGCACTAACCGAGAAAGATTTGATCTCCAGGGTATGCATGAAGTTGAACCTCTGTTTTGGTTGCATCTAAGTTTCCGGAGGAAGGAGAAGAGTGTTGTGAATCTGTAGGTAACTCTTTTGCAGTTGTATTTTTTTGGAGTGCAAGCTGATGGCTTTGTATGTAGGAATCTACAAAAGTCTTTTTTGGCATCAGTTTGCTTTCCCTGCTAGTTGATGGATACTTGTGTGAATGTTTCAAAGAGGTTGGTGCAGGATCCATCCTAGCATTTTTCAATTCGAGTGATGTTATTGGTCTGACTGAATGAATGATTTTCTTTGTCAAGTAATGACTAATGAGGGAGGGATGCTGATGATGGTAGTTTAGTAGCCACTAGCATCTTGTCTGTTTGCTGCTTTTAATTTTTTGGGATAACTAAGAAAGGTGGTTATGAGCACGTGTTGGCGAAGGAGTCATTATGCAACTAATTTACCGTACATGGCTAATTTAGTTCATGAAGTGGCAAGTGCAGAACTCGCCACCTGCATGCATTACTTCCACTTTGCATGGGTTTGGGTTATATATAAATGTTAGTCAGTAGCAAGTTTGAGGCTAATTAGGGAAGTAGTTTCTACTTTGTGGGATAGAGAAATTTGCTTTGATACTATTAATGTGTGCCTTACTAAAAAGCAGAGGGATGAACAGCATCTTAGTCAATCAGAATGTGTTGCCACTGCAGGCCAGTTTCTCTAGGTAAAACTCACGGAGTTTTGCTTTTGTCTTTCTCCTATGCTAAATAGTTGCCTGTGCTATAATCAAGCAAAATAGGAAAAACCAGGAGAAAAAGGTCATGGCGAGCTCCACCACCTACAATGAGTAGGCCTATCTAAAGCACATTCCTGCAGTGTAAATTAATGCCAAACAAATATATTTTAGCTGGTCTTCCCTGAATGATATTTAATTTAAGGATACTATTTATGCATGCTATGAATTTATAGAAACTTGTTTTGTGGTTTCCAAGTCTGCTTATATAATTTTTGTAGCAAGTTTTTAACATGGGTGCATTTTTTACACATGGTGCGTCGTTCATCAAGATGATAACTCTGCACTACAGTTTCCTAAAGGGGACCGAAGAATCTGAAATTTTCAACATGCCGGAGCCTAGCAAGCCTCCTCCCCCTGACAAGTAACCTCAGAAAGAGAGGGATCCTGAAAGATTACCTAGCCCTGCTAGTTCTCCTGAAATTATGGATCCCCAGATCTGGAAAGAATTCCCAGAAGAACTCCTTGAAGCTGTCATTGCTAGACTTCCAATTGACACATTCTGCCGGTTCCGATCAGTTTGTAAGAAGTGGAATTCGTTGCCGGCTTCTCCCAGTTTCTCCCAACACTTTGCGCAACTTCCTAAACTCCAACCTTGGTTTTACACGGTCTCCCTTGACCTTGAAAGTCTGAATGGCGGTGCCATGTACGACCCTGGCTCAAAAAAATGGCATCCCACTACCATCTATGCTTTGCCCAGTATATTTCGTGTAGGGCCAGTGGCTTCAGCTGGTGGCCTCGTCTGCTTTCTTCATTGCACTCGCAGTGGTGTCAGGAGCTTCTATGCGGGCAACCCTCTCACTCAGTCCTTCAAGGAGTTACCCGTTGGCTCAATCGATGTATGGGGCCCAGCTGCTGCAGCGATGACTCTAAACGGGGAATCAACCGATGCCGGGACCTATAGCATCCTCTGGCTGAATCGCGAGGGTGAGTTCGAGGTTTACGACTCTGTAAGAAACTCATGGACCCGTTCAGGGAGCATAGGCTCCACGATCGAGCTACCATTGTGTCTCAACTTCCAGTCATCTGCAGTCTCTATTGACGGCACAATTTACTTCCTGCTGCGGCAGCCTGATGGGATTGTGTCCTACGATATGGCCTCGGGGGTTTGGGAGCAATTCGAAATCCCGGCTCCTGCGCATCTGAGCGACAACCGTACGCTTGCTAAATGTGGGGGACGGATCCTGCTTGTGGGGTTGCTGAGAGAGAGGTCTGCCAAATCGGTGTGCGTATGGGTGCTGGAGAAGACGAGTCTGTTGTGGAAGGAGGTAGACAGAATGCCAAGCTCATGGTGCTTGGACTTGTATGGAAAGCCCGTAAAGATGACTTGCTTGGGTAACGAAGATGTAATCTTCTTGTCATTTAGAGCAGGACGAGAAGAGCACTTCCTGGTGACCTATGATGTATTGAGCCGGGAATGGCTCAAGGTTGTAGAGTACACGCCGCCGCCTGGCACTGGGGTTGATCCTCGGTGGATTGCGTGCGGCGCTGCGTTTCACCCTTGCTTCACAGCATCAGCTTAATGGAACTAGACCGAAATTTGCCCATGTTCGGT
Organism: Diospyros lotus; assembly: GCF_014633365.1. Taxonomy (NCBI): domain Eukaryota; kingdom Viridiplantae; phylum Streptophyta; class Magnoliopsida; order Ericales; family Ebenaceae; genus Diospyros; species Diospyros lotus. The sequence goes on along the minus strand of NC_068346.1, from coordinate 10,934,492 downwards.
GGCAATGACAAGTCAAAACTTTTTTTTTTTGTTTTTTGGTCTTAAATTCAATTTCTATCTTGTGTAGGATTTTCTTAGAATCTTCTTCTGACTGACTTAGCTGTAATGTAATGCTTCCATTGGCTGTGCTTACTGCTTAGCTCAACCAAATAACCATTGATGATTGAAATTGTATTTTATGCTCGTGAAAGGAAAAACTAGACCAAAATTAGGGAAACTATAATTTAACCATATTGGTCTCCTAAGAAAAATAAATAAATATTAAAAATTGAAAAATATTTCTATATTCGCCTACCACTTACCATCTTTAATATTTTATTATTGTTTAGCTTCAAGGCAACCATTACCAAATATTGGTGTTTGACGAGGTTGGTTTTTATGTTGTTTCAACCATAGGGTTTCTTTAAGTAAGTTATTAATTTTTAAACTATCATATTTTATTCATTGTATGATTCAATTTGAGCTCTATCAGTCTCTATCTTACTGTGTCTCTTCATTAACCATTGGGGTTGTAGACGTTGCAACTCCATTACTCGATGTATTATTGAATATTCAGTGTTTTATTTTAATATTTTCACATTTAAATATATATTTATTATTTGTCATTGGATTTTAATAGAGTTTATATATGTCTATTTTTTTCTCTTAAGATATTATATCTTTTAGTCGTCCAGCGAAAGATATATTTTGTTTGTAGTTATGTTTATATTTAGCTTATATCTTTAAAAATACTTTAGCAATAAAAAATATATTCTCTGTAATTAAACTCTTTTAATATATTTAAAATTTTGTATAAACATTAAAAAGTAAACTATAATCATAAAAAAAAATTATTTATATTTTTTTATTTTTTACATGTGAGTTACTCCTCTAATATATATATATATATATATATTTAACACATAAATTTAAAGAAAAATATTTATAGGTAAATTTTACACATATTTAATCTTGTGATGGAAAATGGATAAAATGGAATAAATATTTGTTTCTTAATGAGACAAAGATAGACAAAATAAAAAAAAAGAAATTGATGAGAAATAGTTAAAACATGATATTAATCATAAGAAATTTAGATAAGTATATGTTTATTTTAATTATTATAGTATATAATTAATTTATTTTGATAAAAATATATAAAATATTGTGTTAAAAGATGATGCAATAAATTTAAACATTTTATAGATACATAATTATCATATAATTCATATAAAATTGTATGAATCATATACATTTTATTAACAAAAATAGATAATATAATTAAAAGATATTGATGAAATTAAAACATAAGAGAATAATAGGAGTGTTTTTAAAACATAGGGATGTGATCGTGAATTTTATCTAACCTTAAAGAGAAATAAGTAATTTATCTCTATATAATTTATTAATAAAGATGAATAATATGATATTTTTAATTATTATTAAAAAATATTAATAAAATTAAAAAGTAAAAACACAAGAGAGATATGTTCAAAATACAAGAAAGTGGGCATGAATTTTACTTTCAGGGAAAATGCTAATTTACCCTTTATTTTATAATAGATAAGTATTTTATTATTATTATTATTATTATTATTTAATTTAAAATTGAAGATAATATAATAATAAATTATTATTTACTCTACCCAAACTCAACGTGTGTAGAATATTAGATTATTATATTATTAATATAATAATATAATAATAACTTGTGACGTGGCAGCAAAAGGGAACTGGTTAGTAATAAAAGTCTAAGCGGCGGAAAGAAAGAAAGAAAGAAAGAAAGAAAGAAGAAGAGGAGCGACAACACCTCTTACTCCATTTCTGTCCTCGCTCTCCCTACTCTCTTCTACCGCTTCCACCAGAGCCGCCGTCGCCGTCGCCGCACAACCTCCTGCTTAGGTATCTCTCTCTCTCTCTATATATATATATATATATATGTCTCTGCCGTTGGTACTGTGGTGTTAATTTTGCTCGATAAGTTTGGGGCGGAGGGTTTCTAGTGCGAAGAGTGTTTTGTTCATGTATCTTCAATTAGGTTTTCTTTTTTTCTATGCTCTTTCTGTTCTGTGCGGTTTTAGGGATTTTAGGTTTTATTCTTTGGTTTGGCATTTCCCGAAGGTAGATATCGGCCGCGAAATGTTTTCTTCTATCATCTATTTCGTTGATTCGCGCAGGGAAAGGAAGGATGGGGAAACAGAACTGAAGGAAGTGAAGTTTCGTTGCTTGGGCCGGTTAGTGGTTAGTAATTTTCTCTATTAATTAGATTGAACCGAGACTTGTTTAACCCTAACTGGATTCCTTTTTCTTAGTGAATGAACACGTTTTGGTTCTTCCCTCACGCTTTGTTTCGATATTTGTTACAGGTGGTATCCTGTTTATTGGATAAAACTAGTTCATGTGCCCTCATTTTGTTTGTATTTAACTGATGCATACAAGTATTTTGCCTTGTACAAAATATAAACCCACTCTTGGTTTTTTTTGTTTCTCTTACTGTATATTGTAACTTGAGAACTCATAAACCTACCTGAATTTGATAATTGCTACATTTGAAAATGCCATTAGGACAGCTCACATATTTTGTTAGAAGAAGGTTAATGTAATCATCAGGCTATGTGGATTTCTGATGATAGTTTGGAAACGGGAATTTCCTAGAGGAAAATGCTTTCTTGGGGTTAATTTTACATGGATCATCGACGTCTGTGACTCTGTGGAAACTTGCTTTTTCTGTAGCCATTCACAAACACCTATGTCGTAATTATTTTCATTTTCTTAATTTTGTTTCCATCTTGCTTTGCTAGACCTAGGGTTGGTATATATTATATCAAAGAAACGTTTTACATTTTTATTGCTCATATATCTATTGGCACAAGGGAATGTGGTTTTATTTTGTCGACTTGTGGACAACTGTCATTTATTTTACCCTGGGCTTATTACAATCGTTTCCTGGTTTGCAGGCTTACCTAATGAATAGAAATAGACCCGCTTCCTTCCTTTTTGTAGTTTGTTTGTTTATTTGCTTGTATTTTTTTTCTTCAAAAAAGTAGTTTTTCTAATTGGGAGTAGGATTAACCAGTGGTAAGCTGTCCTTCTTCCCATTATTGAAGTCATCGGTGCAACATGCACCATGCCCTATCTTTTTTGACCCTCAGATGTACCCAAAAGGAAAAGAAGCTTTGTTGCTTATTTGTGACGTGCTTGATAATATACAGTATTGATATTTGTCAAGATGATTTTTGTTATGTTTAGAGTTTGTTTGAGCTGCTTCAAAAGCCCCCTTCTGGTGACCCTACCAAAAATTAGCTTTATGTCATGGATTTACATCCCAAAAAGAAATTATTGTTAGATGTAGTTGAGCTAAGATCTTATAACGTTTGAGGCACTCTGATGCAGTGTGAGAGGAGGAATCAATAAAATCAAGTGCAAAAGTTAAGCTAAAATAGTGTAAAATGAAATCTGGAGTGACTGTATGAAAATTTGGGTTTAAGAAAACTTCAAAAAGTTGAATTTGAGTAATACGATTTCCTACAAAGTGTCTGAAAAGGCTATTTATATTACATTACGGTGATAATAAATCCTAGTCCTAGCCATTGACGACAAAGGAATCCCTCTTTATCTTATCTTAGCTATCTTCTATATTAAAAGTCAAATGACTTCTTGTTAAAGCTAATATAATAAAAAGCTTACAAAACCTAATAACTTAAATATTAACCATAATTAAGAAAATGTAAATAAAATAAAAACACTAATAAATAAAGAATATTTTAAACATCATGACTTAATATTTTAGGTGTGTATACAAGACTACTGGGAATAGCCTGGAGCAATAATGGTGGATTTCATTCTTTCATTTTTTTAAATATTCATATCATTAGCTAGTTTTGGTAATCATGCTGAGTTCGGAGAAAGTAGAGAGTGGTGGTAGAGGGTTGGCAGTGAGGATTCCCAAGAAGCTTTCTGCATTCTCCCCTTGTACTGGTAACTTGCTTGTATGTTTAGACTTTTAGTCTTATTTCCTGGCTTCCTAAGTGAAACACTTAAAAAGCATCTCCGAGGTATGTATGAAGATTTGAACTCCTGTTTTGGTTGCATCTGAGTTTCTAGAAAAAGGAGAAGAGAGTTGTGTATCTGTAGGCAACCCTTTGCAGTTGTATCTTGATCCATGTGCAACTGAGGAATTGTAAATCATTCTATTGGTTTGAACCAGATTATTTGTGAACTGACAGCCTGAGGCTGATGCTTTTGTGGGTAGCAATATGCAAAGGGCATTTGTGCATCAGTTTGCTTTCCCTGCTAGTTGATGGATACTAATGTGAATGTTTCAAAATGGTTGGTGCAGGATCCATCCTAGCATTTTTTCAATTAGAGTGATGTTATATGTTGGAATGAATGAAACATTTTCTTCAAGTAATGATGTAAGCACTAATGAACCAGCAGAGAGAGGAAGGGAAGGAGGAAAAGAGAACTGCTGTATTTTAGGTTTAAATTTTGAAAATATTTTGACAGTAGGAGTACTAATGATGGTAGTCTGTGTAGATTATTAGTTTCTTTTCTGCTTACTTATTTTAATTTTTGGGAGAAATGAGAAAGGTGGTTCTTATGGATGTGTGTTGGCCAAAGAGTCGGTCATCATCCTCTTCAACAACTACACTTTATCCTAACCAAGTTAGGGACGGAGGGACTTCAAGGCACTTCATTCATAATGTCAATTGACATCTAAAAGTTACATTGACAATATAAATCCATGTAAAAGAACAACGTGACAAAATTTTACGTGGAATGCCCTTATTGACGCAACCCTCTAGTGAGGGAATGATGAGATAAAGTTTCAACACCATCTTCACATGGAAAAGCTTCATGAGATGACCAAAGAGTCATTATGCAACTAATTTACCAAAAGTGGCTCATTTAGTTTATGAAGTGGCAAGTGCTGAACTCACCAACTGCATGCATTACTTCTACTCTGCATGGGTTAGGTGCACTTATATTGGCCAAAGGCTGTTGCAATTTTTGTAGGGTACTTGAATATTCAAGTTGTGTATGTAATTTGAATATGGCTTTATTAAGAGACATTGGGTTATAAATATTTATACAAGTATTGGTCAGTGGCAAGTTGGAGATTAATTAGGAAAAGTTGCTATTTTGTGGGAACGAGATGTTTGCTTTCATGCTATAAAAACACCCTCCTAAAGTGCAAAGGGATGAACCGGCATCTTAGTCAATCACACTAGTATTGTCACTGCAGGCCGGTTTCTAGCAAAGTAAACCGCCTATTTTTGCTTTTGTCTTTTCCCTACACTAAATCATTGCCTGCTGTTCTAACCAATCAAAATAGGAAAACCCCAAGGGAAAAAGGTCATGGCAAACTCCACCACCTACATGAAGTAGGCTAAGGCACATTCCTGTTGTGCAGATTAATGCCATACAAATATATTTTAGCTGGTCTGCCCTGAATGATTCTTAATTTAAGGATACTATTTGTGCATGTTATGAATTTTTAGAAAATTGTTTTGTGGTTTCCAAGTCTGCTTTTATAATTTTTTGGAAGTTTTAACATGGGTGCCCTTCATCCATCTTGATGACTACTCTGCAGAAGGCGGCCGCTACAGTTTCATAAAGAGGACTGAAAACACCAGGAATTTCAATATGGCAGGGCATAGCAGGCCTCCCCCTAAAAAGAAAGCTCGTAAAGAGAGGAATCCTGAAAGATTACCTAACCCTACTAGTTCTACTGAAATTATGGATCACCGGATCTGGAAAGAATTCCCCGCTGACCTCTTTGAAGCTGTCATTGCCAGACTTCCAATTGACACATTCTGCCGTTTCCGCTCAGTTTGTAGGAAGTGGAATTCTTTGCCAACTTCTCACAGTTTCGCTCAACAGTGTGCGCAAGTTCCCCAATCCCAACCTTGGTTTTACACAATCAGCAATGTATCTGTGAATGCTGGTTCCATGTATGACCCTTGCTTGAGAAAATGGTATCATACTACCATCACTGCTTCTCCAATTAAGTCACTTCTTGTTCCAGTGGCTTCAGCTGGTGGTCTCATCTGCTTTGTTAATCGGCGCCATGGTTGCCTCTATGTGTGCAACCCTCTAACTCAGTCCTTCAAGGAGTTACCAGATATCTCAATACAGGATGGGTGCCGAGTTGCTGTAGGAATGACTCTGAATGCAGAATCAACCGCTAGGAGCTATAAGATTCTCTGGGTGCGTACTGATGGTGAGTACCTAGTTTATGACTCTCTAAGGAACTCCTGGACCCAATCAACCATGCCCTCCAGGATTAAGCTGCCATTCTCTCTTATCACGAGGTCACATGCAATTTCTATTGATGGCACACTTTACTTCCTGGGTTCTGACCCTGTTGGGATGGTATCCTACAATACGACTACAGGGGTGTGGAAGCAATTTTCAATCCCGGCTCCCCCAGATGTGTGCAACTGTACACTCGCAGAATGTGCGGGACGGATCCTACTTGTGGGGTTACAGGCGAGGAATGATGCCAGGTGCGTGTGCATATGGGAGCTGCAGAAGATGACTCTCTTGTGGAAAGAGGTAGACAGAATGCCAATCTTATGGTGCTTGGAGTTCTATGGAAAGCTCATTCGCATGACTTGTTTCGGTAACAAAGACGTAATCATGTTGTCATTGAAATCAAGACAAAAGACCCGCCTGGTTACCTATGATATATTGAGCCGGGAATGGCTGCAGGTTCGAGGCAGCAAACCGCCTGGGAGGAAAAGTCCGCAGGTAGTTGCGTGGGGAACTGCATTTCAGCCTTGCTTGACAGCATTAGCTTGACAGAAATAGAAATTGTGGTCGTTTTCGGAATCATCGGCTGCCTCACCTTCACATATTGGGGTTTCTTCTCTTGTCTGCAGGTATGGTGGTATTCCATTTTGGCTGCCCTGCAGATATTTCATCTGCACCCCAATTTTCTTTGGTGTATTGGAGTTATTATCATCCCATGATGCCTATGAAGATAGTAACTTTAATTTTGTGTAAACTTGTAATTCTGGACAAGTGCCCTTGAATGTTTCCTTTTGAGGAAATTTATTAAGAATGTCATAGCTTTATTTGGACCAAAGCAGTTGCAATCCGTGTAAACTGCTGGTAAGAGAGAGGCATGGAATATGACGACAAGGAACAGGCTGAGGAGGGAGGAAGGTATAGTAGAGCGAAAGGCAACCTGAACTTGAAGCTAGAGGAGGAAGAGGAGCTGTGACTGAGAACATGAAATTGAAAAAGGATCGAGGAGGGTTGAAGATATAAGTATATATATGTATATATTTCCTCCAAATGAAAGTGTTCTTTATGAATTGTTTTGTGTTCTGTGTCCAAAATTTAGAAGAAGTTCTTTCATAAACAGAAAAAAAAACATTTTTTCTGTTATATGGAAGGAGTACGAATTTTCTGTTAAATATAAAATTAAATTATTAATGGACAAAAGTAATCTTATATTAAACATTTAAAATTACCACTCAGTACTCACCCTTCCCCAAAACTTTGGCTAGAACTGGTGTTCTTTTTAGCTCGATGCAAGAAAGGGGCATCTTCAACATTTCCATATATAGTTAATAAAACAAAGCACAGCGATGCTCGTCATCAGCTGTATGCTACAAGCGCAAGCGCGAGCGCGAGCGCGCGCACACACAACAGAGAAGCACTCAACAGAAATCAAATAATATTACAGTATACTTGTCTTCCATCGAGAACAGTTATTGTGGACATATACTACAGCTCGCCACAATATTTATAAAATAGATTAGATAAACGGAAGCAAAAACAGAAGCAACACCCGAAACCATAAAGATCAAACTTCCCGGGAAAACGAACACCAATTTCAACTTAGCACTTGACCACATCAGGAATATGAACAGGGTACCTGTCAATTGAATCAATCCACGGCCCATCTGTCGGCGCTTCGATGGTTTTGTTGCATTTCCACACTGCACTGTTACACTTGAATCCACTTCCAAACCCTATCTGCCAAACCTTATCACCCTTTTTCATTCTCCCTTTCGCCTCAATATAGCTCATTTCATACCACAGTGACGATGAAGATGTGTTCCCGAACCGGTGCAGCGTCATTCTGGAAGCTTCCACGTGCTCCGGCGACAGCTGCAAGCCTTTCTGCAGCTCGTCGATCACCGCTCGGCCGCCGGCGTGGATGCAGAAGTGCTCGAAGGCCTGCTTGAAGTCTGGGATGTAAGGCTCTACTTGTTTCTTGAAGATTTTCCGGGCAATGAGTCTGGCGAGAAACCGAAGCTGCTCCCATGTTGGGAGGACCAGAGGGCCGATGGCGGTGATGTTGGATTTCAAGGCCTCGCCGGCGATGGCCATGAGATCGATCGACAGCGATATTCCGACGTGCCCTTCTGGGTCTTCTACCTCTTGAACGCAAGAGTAGGCTTTGTCTTCCATTCCTTTGTGGGTTCGAACCATATGAACCAGACTGTACTTGGCTCGGTTTCGATCGGCTTTCCGGTTGGATAAGAGTAGGGCGGCGCCGCCAATTCGGAACAAACAGCTGGGAACAATCATTGATCTCTGGTTTCCCATGTAACAGTTGGGCGAGATGATCTCGGTGCTGACCACCACTGCATTGGAGTTGGGATGAACTTGAAGCAACTGGCGAGCTAGATCAATGGATATCAACCCAGCACTGCACCCCATTCCGGAGAGGTTGAAACTCTTAATATTGCTCCTCAGATTGTATTTGTTCACCACCATAGCCGACAAGGATGGACTTGGGGAGAAGAGGCTGCAATTCACGACCAGTATATCGATATCTCTTGCCATCAATTCTGGTGGTACAAAAGACAGAAAAATAGAATGAAATTGAGCGAGAAAATATCCAAATTCTTTATTAATTTTTATTACAAGACAAGAATATATATATATATGTTTAAATATTCATATATTCTTTGTCACACATTTAAATATATATGCTTTTTCTTTACTTAAGATAGATTTAAGTAAATAAATGAGTTCTATATATATGCTCCCATAATTAACCTGTCTTGTTGAAGAGAGAGTCCATGGCAGAGAATATGGCCAGCTCGGCCTCTTCTCTGGCAGCTGCCATGTTAGGTTCCGGCGGGATACAAAGGATAGCCGGCGGGAGACATGTCTCCTCCCCGAGGCCGGAGCGCTCGAGGATTTTCATCAGAAAGTCGACTATTTTGGGCTGCGCCGGTAATATCAGTCTTGCATGTTCAATGAAGGTGGCACAGGGTATTCGGAGATGGCATGGAGGCTTGAAGCAAGCATAGTCTACTAGGTACACGGGGCGAGGCCGCCGCCTTGACATGAAGTAGTGGAAGGTTGCGATGATGATGACAAGGAAGAAGAAAGAGCACACAATAATAATATTATTGTACTGGTGTTGAATATTGAGAACAATGGCCATGATGCCTCCGGTTACTAGCAAAAAGGAGAGAATATTGTGGCTGTCTAGGTATTGGTAACCCTGCAGCTTTCCGTAATCGAAGAATTTCTGCAGCTTCGTAGGCATCTTTGATGTGCCCAGAAGAGAGAGAGAGAGAGAGAGAGAGAGATGGATTGCATATAAGACTGTTAAATGGAGAGGGCAGTGCTTAATTTAAAGGCAGTCTCAAGTCGAGAAATTCATCATTTATGTGTCCTTGAACATCATGTACTTCACCAGGAATTTCGAGTAGTAGTAGTAAGTGTAATTATTGAGACAGATGATACATAGTTAGAGATCAATTTGTTAGTACAGGTTAATTAATTACGTACTGACTGCCACAGGTAGGCCACATTAATAATTAATTTGATCCAAGACTCATAAGCCAACATCACTTCCTTAAGTTGTATTGTTGGCTATTCAGTGTCCAGTCCTATAGAAAATTGGCAAAAACCTGCAGCTTCAAGTTCAAATACATATATAGGTCTGTTGGCAAAGCTGGTTTCTAAAGCATTTTATTTTATTACCCCATACCCAAACTTCTAGCTTTAATTTTTTTCTCTTTTCATGTTATCATAACAACTTCTCCATCAAATTTAAAAAGAAACCATCACTTAGTTAAGAAAGTTAACATTTAAAACGTAACCTGAAATTGATTAGCAATAATTTCCGACACCACACACACGCATATACTTACATATATATCAAGAAAAACTTATTGAAAAGCTTTATACTTATAGTTTCTTTATATTATTCTAAATTAATTCAATATTAAATAATAGAAAAATAAGTTGTATTATATATATCTTCTAGATTAAATTATATTAAACAAAAACACATTTCTTATATATTGTACATTTTAATAATAGATTAAACTTGAATTAATGTTATCAAATAAATATTCTAATAGTTAAAACTATGATAGAATAATTAATGATCTAAAAATATCTGTTAATTTAATAATTATAGCAGTTAACAAATTTATTAGTTAGCTCTACGTACCTTCAAGCTCTTTAATTGTCTCCAAAATGGTATATATATCACTATTTTTATTTATGAACATAAACAAAATATCTCATCTCTAATTTTGTGTTATCTGTCTCTGTTCTTTCCTTATTGGTTGCTTCTTCATTTCTGTTCAAACATTTTCATTGCATCAGAGCCTTAAAACCTATGGCTTCAGCAATTTCCAATGCATTGAATTTAGAATTGAATGATTCAAGATCAACTTCAGTTTCTTATTGAATTAATGGATTTTGCAATGCTTGCACCAACTCTAAATTTGGAGCATCACATTCCTCTAAAAATTATGTTGTGCTAATTGATATAAATATCTTAGATAAGTAAGTAAAAATTATATTGTATCTTATATGATAATTGAAGTAAATATTTTATGATGGTGTTTATCTGATGAGATAATTAAATGATTTAATAAAATAATTGATTACCTTAAAATTTAATTTTGTTTAGAAGATATGTATAACTCGTGATAGTTTTGGTGAAAAACTATTTCTATTATTATAAATAAAAGTTTTGGTTCTCTTTTTGCCTGACACCATAAAATAAATTATATTTATATTTTTCATCCATTATCAACGTTGGGGTTGGGGTTAAGGGGGAGAAATAAAATTCAACTGTTTTCATCATCAATCAACAATCTCCTTTACGGCTTAAGTTCTAATGGATAAATGTACGTTTTTATTTAATTGCATTTTTTTGATTTATCGACATAATAATTTATTATTTGTTATTATCTTTATAAGCAATATTATAGCTTACAATATCAGATTCTTGTATTCTACTAGTGCAATTTCTAGAAATTATTTTTGATAATGATTCTGCCGTTCAAAAAGTTCTATATGAAATGAAGAATATCTAAACTGGGAAAGAGCTGAAAAGTGGCTTTTATGCCAGCTATTGTCTATGTTAAAGCTATGCCTCAGTAATTGTTGATTATGTTGATGAGTTGGCATGCAAAACATGGCTGACCAAGTCTAAATTTTTTGTTATATCTATTTTGATATAATTATATAGCAATGACACCATATATCTAATAGGGGATGAATTAGGTGATTGAGAATTTAAAAATATTTTAGGAAGTTTTGAAAAGATAAAAATTAAAACAATGAAACGCAAAAAAATAAAATGAAAGAGAGACACAAGGATTTGTAGTGGTTCGACTAAACTCAACCTAATTCACTCTCTTAGTTCCTTATTAAGAATTTTCAAACAATCACTAAGATCTCCTATCAAACTCGATAGGCCATTTAGTATAAATCATTAGGAATTACAATCTCCTACCAAAACTTGATAGGCTCTCTAGTTCATAAGCTAGGAAATACAAGAATGAAATACAAATAGAAGATCTGAGAGTATACAATTTCAGTTACAATGATATCTCAAATAAACACAAGATTTGAATAAAATTATACAAATGATAATCAAAGCCTTGATTGAGAAAAATGAGAGCACAAATACAATTGAGAAGTATGAATATCTTTTGTAAGTTCAACTCAACTCATTTCCTTCCATTAGACTTCTCAAGTGCATCCATTAGCTGTATTTATAGGCATTCCAAAAGTTTCAAAAGAAACTAGTCATTTATAACTGCTGGAGCCTGCAAAACTAGCCATTAGAGAGACATGTGACAAAAACAATAGACAAATTCTAAGAAACGGTCAACTGGGTCTTTGTATTTGGGAGGAGTTTTCAATTGGAGAATGGCGCTGACTTATTCGGTTAGGAATGCTTTTTCATGCACATTTGTTTTTTTTTTTGACAGTGCACAGATCTTTCAAAAATTTTGTATATGAAGGTGTTTGTTTGATTGCATCCAACAGCGGGATGTTGATTCTCACTTACTTAAACACTTCATATATATCTGCATTTTGTTACTCTTTTTTCAAATGATTCAACATTTGTGGAAAAGGTGATTTGGGCCTGTATTGAATTTCTTTCCCATCTTCTTTTTGTTTTTCATTTTTCTCATATTTTTCATTTTTTTCATTGTTTTCATTTTTTTCCACAGTGGATTCATGATCTTTTGGTTATTCCTCTTCAGCAGCATGTTGGTTTATCATAGGATCGGTTGGTTTTTTAATTATTCTTCCACTTCTTAGGGTAGTCACTGCTTGCACTTGTTTATGAGTGTTGGTTTCACTATTTGAAGCTTCTACCTGGTTGGTTTGCCTAATTGGGTTAGGATTAGTTTGGGATAGAAACCTTTCGGATTCTCTCACACTCAATATTTGTGTTATCTTGGTCAACTGGCTCCTAATGTCTTCTATGACTCTGTTTGTTTGCTCCTGAGTTTTGGCAACTTGATTATTGATTCCGGTTTGGCTTTGGATGAATTGATGCAGAGTGTCCTCTAAAGGTCTCCTATGAGGTGACTGGTAGGTGTTGGATGAGGAACCTTGATTTGGTTGGAAAGATTGTTGAGCATGGAAGGGTGGCTGAGTATGATTTGCAAAATCATTTCTCCAAGAAAAATTTGGATGGTTTCTATTATTGGGATGATATGAGTTGTAATTTTGGTTTTGCCTGTAATAGTTTCCTCTTTGATTTTGGTTGTGCCTACCCTCAAAATTGTGTGGATGTGCATTATTTGTTTGTCCATACAATACCTCTTTGAAAGTAGGTAATGTAGGACATTCCTCAGTCTTGTGCTCTGTTGTGTCACAAACTGCACATTTTACTTCCACTTGATTAACAGACTGTGTTCTCTTAGTTTCCAGACTTTCAATCTTTCTTGTCAAGGCAGCTATCCTAGCACTCAGATCATCACTCTCACTCAGTTGGTACCTACCTCTAGACTGTGGATTTTCTCTTGAGTCATTAGAAGATATTAGTCCAACCTCCCAGTTTCTAGTGTTTTCTGCTAAGGTATTAAAGAACTGGAATGCTTTATCTGGAATTTTATCATAAAACTCACAATTACACGTGGTGGACACTAGCATTTTCAATTGAAGACTGAAAGCGTCATGAAAGAAACTGACCACTCTCCATTATTCAAAAGCATGGTGTGGGCAAGCATGGAGAAAGTCCTTAAACCTTTCCCAAGTTTAAGCAAAGTTCTCATTGGATTTGCACACAAAATTCATAATTTGTCTCTGAAGGGTGGCAGTCCTATTGGCTGGGAAATATTTTTTCAAAAATGTCGTTTGCATTTCTCTCCAGGTTCCTATGGACCTAGGTGGAAAAGTGCTCAACCACATCTTATCTTTATCCTTCAGTGAAAATGGGAATAACTTCAATCTTATGACATCTTCATTCACTGTATGATCCATGCAGGTGCTACACACTTCCTCAAACTCTTTCATATGGGTGTATGAGTTTTCAGAATCCATGCCATGGAAAGTTGGCAACAGTTGGATGGTGCCAGACTTGAAATTAAACCTGTGATGGTTGATGGGAAGAATAATCCATGAGGGAGTTGTCTGCCTAGGAGGATGAAGATACTCTCTAAGGGGTCTGATCATTTCCTGATCAATGGGATCAGGGTCACTGTGGTCACTACCATGTGCAGACATGTTGTGTGCAAGTGGCATGTTCTCATTGTGTTGAGACATGAGTGATTGATATTCTATAGTTCTACCTGACCTAAGTATCATATACTATGCACAAACAAAACTAAAGTAAAAAGAAACAGAGTTACCGAATTTATCCGGAGATGCTTATTCTTATTTTTTTTTTCTTTTTGTTTTTGCCTCAATCTCCCCGACAACGGCGCCAAAATTTGGCTACACTCTCACCCTGCAATTAAAACACAAAACAAAACACAATAAAAATTTTATATTTTTTCCTTTATTTTGATGAGAGGTTTATACTCATCAGTATACGAATGCAGTTGTAGTCCAAATTTAAATTTATATTTTTTGGATGAGTTCAGGTCGTCCACTGAGAGATTTATTTATGGCAAAAGAAAAAGAATGTTACACACACACGTATTTGGACAAATTGGCAACAAGGTTTTTTTATGATTTTTTTATACAACATATACTAGGAAATAAAATAAGGTAGAAATTGAAATAAATACTGAACGTGAGAATATGAAATTAGATAGTACTTGGGTTAAGACAATTTCAGCGCCAACCCGTTGATTCCCAAATTTTATCAGACAAGGTTAGTAACATTAATTTAATTTCAGATATGAGGGTTAGTTATTAAATACAATTAAAGATAATGATAGTTCTAGTTTAAGCAATCCCCATACATGATATGCGGGATTCTAATTTAAACAATTACAATAAATCCAATTACAATTAATACACAAAACAACTAAATCAATCATTCGGATTTGGGTATGATAGCGTTTTCAATTCTAGTAACTTCCATACATGGCATGAAAGCTCTAAGTTAGGCTTACACTCCAATCCAAACCTAGTGATTTCTCAATAATTACTACACACCTATATTGAAATTTAAATTAATGTCACTCATTTTAAGCGCAGCTTTCTTTGGGAATCATTGGCGTTGGACATTGTCCTTGCCTTAACCTAAGATTAGATTTAGCTACTTATTTCCATTTGAAAGTTAATTGATAGGAATTCAAATGACGTAATTTAAATAACATAATTTAAATGACAGGAATTAAAATAGCAGAAACTAACTGTTAGGCAGTGGATAATTAAAAAACTAGAATTAAAATTGTAGAAATTTAAAAGCATAAATTGACCGACCATTTAGGCGGTGAATAATAAAGTAACAATAAATGACATAAGAATTTAAAAGAAAAAAGAAATGAAGTAAGATCACAAGAGAAAATAATAGAGAAAATAAGAGAGAACAAAAGTAATTCTCAAAGAGATAATTCTAAGGAAACAACTAAACTTTGATTCAAAAATAATAATCACCCTTACAAATGCAATCAAATGAGCTATTTATAGCCCACAAGATGAAATACAAACCACACAATTTCAATTATTCAACTAGACATAATTATATCTAATGGGAACTCACACACTTGAAGTTAAATGAATTTTAGCTATAATACACACCTAATATTAAATGAATTTTAGCTAAAATACACATCTAATAAAGCACTCATAAAGTTAAATGAATTTTAGCTATAATACACACCTAATAGTTAAATGGATTTTAGCTAAAAAACACACCTAATAAAGCACTCACAAAATAAATATTTAAAAATAAAAAAAATAAATTTCTACAATTGGATTTTTGATCTTCATTAGGATTAAAAATAATGCTTGGGCTTTCTGCAAGTGATATCTTCCATGGGTTGCTTAGGTTGGGCCTTAATTCTTCATGGACTTTTAATTCTTCATGGGATTTAATTCTTCATGGATTTTAATTCTTCATTCTTCAATCCAATTTGAGTCTCAAAGCCCACATTCTTCATGCCTACAAGCAAACAATTAAGTGTTATTAAATTATATATTATGTATATATTTATATGATGTATTATATGGTATATTATATACTTATATATTATATAAATGCTCCATGCATGCACTCCATTGAGTATATGTATTATGTTATAATATATATATTATATTTACATGTTTATTATAATATATTATATATATATTACACATAATTATTCAATTAAATCAATTTAAAATCAAAATGGGAGTTATAATTATAACAAAATTTTACAAAATTAACCACTAATCAACTAATGAAGTGAATCTCAAAAAAGCCAAACATGTTCTTAGATATATCAAAGGGACTCTTGATTATGGTCTTTTGGTTTTTATAGTCAAAATTTTCAATTTCATGGATATTCTAATAGTGATTGGGCAAGGTCGTTAGATGATATGAAGAGTACCTCTGGGTACTGTTTCACTTTTGGCTCAAATGTGTTCTCATGGAGTTCCAAGAAGTAGGAGACTCTGGCTCAATCAACTGTTGAAGCTGAATTCATTGCTACCACAATAGCTGTGAATCAAGTCTCATGGCTTAGGAAGGTTTTGATTGATCTGCATATGGAGCAGAAGGAGGGAACAAAGATGTTTGTTGATAATTAGGCAACAATTGCAATCTCTAATAATCTTTTCTTCCATGGGAAGACAAAGTATTTTAATATTAAGTTGTATTTCTTAAGAGAGGTATAGAAGAATGTTCAGGTGTGCCTGTTGTATTGCAAGACTAATGATCAAATTGTTGACATTTTTACTAAGCCGCTCCCTGGAAGCAGATTGGAGTTCCTAAGAAAGAATCTTGGAGTCTGCAATTACTGAAGCAAAGATGAGTGTTAAAGTTGTGACTCAATAGTTGTTGACTATATTGATGAGTTGGCATGGAAAAACATGTCTGACTAAGTCTTAGTTTTTTGTTATGTTTGTTTTATTTTCTGATCCATGATGTTAGTGGTCAGTTCTATTTTTAGTGCATGTTGTTAATAGCAACAAGTTAGGAGGATATGTTGAATGTGCAGTAAAGTTGTTGGTTTTTCTATTAATAGTTGATGTATTTAAATAATTTTTCTCATTCAAAAAAGTTATGATGTTTTGTAGCCCATTTTCTTGTGTTCTTTTCTTTCTTCTTTGTGGTAATTTTTTTTTCTTATGTCTTAAACCCTTTAGTCTACAAATAGTGAAAGTGTCATAACACAAATGGCTTATTGTTCAATTACACTTCAATTTTGGCAAGTTTTTGGACAATTCTTTCTTTAAGATCTAACACAAATTTTGAATTTGAAGAATCAACTACAAAGTTTAAAAAAGAATAGCTTGAGTACTAGCAATTACAAGCTAAAGGTCAAGTTAATATGTGATAGTTTAATTGTAATAGGATATGCAATGAGTGAGTACGATCAAATTTTACATATACTTAATGATTTAGGGTCAGAATATGATTTAGTGGTAACTTTGATTTCTCATGTAGCCAAGACTCTTACCTTACATGAAATTTTTTTTGTGCTAATGAGTAATGAATAAAGATTAGAACATAATAACATGGCTAGTTAATTAGACATGACTCGATTTACTACAAATTTTACTATAAATAATCAAATTACAAGAAAAGGTAACAATAGAGGAAGAGGTTTTAAAAGAGGAACATTCAGAGGAAGAATTGGAAATGTCAATATGTTTGAGGTTCTAGTCAAGGAAGAGGAATACTATTTTTTTTGCTATGTTCCAAACAAGGTTATTCACACTATAATATTATTTTAGATTTGATAGAAATTGGCTTGGCAATTTTCAATCAAATCAATCCTCTTATTCACAAGGCTTTTGGGGGAATTACATCATCATTTTCAAGACTTGGTATTTCTCCAAACAGAACTAATTTATTGGAGAATTGTAATACTAATAAGTTCAGATCATCTAATTTTCTATCTTAAGCAAATTTATATATTCAATTAGGCAATAGTGGATATTTAATTGTACCTGAAATTGTCAATGATCCATCTTGGTATATGGATAATGGAGCTATCAATCATATCACTTTTGAGCTTAACAAACTCTCGATTTATTCTCCCTTTACTAACACAAAACAAGTTTTTGTAATGATAATAAGCTTGGCCATATCTAATATTGGTAGTAGTAGTTTAACTTCCCAATCGAGCCTTCTCTGTTGTTATATTTGAAAGATATTCTTCATGTACCACATATTACTAAAAACCTCTTAAGTGTCTCCTAATTAACTATAGATAATAATGTTGTTGAATTATTTGATAATTATTGTTTGATTAAGGACAAGAGAATGAGGAAGGTTCCTTTGAAGGGTATTATGGAGAGTGATGATCTTTACTAATTGAAGATCGCAAATTCTATTCTACTTCAACCACTTTCAACTTTTAGTTTTGAATTCTTTTCTAATGTAGCCTTTGTGAATGCTAAAATAGTTTATGATCAAACACCTCTATGTTCTTCTATTAATTTTTGTGCTGATAGTGATAATACATTTTTATTTGTCTTGACTTACTAGTTTGGAATGCCAAACTTGGTCATCCGTTTTCATTTGTATTATAAAATGTATTGAATAAGATGAAGTTTTCCTCTGATATGTTTGCTCTTGCTTTCTGTTATTCTTGTACGTTTGGAAAACTACATAAATTTCCATTCAAGAAATGTGATATTACAACCAAACAACCACTTGAAACCATTTATTCAGACCTACGGGGACCTATTCGTTTGCTATCACTTTTAGATCATAGATACTAGATAGCCTTTATTAATGGTTTCACTAGATGCAAATGGATTTATCCTTTTAAAAAAAGTTATATTCATTATCAACTTTCATTTCCTTTCACAAACATGTTGAACTTCAGTTTGATAAGAAAATTAAATTCTCTCATTATGACATGTGGGGAGATGAATTTTCGTCTTTTATTCCATATCTTCAAACACTCGGTATTAAACATAGATTTCCTTATCCCTATACACATCAACAGAATGGTGTTCCAAAAAAGAAGCACGGACATATAGTTGATATAGGACTTACCTTATTAGCTCATTGTCACAGTCTTGGAACCTTTCTTACCTAAACCGTGTCGATCTTAGCTTGTGTCAGCTGAACCACAAGAGTAGGCTAAGACAAGTGACTTTGGAAGCTAAGAGTTTGAGTGAATGAAAGAGAACTTGTATTACTCTAGAGAACGCTTACAAGTGAATTCTTACAACTTTGTTTGGATGCTCACAAATGAGGCACCCCCTTCTATTTATAGCCTTCCACCTCCTCAATAGACGGTGGAGATCATTTTGATCTTACGGTGGTGATTGCTCATTCAGAAACTTCTCCCATCTCTACCATATTCTAGAATATTCTTCATAACTCTATAAGGTTTCATAGTATTCTATAACCTTCTAGACTAGTCTAGACCTTTCTAGGCTAGTTTACACATTTCTAGAGTTTTCTAGAATATTCTGGAACATTCTAGATCTTTCTAGAATCCTCTAGGGTATTCTACACTTATCTACATTATTCTGAAAGCTTATAGACTCAACCATATAAGTGCTTGCATGTCACTTAGTCATCTCTTGCATGGCAAAGTCTAAACCTCCAGTACAAATGAGCATCATCACGCACTAATCATCTAGTGTTCTCATGCAGCATGTGACATTATGCTCACTTACCTAAAAAGTTTTGGAATAAGTCTTTTCATAAAGCTACCTTCTTGATAAATCAACTTCCTTCTTCAGCTCTTAATTTTGTAAGTCTTTTTGAGAAGTTACATTGCAAACCTCCAAATTATACTTCTCTTAAAGTCTTTGCTTGTGTTTGTTTCCCTTATCTTAGACACTATTTTCTCACAAATTTGATTTTCATACTATTAAATGTGTCTTCATTGGTTATAGTCCCATTTATAGAGGATACAAGTGTCTTCATTCTCTTAGAAAAATTTACATTTCCAAGTATATCGAGTTTAATAAGTGTGAATTTCCATACCTATTGTTATTCTTTCCTTCAACTTGTACTCATATTTCTTCTTATTTACATTCCTATCACATGGTCCTTTCCTTCGCAATCTTCAATATGTAATAAGTCATTATTGGGGCGAAAGCGCTGAAAATCAAAGTTAATGCACAAAACCAAAACCAGTAGAATGAACCAAAAATAACAAGCAGATGAACACGAAGTAAAACTCCCTGTTTCAGCAACAATGGCAGTCACGAAGACTGCTCCAAGGCTCAGATTTGGGCTCGTCTAATCACTACTTAGGCAACAATCAACGAATAGGGACACTAAGCCACAAAGGAGCCCAAACCCCCCAAGAACCAAAACCATCAAGCCCCCAAGCCTCTCGACCAAGCACCATACACCCCCTCTCTCGCCAAAGCACCATACAGGTTTAACACGCAATGGAGTCCACATAGGAGCAACAAGGATCACTAAGATGATAGGTCGAACCAATGGCTAAGAAGAACTTACCCGAAAAGAGAACCACCAATCGGCTAAATAGAAAACACGAGGTTCAACGAAGGGTCAACCAAGAACCCACAAGGAAATGGGCAGCCTTCAACATGGAAATGAGCATCCAATCGAGATGGAAATAAACCCCAAGAAGATCGACCATCAATGGAAAGGAGTATCGACCAAGATAGGGAACAAGAGAGAGAACGAACGATTGCCACAGAATAGGGCTCAAAAGAGAGAACAAATCCCTTAAATATGAAAGGGCTAGGGCAAGCAAACAAAAGGTTAGGCTTGGACTTTAATGGGCTTCGCCCTTCTCTTAAGAAAATGGGCAAAGGCCCATTTCTCCTCCAAAGAGAGGGTTAAGGGCTTATGGCCCGACTTCTATTTAGGCTGCCAATAAGGGTGTTGAACCGTCGCTTCAATCCCGGGTCGAAGCCTGTGAAGCTAACCCGAACCATCGTCATCGCCTTGGGCCTCATTAGAAAACACAAACCCAACAATCTCCACCTTGATTCCTAATGAGGCCAGCACACACTGGCAACAAGCAATAAGCACATGCAACAAATGCATAAACTAGCAACAAATGCATATACTGGCAACAAAAGCACAATTTAAGTAACACATGCATAAATTAGCAACAGATACCTAATCATGCAACAAAAACATAAACATGCAACAAAAAATATATATGCAACGATGCATAATCTTGCAAAAAATGCATAAACATGCAACAAATGCATAAATATGCAACAAAAAATATATATGCAACAATGCATAATCATGCAACAAATGCATAAACATGCAACAAATGCATAATCTTGTAACAAATTCATAAACATGCAACAAATGCATAAACATGAGATAGCTCTCTCTCCATCCCACTTATGTTTGGATTTCACTAATCCTCCCACTTAGGCTAAGATTGACTCTCCACCTTGCTCAAGATGGTGGAAATAAGGATACTCTACCCTTCTCTAAACCGGAATAACGGACACACAATCCTTATCAATTGACTCACCATCCCACTTAGGGTAAGGATCTTCTCACTCATCCTATTACTTAGGCCAGGATCTCACTCATCCTATCACTTAGGCCAGGATCTCACTCATCTTACCACTTAGGTTAGGATCTATCTCATCCTACCACTTAGGTTAGGATTTCTCTCATCTTACCACTTACGTTAGGATTTCTCTCATCCTCCCACTTAGGTTAGGATTTCACTCATCCTATCACTCAGATTAGGATCTACAACATCCTCTCACTTAGGTTAGGATATACCTCATCCTCCCACTTAGGGTTAGGCCTTTTCTCCTTCTCCTACTTAGGGTTAGGATCTCTTTCTCTAATCCCACTTAAGGTTAGGCCCTCTCATCATCTTCCCACTTAGGGCGATTGGGTTTAGGGACTCCACCTTGTTGAGTTACAAAGATCTTATCATATGCGCAGCGGAAATTAAAATTTAATTTGGAGGTATCCCGTTTTTCAGAAATTATGGTTTAATAAAACGAAGGCATAAACGAAAAATACCTCTTTGATGAAATCTTATTTCACCGTTAGATTTCCCGCCGTATAATCCTCCAAGTGTAGGATGCCGAGTCGGTCCACCCGAAATCACTTCTATTCAAGAATATCAAAGAGAGAAGATAAGTAGAAGAAATTTTTCACAAAAATTTCTAACTTACCTCTTGGATTCAAGAACTCTTCTCCAAAATTCTCTCTACATTCAAGTGAATCAAGAAGACACTTATGAGAGAAAATAAGAGTTTGGAGCTATTTATAGTTCCAATTAAAAACTATTCTTCATTAAATGGGTTGGGCTTCTCAAGCCCATTCCATTTAATGCAATTGGACCAACCCCAATCCAATGGAATTTATTTGAATCCAATAGTGCCATTGGGCCAAGCCTAATGTACTAGCAAAAGGCCCAACCCAATCTATGATTAAATAATTACATTCATAATATAATTATTTAATTATTCTTATTTATCCAATAAATAAATGCACTATAATTAGTAATTATAAAATTACTAATTTATTTATTATCTCTTTGAAAGTAATTTCTTTTTGGGTGGGACTTTCTGGGTCCACAAATAAATTGGCAACAAGAATAATCAACAATTAATTCTCGTAAATCATGAGTGACATCTAGCAATATATCATGATTACCCAATTTATTGTGAAGCGGGTATTGTGAACCTTTTACTACGTTACCATACAATACGGTCCTTCTATCATCCTATATCCCGACAAGATATGAGATCATGGTCAGTAGGTCGAATCTCTTAATCTTGTCATATGACCAAATCCAAAATCAATCTTGACAAATTATGACACAACCCGTATGGAACAAATTCCATCGTCATATTACCTCGGCCAAGGATTTATCGTCAAGTGATTACTGGATCGCATAGGATATCTTCCTCATAAATCTCGAGGTGATAGATTCCATGTCTAATGCACACATACCTCATGTATCACTGAATCAGGCACATAGATACGTATGATTATCCTTGATTAGAACAACCACATGATATCGTTGATATCCTAATCCACCAATACACAGATATCCATGTCATCTCAGGTCTAAGGACTAGTTGTAAAATCGCAGCTAACATTAAATCATTGACCCGTGAGAAATAACCCATGTGATTTAATGTTAACAGTCCCGTTCAGTGAACTCGTTCTTGTAATGAGCACCCACTTATCTTCCTTCTATAGCTCATACAGAATGGCACGAGACTCACCAACCTTATCTTTCAGTATCTCATACTGAAACAAGGAGGAAGACAATGTGCTGGCCTTTACGAGTTGCTATCATCCATGATAGGAATTCTATGGCCAGGAACATGTTTATAGTATAACAAATTGTGGATTATCCGTAACTCGTATTCTTAACACTTAAGAATGGTATCCACTTCTTATTATACTAATGGATATATGTTTTATAATTTAAACCATATTGCAATTTAAATAAAAACATAAACTTGCCATTTAAATAATATTTAAAGAATTAAAAGATCGAGTCCCTTTGTGTCACTGGAACTGGTCTTTAGGGCTCATATCTAAAGAATTACAAGATCGAGTCCCTTTGATCTATAATTTTTTAAATATGGAGATTTGCACAAATATGTATTAAGATTTAAAAGAATCTCCTAAATAGTTTTTCAAATTGGTTTTGAATCATTGGATAAATGAAGCAAAATGTTTCCAAGGCAAAAGACCATGTTGTTGAGCCAAAGAAATGTTATTTTTCTAAGCCTAGAAGATTAGCACATTATAAGGCGACATATAAGAAAATATTTTCATTTTGAAAAACTATCTTCTGATATTTTGATAGATAGTATTCATTGTTGTTAAAACAATTTTTAATGATTTTTTCAATAAATAGAATGTATGTATTTTGAGAGTGGTATATTTGCTAAATCCCGAATTTGTACTAAAACCAAAATTCTTTCTTATTTACATTTATGTATTAAAGGAAATGGAAGGTAAAATATAAATTAAAGAAAATGTAAATATGTATCAAATACATCTGTCGACTAAATGCTTTCAATCTGTCGACTAACCCTTCAATCTGTCAACTAAGTCATTGAATATGTCGAATAAGTCCCTTAATCTGTTGATTAACTCTTTTAGTTTGTCGACTAAGAGAATGTATAGAATGTTTCTGTCAACTAAGTTTTTCTTCCTGTCGACTAAGTTGTATCTTCTACATTGCACTTGTCGACTAAGCTCTCCATTTTGTCGACTAACAGAATTAATAAATTCATTATGTCGACTAAGTGTATTAATCTGTCGACTATGTTTTGTTTTGTTACTTGATTATGTTGACTATCCATTTTATTCTGTCGACTATCACTTTTCACATAAAGTTATAACGGCTATTTTTTCAAATACCAACGGCTTCAAACGGCTAGAAATGGCTATATTTCTCTCAAGGCTCTTGGGATGCTTATAAATACAAGTCATGGATGATCAAGAAGAGGCTATTGGATGGGAACGAGTTGATCTAAAGATTATGAATCTTTTTATTCGAGCTTACAATGTTTGTGTTTTCATTATTATATTTTTCTCTCCAAGGCTTCGTTCTATTATTGTTAATATATTCTTAAGCCTTGTTTTTATTGTGAGAGAACTTGTAACTAAGAGTGTTAACTCTTAGCTTCTCTCTTTCATTTGTATAGTTTTTATTTTCCTAACTTGTTGTGCTAGAGGACTTGCTTTTTGAAGCAAGGGGTTGAAATACCTAGCTAGGTGCTAGAGGGGTTGCTTGTATAGGCAAAAGGTTTGTAATTTCCTAGTCTTAGACTAGAGGGCCTACTTGGTTAAGTAGAATGTTTTAGTGGATTATTTGCAAAATCCTTAGTAAAGAGCTAAGCTAGTGGATTAGGGTTGAGATAAGCCAAAGCACTATATATCTTTGTGTTTCTTGTGCTTGTGTTCTTTGATCTATTTATCTTTCCAAGTATTTCATTATTTCTCACTTGGTTCACATATTTATATTTGTTTATTTGTCATTTGATATGCCTTACGTTTTAAATTACTAAAACCTCAATTTGTATAAAAAAAAAATTCAAGTTCTATCAAGTTTTTAAATTAACCAATTCACTCCCCTCTTGGATGTGTGCCATAGGATTTCAAACCTAACAAAAACAGCAACAAGTAAATCATAAAATTTCAAAACAAACACTGGATACCCACTAAGAGTATAGGAAATTAGATATGCAATCTAAGGAGACTTTAAAGAAAGCACAAAAAATTTAATTTAAAAAAAAAACCTAGGCAGCAAATTCACAAAGAATGAAAAAAACCAATTAAGAACAGATTTTTCAAGCACTTAGCAATTTCAGTAATCACACAGATTAACACAGGTAATCACAATTCTAGCAACAAGCAATGGTTACCACCATAGGATAACCCCTAAACCTAATGGCCACCCCCATACGATGGATGCTAGTTGCTAAAAATTTAAATAGGGCTTGAAAATTTCTCACCGAGCGAACTGTTTTAACAGTCCGTAAACAGAAAAGAGCTGGCACGCATCGCCTACCGCCAGCTCCTCATGACCCACATCCGGTTAAGGGGAACTCTCCTTGGTCGATTGATTTTCAGCTATGGGCCTGTTTCACCCCCAAATTGAATCCTGCACACAGTAATCGAGGAAACACAGATTTGGTTTTGATAAATCTCTTCTGTGAAATCGAACCCAAAACCAAAAAGGGTTTTTTTGATTAGGTCTTGATTTCGAGCAACCCAAGAGCCACACAAGGCTCTGATACCAATTGTTGGGGCATAAGCGCTGCAAATCAAAGTTAGTGCACAAAACCAAAACCAATAGAATGAACCGAAAATAACAAGAAGATGAACACGAAGTAAAACTCCTTGTTTCGACAGCAATGGTAGTCACGAAGACTGCTCCAAGGCTAAAATTCGGGCTCTTCCAATCACCACTTAGGCAACAACCCATGAATAGGAACACCAAGCCACAAAGGAGCCCAAACCCCCCAAAAATTGTAACCCTTATGCCCCCAAGCCTCTCGACCAAGCACACGGATACCCCCATCTCTCCAAAGCACCACACAAGTTTAACACCCAATGGAGTCCACACAGAAGCAACAAGGATCACTAAGGTGATGGGTCGAACCAATGGCCAAGAAGAACTTGCCTGAAAAAAAAAAAACCACTAATCGGCTAAATAGAGGACATGAGGCTCGACGAAAGATTAACCAAGAACCCACAAGGAAAGGGGAAGCCTCCAATATGGAAATGAGCATCCAACCGAGATGGAAAGAAACTCCAAGAGGATTGGCCATCAATAGAAAGGAGAATCAGCCGAGAGAGGGAACAAGAGAGAGAACGAACGACCGCCATAGACTAGGGCTCAAAAGATGGAACAAATCCCTTAAATATGAAGGGGCTAGGGTAAGCAAACAAGAGGTTGGGCTTGGGCTTTAATGGGCTTCCCTTATCTCTTGAGCAAATGGGCCAAGGCTCATTTCTCCTCCAAATAAAGGGTTAAGGGCTGATGGCCCAACTTCTATTTGGGCTGCCAATAAGGGTGTTGAACCGTCGATTTAATCCCAAACTGAATCCTATGAAGCTAACCCAAACCATCGTCGTCACCTTGGGCCTCGTTAGGGAACACAAACCCAACAATCATCTTCGCTATCACTTGGAAACTACTGGTCTTGTTTGCTCCTTTAGTCAACAACCTATTCATTCTTTCTTTAATTCTACATCTTGTTTTACTTTTATCCATTACCTCTCCTTTATTTGATCCTTTTATTTCCTCTTCTTTACTTATTTTGTTTGTATCTTTTCCACCCCTTTCTTTTATCAACCAACACCCTATGACTATGAGATCTAAAGTTGACATTTTTAAACCTAAAACTTATACTCTCTATGATATGCCATTTATCTTTTTTACCACTTAGGAGCATAGCTCTATAGCCATGGCCTTGTTTGATATTAAATGGTATACAACTATGCACGAAGAATTTTAAGCTCTTCAAAGAACTAATACTTTGACTTTAGTACCCTTTTCTACTAATATGAATGTAGTTGGTTGCAAATGGGTATTTAGAGTAGAATATTATCCTAATGATTCCATTCTTAAATACAAGGCTGATTAGTTACAGAGGGCATTCATTAGATTATAGGAGTTGATTACCAAGATACCTTTAGTTCTATTCTTTAAGGCCCCAACTATCATAATTATTTTTAGCCTAATTGTAGTAGCCAGAAAAAACTACGACAATAGAATTTCTAGAGAGGGAAAGTTGGAGCCGAGGCAAAGCAAGGTTGACAGCTGGCAGGGAGTCTGCTAGTGGAGATAGGCGTCGGGTAGCTTCGGTCCTCGATGTACTGACTAGGGTCTTAGACGAACCTCTGTGGGTACCTTCGATATCACTCGGGATTAGCCTCATGTGTGCTCAGGGCATATCTGCACTTATAGGAACAAGTTAGGAGGCACACAGGGATTTCTCACCCGCATATGCCCTTCGATGCTTAAGTCAGTACCAGTAGAGAAAGCAGTGCGATGAGTAAAGAGTGCTATCAATGAATAAGAAGTGACCATACCTATCCCGAAAGGTGAGGGTCAGTCCCGGTGTGGTCATGGGGAGCCGGGGATGTGCTTGCATGTTAGTAGTATTTAGATGGGCTTAAGAGGAATACCTCCAAGAGTGACGGATTGCCTATGAGGCACTCTAGGAGATGGTGGGCCTCACGACGGGCTGCCGAAGCAGGGTCCTGGCCTCTATGTAGATTGCCGGGCAAAGCCTAGGGTGGACATGAGATACCTCGAGACACTGTCCCGTAGATCATGAACATAACTCACATAACACAATTAGATTGAAGCAAGACCTCATATAATATTCATGTAACCATTGTATAATAGACATTTCAAAACATGCATGTCGTGTGCCAATTAACATACATGTGACATAATAGCATCATGCTTTGGGAGATAAATAACAGAGATGGGCTCCTTACATTGCATCATGTCTATAATTGTCCAAATGTCATACAGTGGGTATTAGCTCATTAAATAGCCAAACGTATAACTTATATGCTCAATGGACCTAAGGCTTTGGGAGACAATCCTTACAAGAGGAGGGACACATTATAGACTTGGGGAGAAAGATGGGCCTTGTTGCCCATTGTTCTATATACATAATATATGTATCTATGTATTTATGTTACGTGTTGCAGATGCCGCCATTGGAGTAAGAGGAAGCTCACGGAGAGAGGGAGACTAAGAGAGTGATCTCTCTTGAGAAGGATTATTCCCAAGAGGCTTCGGCCCAAAACCTTCCCGAGTGAAAGGTCTCTCTGGAAGGACTTCCCCGAGAATTACTGGCCGAAGGCCTTTTCGAGAGAGAGACTATTGTGAGGGGCACGACCAAGACTTGCTGAGAGCTTGCAGAAAGGCATGGCGAGGGCGCCGCCGAAGGATGGAATTGCCATGGTTACTTTCAAGAGCTCGGTCCTTGCGGAGAGAACGCAACTCTCTCTAAGAGAGCTTGTTCCATTGCTGAGGACCACCGAGAGGGCTGCAGAGAGAAGACGATGCGAGGCTTTGTTGAGAGGCTGCAGAATGGAAGCTTTGTCGAGGGAAGACTGCCACCGCGAGAGAGTTTGTGCCACTACCGAGAGAATTGCAGCTCTCCCCGAGAGAGTTGCTGCCATAATGCTTTTGGGGGCTCGATGCTCATTCTCCAAGTGAAAATAAAAGCTCTCCGAGAGGGACTTGATCTTGCCGAGAGAAATGAGACATCTCCGAGAGGGTGAGAAACCTCTTGGAGAGAGAGGGATTCTCTCTGAGAAAGATCTTTCTCTCTCGGAGAGAGTTTGACAGAGAGCGGGCTAGAAAGAGGGTGCATGAGGGAAAAGGGAGTCTCCCATATACAGTGCCCCATTTGCTTTTGTCTTCTTCCCCTTTTATACTCCTTGGGCTTTTCCTTTATTGCACATTCACCCCTCCCCTAAGTTTGGCCTTATGCCACTTTGGCCCTTTAACTTCTATATTGTTCATTTGAACTTTGATTTAGATAGTTGCTTTTCTGTTCCACCACGGTTTCTTCTAGGGGTTGAAACTTAGGATTGGGACCACTTTCAGGGATTCGCTCGTCTAGATCAAATGACCGAAATGCCTTTAGGTGGACGCTCAGGAATTCTATGGCACAACAACAGCCCCCCAGTCTTTGCTTTCATGACTATTAAGTTGAAGGGAAGAGTAATGCCACTCTCGCGTCCACCTGCCCTGATGGAAGAAATTACTCTCTTAGGATTCATGGCCCCGCACTGACACTAAGATGAGATCACTTACGGAGGTAAGTCTCAACAGCCATACAAAGGCACAACCCACTATACCAAGCGGGTGGTGAGAGATACTAAGGCGCAACTTTAGGCATCTAAGACAAAGAATGCTCCGCTCGAAGGAAAGATTCCGGCACGCCTCTAAGGCGTTATTGAAAGGGCTTGCAGAAGCACGAGCTTTATTGACAACAGGGCACCCGGAAACTAGTCCCAGGGCTTGAGCTTGAGCTAAGGTGGATTTTTCTTGGATCGAAGTGCCTCAGTGGGTCTATCATGAGATGGTGCATTTGCCTATGGCGACTCTCGTCAATGCCTTAGATCCTCGCTCATTCGAACTTGATTTTCTAAACTCCTACAAGTGTCTTATATCGAAGATGAGAAACGATGTTGCCAACCTAAAATCATTGTGCCAAGAGCGTTTCTCTTTCGTGCCATCATCAGTGGCTCTACTTACCCTATCCCAGGGATTCCCTTGGTATTCTGTCATAACAATTGGTGAAATATGGCTGTCCATCTTTAGCCATTCTCCCTGATTTAAACCAGTTCCCTGGGTAGTTGACACCAATGCCTTCTCCACAACGGCCATCTATGCCAAGACAACATTCCATTTTATCTTGCATCATAGGCTAGTAGCTACTGCCTCTTCTTCTCTTACCTAAAGATGTCTTCGAATACATTTCCACATTAGATCCATTCTCTATTCCATTTCTCTTCAGAGAACTGTTATCTTCTGGTCTTTTGACATCTCTATACGAGCTCTTGAAACTCTTAGCATTTATTCCTAGGACATGACTATTTTCCTCAAAAGGAGTTTCTAGTTCGTGTTTAAGATCAAACCTATCTTCATCTCCATGGCTGCAACTTGCAGTCCTTATTGAGATGTCAACTTTTCTTCACTAACTTGCTCCAAGCGATTTAGGATTTCCACATTACCAGCCTCATAGGATAACATCTCCTTCATTGTCATCAGCCTACTCTTTCTATCTCTCACTTCATCTAATCGTTGTTGTCCACTCCATCTTCCTCACCATCATTGTCGGTGTCTTGCTCCCATTAATGGCGGCCACATAGGCTGTTGATCGGAACAAAAAGAATGAAGGGAAAAGACCAAGGTTAAACGATTCAACCGGTCAAGAGGGCGATGCCATGGCCAATGACGCGACAACCACGATCACGATGACATAATGGCCGCAATCACTGGAACGTCAGCCACTGCCATGGCTAGATCCGTGACTTCCTCGTCGCCGCATATTCACTGGTGACACCATCTCCATCAATTTCCTTCTATCTTCATCATCTCCATGCCGAACCCACGAGGAGAAGGAGGCTTCGTCTACAATGTGCAAGTCCGATCGCTAGTTGGTCACGAAAACTATGACTATGACCCACGACAGAAAGGACATCAAAGCCCACGGACATGGCTGATTTCTAATCTCAGCCGGCAACACCAA
This sequence comes from Diospyros lotus, assembly GCF_014633365.1. Taxonomy (NCBI): domain Eukaryota; kingdom Viridiplantae; phylum Streptophyta; class Magnoliopsida; order Ericales; family Ebenaceae; genus Diospyros; species Diospyros lotus. The sequence goes on along the minus strand of NC_068346.1, from coordinate 10,903,982 downwards.
CATCAACCCATGCTCACCTGCGACATGAATGGCGACAGCATACACGGTCGCTAGCGACAGGTTTAGTGATAGCTGGTTAGACGACGTCATTTTACTATCGTGTCTATTATTGGACACGTCAACATACTATATTAGTCGCCACCTAGGGTGAGGTACACGATTGGTAAATTGAGAATAAAATTGAAATAAATGATCAAATTAAAATAAATGTCAAAACTAAATAAAATTAAAAATTAACCTTTTTAAGTCCAGAATGTTGTATTAGCCTATTCCGCATATCCTAGTTCAATTTGCATGAGGATGTGAAGGAAATGTACTTGAGAAGTAGTATTCTGTCTGGTAGTTAGAAAAACAATTAGTTAGTATTATCTCTAAAAATATAGAGTTATTAGTAGCTTTTATGAAATTTAAAGAACAACATATGAGATTTACACTTACATATAAAAGTTGAAAATAATATATTTTTACACTGCGGAAAAACATATGAATTTTGAATGAAAAAATTCATGACACATGCCAAATGTAATTTGCAGCGTCACATTATATGAACGGAGGTGTTGCAGGGTGATTGACACGTCCAAGTGAGATATACAGCCGACTGCGGGTTAGGCCCCATGATCCATGCCGTGGGCTGTGTCGTCGAAGTCGGTTATTAATGGCAATGCCACCACGTCAATTCGGTCTTCTAAATGGCGAGTTAGTGACAGTGACAGACCAGTCAAAGGAGAAAACACTGTACTGCCTGCGCATTGAATACTCTTAACCATAATAATAATGATCTTTCCATTTACGTTTTACATTTTACACTCTCTCTCTCTCTCGTCGCTGTTTTATTACACGTGTATTGGCAAAGAATACAAAAAGTGATATATATATATTTATATATAATCAAGAATCAGCCCTTTTCTAGCTACAATCATCCTGTGCGCAGATTACTTTTTATCTTTCAATTCAAGGCCCCCACCGTGACATAGCTAGAAATGGCAGCCTTTTCATTCCATCATCATTTCCCTTACGTGTTTTCAGACTCGGGCTCCGTGCCTGACACCTCGAACGAAATGCCTGGTGAACCATTGCCGATGCAGCTAGACAACATGTTCTACGACACATTTAAACTCCCCTCCTCCTCCTGCTTCTCCCGCGTCTATTCTCCAATTTCCCAAGCCAAATTTCTTGCCCCCGGCCCCTTGCATGCGCTCATACTGGAAGCCAGCATTTGCATAAAGCGATATTGCCCAGACTCTTCATCCATGGTGGCTGAGCTTGGAGATGGCGATCAGGCCGCTCAGCTGGCTATCCATGTGGGGAAGAAGAGGAAATCCATGGCTTCCAAGGTTGTGCAAAGTAGTTATGTCTTTACATTGAGTTGCTACTTTAATTGGCTTGAAGAGTGCTATGTTCTCATCTTGAGAGCAGACGCTTTCGCAATTTGAGTTCTGTCTCTGGTCCCGTCATGTGGCATCCAGCATTCTGTCATTAAAGCTTGTAGGGGTTTGATCCCTAGCTTTTTGAGAAAAAGAAAGGAGTTTCATGTGGAATTTTAGTGGCTTTCATTTCACGGTGCCTTAATTAATCTCCAGCTGCTTTATATATATATATATATATACATACAAATATATAGGTGGGCAGAGAAGGCAAATGCAAGAATGGAAACAAAAACGGGGAAGGGGTGATGAAGAAGCCCAAAGCTGCAAGGAAGGAGAAGAAGAAGGTCCAGCTGGAGGAGCCTCGAAGTGGTTATGTTCATGTGAGAGCAAGGCGGGGTGAAGCCACAGACAGCCATAGCCTTGCGGAAAGGGTATGATTAAATATTAATTAAATTTGCTTCAACTGAGGAAGCAAAGCGCAATTAATTGCTTTGTTTTCCTGTTGTTGTCTTCTTCTCCTCTTTTGTATCCCCCTCTCAGGTACGAAGACAGAAAATCAGCGAGAGAATGAAGCTTTTGCAGTCCCTTGTTCCTGGGTGTGACAAGGTGAAGCTTTCAAATATCACGTTAATTTGTGAAGCTAGTTAAGCAAAGGCTAGTGGTATTAACACGAACTCAGAACTCAAATGTGAAGTTAGTCCACTAATATATTTGTAAACACAGAAACGCTCTTCTCCTTCTTCCTGCGGCTGTTTTCCCTATGAAAGAAGACTATTTTTTTTTTCAAATATTTTAATACGTTTACATCACTTTTTAATGGTAATAGTGAACCATTTTTGAGGGATTTGTTTGTTAAATGGTGATGGGTGTAGATAACTGGCAAGGCTCTTATATTGGACGAGATTATCAACTACGTGCAGTCCTTGCAGAATCAAGTTGAGGTAATTGTGAGGTTCAAAAGAAAACAAGCAGTAATGTGTGTGTGTGGGTGTGTGATCATAAGTTGTTTAATTCCCTAGTGTTTATTCTTGACTACAGTTCCTCGTGATGAAGCTTGCTTATGTGAACACCCACCCAGTGTTGAGTGATTTAGACGCTAATGCCCCCGGATCAGAGGTGCCTTCAATGCTTTTCCTACTTCTGTTTGTTTGTTACAGTTGGTTTGGGAGAGTGCCATGGAACGAAATTGAATGCAAGATTAGTAAATGGTTATACAATCAAAGTAGATGGTCATTTGATAACATGAATCTTAATAATTTTTTACAAAGTTTGAATTTGCACTTTGATAATTAATATTCTTCAATCATATATATATATATATATATCCATTTCTTTTGCTCCGCTCTTCTATTCCTTTCATTTTCTTTCTATTTTAATACTAATTAATCTCTCCCAAACAAACGAAGCCTTAACTACATTGCATTTGGATTTAGATAACTCTTTCATCCTCATTGAAACTCGAGTTTTATTATTTGTTATATGTTTTTGGGTTTTGTTTGAAGAACTGGTGCTACATGGAACCGCCGCCATTGCCATCGGCCCCACAGCAGTCTGAGTCCATGGAGAGGGGCATCTTTTTCTCTCAGGTGCTCGCCATATTGCCGTCGTCTTCTTTCTAATTTGTGTTTTTGGTCATTCTTGATGGTCCGAATTGATTAAAATAATGATATTAGATATGAAAAAGAAATGAATTTATTCACCATTTTATTGAACTGTGAATTTAGAGTATCAAATAAAACAAAGTGGGATTACGTGGGGATGACGATTTGACACATTGTGTCGTATCTAGGATGATGGAGATCTATCAGGGAACATGGATGATCAGACACGAAATATTGCAAATTATTACGCCCATCATAGCTTGTGATCTTGATTTCCAGTACAGTACAAACTGGTCAGTCAAGCCAACTCAACTCAACTCATTTTGCATCTAATTAATTCCCTGTTTGTTTCTTTTTCTTTTAGCCTGAATTTCCAATCAGAATTATAAAAATAAGATTTTATTTATTCGTTAAAATATCAATTGATAAAATTTGTAAGCTTTTTGCACGGATAATGGAACTGAAATTCATTGAAATAATTGGAGTTAAAAAGGCACGGGTGAATGACTAATTACTGGTTTTGACATAATTCATTGCTAATTAACTAGCCCCTGCTATATGCCTTTTATTTTATTTTTTATTTATTAATAGCTCATAAATTATATGGAATAAGCAAGGACACACATTATTTTATTCCATATAATGACTAATTACTGCTTTTATTTATTCCATTCCCCAGTCAACTCTGAATGGAATCACATTAAGATTTTTATATGTTATATGTAAGTATATCTTGCTTTCTAAAACCTTAATCGATGGCATTAATATTATTTGGCTGCAATATTTTATGAATTTTCTCTTTATATTTTTGTTTCTGCAATGGAAATTAGTTTGTTGCATTAATTTATATGTGTTTTGTAGGCAATGGAAGATCCATAAATTTATATATATATATATATATATGTGCGTGTATGTGTAGCCATGGGGAAGGGAAAGCAGAGACGACAAGCAGGAAGATCCAAGATTAGAACTGCGTGCCTCTTCCAGCTTTCTTCCTCAATGACTATGACTTGTTGATCTCCATTTGTCTCTTTGATTGCAAAGCTCCAAAAGGAGAGAGAGAGAGAGAGAGAGAGAGAGAGAGAGAGAGAGAGAGAGAGTACATGCATGTGCCATGTACTTGTAATGAGAGAGAGAGAGAGAGAGAGAGAGAGAGTATGTATGCATGTACTTGTAATCAGAGTATATATTATATGGTATTGCTTTGCATTGAATGGAGAAGTCTTCTCCAAGTTTCAAGCATTAATTCGTCATTGTTGCATGGGCTGAGCTGATCATGGATGTGTTTACACTTGTCGTTTGCACGTACATTTATACATACCTGTTCACACGGACAATAGATATATAGAACGTCACGGAATGATATTGGGTCGCATCGACTTAACAACCATTATTTTAGCATACTACACGCATGTGACAAAATGCTATTCTTCTATTATGATTGTAGACGCATTAGAGAAACTTGATTAATATAAACTTTGGACTTGGTGAAAATTCCTCCACTCTCTTAAAAATAAGATAAAAGAAACCACTTCTTGCATTAGTTGGATAGTAAGATGTCAAGGCATTGGGACACTCATTGTAAGTTTGACAATCAAGGTGGCCCTTGAGATGCAATGCAATGGGCATGTAGGACCAGTAGTCACGTCCAGCAGGTCCAGGGGCATGACAACACACCCCCAGGAAGACTTCTGCAGCATTTTGATTAATTGATCACCCGCGCCACTGGTTAGCCTTAAATCCCAAGAGTACAGCCAACTGCTGTGGGTTGATGATTTTAATTCTACGACAAATCACAGTCCATGCATGTATTTAAGTTGGCCCGAACCAACCAATGGGCAATAACAGCGACGACAATATCGCAATTCGCAATATGCCCAAGTTAACGATGCACAGACACTGGTGGTCCCAAATGCATTCAAGTTGTTATCCCCAAATGTCTAGTGTTAGAATCCATGTGGAATACGCCTAATCAGATTGAGCTTAGTGTTGCAAATCACAATTATGAATACACAAACAAATAAAAAAGGTGGGTTTGGGTGGGAATCGATATCTTGTCATTTAGTATTGTGTGTGGCATTATGAATTTGGGTACTCATCTACTATATTAAGGTAAGGTGGTGAAATTAATGATATTGATGGCCCATTATTATATACATCATAACTAATGAATGTCAAATTAGCACAACAAAATATATCCTTATTTGCAGAGCCAGCCCAACAGTAAAGTAAGGTAGGCGCCGCCTAAGACCCCCAAATTAGGAAGGCTCCCAATTAAAAAAAAAATGTAATTTACATTTTTTTAATTTTTAATAATAAATATTTTATTAAAAAATTAAATACAAAACACAATATAACCTTTTGTCTTCCGTTCCCCATTCTTTGCCCAATTTTTTTACTGTTGTTGTTCCTATAATAATCGCATTAAACCTACTTTTTCCTTTCCAATTTTTTTCACTTTCCCCTCCCCTTCTTTCTCTCTCTCTGTCGCGTGCGCGCACACTTCAGCAACATTTGTGGTCTTCTTACTCTCGGCCACATATGACTAAGTGGGCACTCTATCATAATAGAGTAGTGGTTCTTCTCCTTTGCTCTCTTGTGTGGTTGATGGTATCTATTCTTTTCTTGTTTTCCCTGACTTGATTTGCTTTATTTTTGGCTCACCAATGAACCATTATCATAACTTTTGATGGCCATGACCAAATGGGGCTTTTGATCTTTGTGATTGAGTGGGCACTCAGTCATGGCATTGCCTCGACTCTTGCTTATTTGGCTCCTTTGTGAGTTTTGTTTTGGGTTGTGTGATGATGCTTCGATTTAGCTAGTTGCTCTTCAATACTGGACTAATGGCAAGCTTTCATTGTCGTGAGCCTTCCATGATTGAGTGCCCACTTGGCCATAGTTTGATCTTTGTGCTTTATCCCTTCTTTGCTCATCTTCTCTTGTATTTTTTATTTTGACTCATTTAGGTATGTGTTTGCCACAAATGTCCTTTTATAGATTTGACCCAATTTTGTCACCTAGATCTGCTCCATCTCCAGGGCATATAAAAAATGTACTGCTTAGTCTTTCCAGGGCATATAAAAAATGCATGTGATAATTTGATTTTGTTGCCTAGATATGACAATAGAATTTAAATATTAGGGAATTATCTTCAAGCCATCAAAACTTTGGAAGAAATAAAATAATTAGAGAGTGTAGGGCATTTTCTAAACAAATACTCTGATATTTAAGTCAGATTTCAGTATTTAAAAGAGATAGCAAAACTCGTTTATGAATAGAAGTGACTTACCTTTAAGGAATAAAGGTCTATCTATTTATGGTTGAGTTGGTGGGTTTGTGATATGCATCCTTAGTATTCTAGGATCAATTAGGATTTAAACTCTTGTGTATAATTCTTATCCTTCGCGAGATTATTGAAGAGATTTTTAGAGTTATCTATTTGCATTTTCTTTACTAGGAATACCCCTTGGGAGACTCTTTTGAAGCTACTTTTGTGAGGGGCTATTGAGGCTCTTTTAGGGACCTCTCAGGTAAGAGTTTGCCATTGCTCTCTTGGAGACCTCGAGTGATTCAAGACTTTCCTAACGAGTTCATGATAGGAAGGGTCTCTTGAGAGATTTGGATCTAAGACTCTTCTTTTGACCCTTATGTTTTATATCTAGCTTTTAACTTTGTTCTTCATAGGCTTCATGATTGATGTGTATTCATTGGGTGGATATTTTTGTCCCTAGTCTTTTTTTTTTTTTTGGGTCTTTCTCTGGATTTTCCTTAAAATTTCTTGTTGGATCTATTAATTGGGATATGGTCCATGTGATATATTATTTATATCACGTTTAATAGATATTCAACCAACATCCACCCATTTGTTTATTGTCTTCATTTAATGTACATCTCATACTAATCAGAGGTAGTAAACCATCTGCTTGTTCATAATCGATAAATCAAAGTCATAATTTGAGAAATTTAAGGACTATGAATATTTTAAGAAATTTTGTATTAACTAACTTCACAAAAATATTCTTAACAACTTATAAATTATGTCTTTTAAGAAGTGATCTAAAAACTTGTTCATTTAAAACTGGAGAAGTATGAATTAAGATATGACCGTTTTATTAATTTGCAAGAATAAATCATATTACCCAACATATGTCATCTAAACCTAGTATTAGACCATATCACTAATAATCTCCTTTGCACTAATGTTAATTTATACATCATTGTTGCATTATCTTCCTTTATCTAATACCCATCTTCTTAAAATAGCGATTTAGTTGCAACTATGTTATGACTTTAGTCAATGGGTTTGCAAGATTCTCCATTGATGTAACTTATCTTGCTATAGCACCCCCTCTCTACCTCTAACTTTATTATGGTGGTTTATTTATATCTATTATGATGGTTTATTTATAATGACAATAACTAACAACCTTGATGGGATTGGTTTGATTGGTTATCCTCTATCTCTATTCATTATAATATTTTAAACTTAATTTCTAAACCTAACGCATAGTCAAAAGAAGTCCGGTTTATGACATAGACAAAAATGATGAATCGGTAGAGATGTTGTTCTTGTATAATCTTGATTGACAAGCTAATATCTCTTGGTTTTCTTTTTTTCTTCTTCTTTATTTTTACCTCTCAAATCATCAATAGGTGTCACTTTTCTTAACTTAAGGATACATGTGGTATTTTTATTTTTAATTAATTTATAATATTAGAATTGTTTATAATTGTTTAAGATTAACTAATGCATCGTTGTCATTTTCTTTTTCTAACATATAAATATAGTTTTTTTTATTAGAAAATGACGTTAAAGAGAGTTTTTGATAAAAATAAAATTATAAAAGAATTAAGTACTTTTAGAAGTTTTAGTAAATTTTAATCTTTTTTTAATGAGGTTGACCACACACTTTAAGTATTTGTTGTAACCATCTTTTTTTTTTTCCTGTAAACTGTGCTCCATATTTCTCTTAGGCATAAGTTGGGTGGTTCGCTTTCTATGATAAACGATTTTTAATTTTCAGAATCGTTCTGATTGTTAAGTTTTCTCCTATAAACAGGGTCGAACACTGTATCTAAGAATTTAAAAAACAATACCCTGGAATATATTCCACATTTCTCTTAGGGGACGTTTGGTATATGAGAAATTTTAAGATTTCTAGGAAAGTAAGGTTGGGAATCTGTATTCCTATGTTTGGTAAAACTTTTTTATAAAAAGAATCCCGAGAAATAGGATTCCAGGAATGATTTTTATGTAACTTTTCCACAAAAAGATTTTTATGGGGGTTGGGAATCCAAGTTTTCCATGGATTTGAGAATGTTTTTAACAAATAAAAAGACCAAAGCACCCCTTACTCTTTTATAACCCCATACAAACATATTATATATATATTATATATGTAATATATTTATATTAAATATATTATATACATATATGTATATATATTTATATTATTTATTATAAAATATTATATATATTAAAGTAGATATTCATACAAACATATATATTATGTATATATATTGTATATATATATACACATGCATATATATACATAATGTGTAAAAAAATAATATTTTTTTATTTTCTAAAGATATTGTGGGTCATAATATTTTATATAGTAGAACAAATTTATTATTTTTAAATAAAAAATTAAATAAGGGTAATTTTGAAAAAAGAACATAAATTTTCAAGAATATTACATTTAAACCAAACATAACAATATAAGATTCTCAGAAAAGAATACTCAACATTCCTGAAAATGTTTAAATCTATCCAAACATAGAATTGCATAAATTCTGAGAATCAAAGATTTCCATGAGCATTTCTAAAAATCATGAATTCTAAGAATTTAAAAACTTCTCTCGTGCTAAATGCCCCTTAAGTATAAGTTGAATGGTTCACGATAATGGTAGTGGTAGTTGCATGTTTGATTGTGGGAGACCACTGTCAAAATATGAAAGTTGCTCTAAATTTGGATAAACATTGAACAAATGAATAGTTAAAAATTAAAAAACAGAATCAGCCCAGCATGGCCCGTGAGAGCAGGCCCTTGGCCCAGGATATCAGGATCCGACCCGATTGACATATATATTGGAAGAATTAATCACGTAGCGCCATGTATAAACGAGCGCACCGCAAACTTCGAGAGAGGGAGCGGAGCAGTGACGGAAGGCCCAATTACATTTTCACTCGTTTTTGCCTACTCTATCTGCACTACATTTTTATAGATTTCCGCTTTCGGATTTTCCTTTGCGCCCTCATTAAATGGCGGAATTACATTCACCGGAAGGCCCAATTCACGATGCTGCCACCCCCGCAGTGACGCCGCCCGCCGCCGCCGCCGCCGCCGCAACAGCAATAGCACCACAACCTACGAACGAGAGCAACCCCGCTCCCACTGGTAACACCAACAATCTCGGCTCGAATTTAGGCCCAAAGCGCCACCGCCGGCCCAGCGTCCGTCTGGGCGAGATCGGGGACCAACCGGCGACTCTCTCCCATGACTCGCATCACCGTCGGCCGAAGGCCTGGAGGTTCCACAAAGACCCTGTTCTCGCTGCCAAAGCTTCCAAGACGAGGCCCCTAACCAACCTTGTCAATGGCGGAGCTGATTGCCATGAAACCCTAGAAACCGAGGACAATCTCGATTTCGGCCACCGGAAGCCTAAACCGAAGCGGCCAACGGCGAAGAGAGTGAGGACGAATTGGACGGTCGCGGCGAAGGTCGACAATGGAGGTGAAGGAGAAAGTAGAGAAGAGAACAAGGAGTTCAGGGATTTCGAACCCGAGGGTTCGGAGAGTCCGATGAAGGAACAGAGTCCCATTCAATCTATTGACAATGTTGCGCTCGATTTCTGGCATGGGCATCGGAGAACGGCTAGGGCTAGGGTTTCAATGAGCAGGGACGATGGATTGCCAGAGTCCGATTCGCGGGATCGGAAGTGGGCGGCTAGTGGAGATAGGAATTTTGGTAGTGATAATGGGGTGAGGAACTGGTTGATTGGACTGGGGCTGAGCCGGTACGCTCCTGTTTTTGAGATACACGAGGTGGATGATGAAGTTTTGCCAATGTTGACCTTGGAGGATCTCAAGGATATGGGTATAAATGCTGTTGGGTCGAGGCGGAAAATGTATTCTGCAATTCAAAAGCTTGGCAAGGGCTATTCCTGAGATTTTGCATGGGTGTAGCAGCTTAAGATTGCGGCCATGGCAGATATGGAACGAATGCATGTCTCGGATGGTTTAAGTACATTTTGTTTTTCTTTAATAATACTAATATTGCATATGGTACTTAGTTTTGGAATTGAATTGTTTCCTTGTTTATTTCTCTCTGTTCCCTCTCACATATCGTTGGTCTCACTTATTTGTGACATAAACATAAAAATTAGTGAAGAAAGAGGCAAAATTTTACTGTCGTTTGGGTGATTGCAATTTTTTCAATTCAACGGTAGAATGCATCTTAGATTGAATGAGCCATGTTTTCTGGATTTGATGCTGTAAACTTCAAAAGACAGAATGCAACTTTTTTCTTTCTTCCCCTCGGTTCTAATAACTTGTTAGAGATTGTGTCCTCCATTAGATTGACAGTATAGTCGAGTTACAACTTCTTCATAACTATGTAGCTAGTTAGGCCTCTTTGTGCTTTTCTCCTTAAATTCTTCTAAAATTGCTAACTCATGAGCTGAATTGGGGATTTCTTATCAATCACTTCTAGAACAAATTATTTTTTCTGTTTCAAACCAACTCAATATGGAAGGTTGGGTTTACATGGGTTCTTGAATTAGTATGTCTTTGTAACTATGTTGTTACTCGAGCCTTTATGTGCTTTCTCCTTAAAATTCTTATAAAACTGCAAAAATTGTCAGCATTCAAGCTGACTGTTGATTTTTTATCATTCTATTAGATATCTAATTATTTTTCTGTTTCCTAACAACTTAATGCAGGATGCCTCCTTTTCCAATTATACTGGTAGGCCTAGATTCTTAACATTTTATCTGTCTTAATGTGCAAGGCTTGCATCACTAAGTGGCAGTGTGTGTTAACATGACCAAACTTGGTAAATATGTAGATAATAGATAATAAATAACTATGGCAAGCCATAATTTTGACACATTAAGCATTTGATAGCTCTGTTCACATCCTTGTAGGATTACTTTCTTTAGTTCTGTTCACATCCTTGTAGGATTACTTTCTTTTAGCACCTAAGCGGAGTTCATGGCACTCCATGTGTAGTGAGTTAACCTAGTGAATTAATGTGCTTTCATTCCTAGTAGCTTTAATTCTGGGTATGAAATGATTTGTTTATTGCAAGGCAAAGTGATATACACATATGCTTTCATTCCTAATCTGGAGTTTTTTTGTTTGACTCTCCTAGTACCCATCAATCCCCATTAGTTTGCCTCTTCTTCCACAATCCAATCTCTTCTGCCATATTTTTTCCATGAAAATGGCTTGTTTTTTACACCTTTAAGCCTAATCATTTGATTCTTTAGTTTCATTTTCTATCCTACTTCATTTTTTGATGTGGACGTCAGGGACCACAAGTCTATGTTGAGTGGCATTTTCTTGATATAATGTTACAGTTCTTGCAACATAAGTTATCTTATAAGACAATAGTCTATTTAGGTAGTTGATAGTCCATTTGTAATGTGACTAGTATTAATCCCATTTCTTAAATGTAGTATTAGCTATGACAAACTCATATCCTGTGGAAAAATCCAAAATAACTTTGCCCCCATTATTTTTCTTCAAATCCATAACTTCCATTTATAACTCTATACCCATTCACTTCCCTACCCACACGAGCAATTAAGTCTTCTCCTATAATGATCTCTGGTCTAGGTATTCATTGAGTCAACCATTCTAAATCCTCCTCAAATTTTCTATATCTATTCTTCCAACCCAACATGTGGTGCATATATACTAACAATACGCATAATTTCTTCTCTTAAAACAACTTTAGCTGCAATATTTTGTCTTCTATTCTCTTCCCATCCACTGTATGATCCGTCAAGTCCTATTGTTAACAATCCTTAGATTCACAACTCCATTCCTTGTCGGTTCCTTCCCTAAGTACCAAAGTTAATATGTAGACTCTTATCAACATTTCGGCCCGTTCTCCAATCCACTTCAATAGATTTCCTGTCAATAGTAAAATTTCTCCTAGTTTTTGCATCCACCACTTCAATAGTCTTTCCTCGCATTCTTCCATGAAAATGTGAGAATCTTTATAAATTTAACAATCAATGCAACGCCCCTAGCTCCACTGAACTTGGCCATACAATGTGTTGCTAAGAACTCTCATGCCTCAATGGTATTCTCATTTGTTTAGAATTCATGATGCTTTATCCAATGAGTCTTATGCTGACTAGTTGCCAGCTACCTACATACGCCCCTCCTCTATCTGGGCTTGAGACTAGCTGTAAATATGAGGAACATCTTCAACACTAGAGGGGATTGCTCAATCCCCAATAGGTGGGAGTGGGATAAAATATTTTTTCTCACTCCATTCCTTGATTCCAAGATTTCCATTTGTTATTTTTTTCTGCTTAAAATGCTGAAATGGAATATAAATTTTAATTCTATCTCTTCCTCTTTTTGGTTCTGCCTTTTTCTTATTATCTTCCCTTTCTTTTTTCTTCTTCTCTTAAATTATATCATATGGGGTTCATGGTGGTGGATTGCATGCGAGTGTGGCTGTGGAGTTGTGGGAGAAGCTAGTTTGAGATCTGGTGGCATTGCATGGGTGTGACACTGCAAAACAGGGCATTTTCTGACCTTGAGAACCTGGTGCTTTAGAAAATTAATCAAATGTTTGCATTTAAGAAAACATAGGAAAATAAAATGGACATCTGGCATCTTGAAGACAAATGCGTGAGATAGGATTAAGATGGTTTGATCATATGATATTGAGACCATAGCATCTCTATAAGGAGAGTAGATGAAATGGAACAAGTCTTTAGTAAAAGAGGTAGAGGAAAGTTTAGAAAAACTTGATGGGAGACTCTTTTGGTATGGTATGAGTTATCTGGACTTCATAAAAACAGGGTCATAGGTAGAAATGATGGGTGAGCTAGAATTCATATGGCTAACCCCAAATGGTGTGATTTAGTTCCAATCTGTTTTTTGTTGTTCTCTGGTTTCTTGAAAAGGCAGGATACCTTGAGGGCCAAAGGATGTTCTTTTGACCTTAGTGCTTATAGAAGTTCCTTTTCCCCCCTTTTTCTTTCTTCTCTTTTCTTTCTCGTTTTTCCTCACGTGTCCCCTCTAGCTGCACCATCTTGGTATGTCAATCTGCCTCATCATGAGTCATCGGATGCCCTCTGTTGATGTCAAATCTTCCTACTTGTGAATGTCTTTCTGTTCTGTTCTTTTTACCCTCTCTCTCTCTCTCTCTGAGCTCTACTAGTTGATTGGTTTTTACTGTCTCCTTGAGTTTTAGATCCTTAGCCCCCCTAGCCAGGAGAGTTACAGACATCTAGAGGAATCGTAGCTGGTAATGAGATACACCCTATCAGATGAATATCTGTGATTTTCAGTTAGCAAATAAGAAATTAGTTTAATGCTTTTCTAGTTGATGCTTTTTTATTTATTTTTATATAATTACATGGATTTTAATTTTGTGTGTGATTAATTGGCCAGTTTTTGGCAATTGCATGTTTCCTGTTGGATAATTGAGTTTGTATTTTTCTTACTAGAGTGGTAAATGCTGTCTGCTTTAACTGAGGAAAAGAAAAGAAAATAATTAAAATGTAAATAGAGGTACAAGAGGGAAAAATGATAGTCTTTGTGCACAACCCAATTTGTTCACCAGCACTGCTTGGTTGAGGAGATGTGCTTGCTTCCCTAGCTTCTCATTCTCTTGCATTAGGTTATAGTTCCCTGTGTACAGCTTTGAGCTCAGCCTTTTCATCGCTGTTCAGCATTCCTTTTATAACCCTGCTGAAACCAAAAAGAAAACCTTAATAACAGAAAAGGATAATTTTGATTGCATTCTCTATATTGCCCTGAGAATTGTAATGCAAAGACAACTTGAGACAATATCAGTATATTTGTACTGTTCAACTGTAGCACAAACCTTATTTTAACTGCAAAATAAACTACAATAAGCCCTATGAAAATTTAAATGCATACATGCACTAACAATGAAGACTAAATTTCAATAATGCAATTAGTGTAACAGTGGTGAAAAATCTATGTTTTCTGGTCAACTGTATGGTTTTATCAAAAACCATATTAAAACAAAAGAGGTAATGTATCCATAAGATTCCAAACTCAAGAGAACCAGATAATCAACCACAGTATGAGCAGAGCCAAACAAATCAATAATAAAAGAGCTGACAACAAATTTAGAAAATTCAAGAACTCAAATTTTCTTCATGTGGGTGTCCTGCTATTCCTCTGCTACCTTTATGTCGAACAGAAGAAAATATTGGTCACTATCAGAAGTGAAGTGAAAATTAAGAAGAAAGCAGGTTGATGGTTGCAGGCAGAGCATTATGCTCTTCTGAACTATAGGCAAAGTAAAAATATATGGGTTTTCTTGATAAGCAAAGGGCTAGTTTATTAGCATATTTGTTGATTTAATGGAGGTGAAGTCAGTGTTCAAAAAGGCGGCCGCCAAGGCGCTGGGCGGCCTTTGGTTGCCACGATTAAGGACAAATCGGCACCCTAAGCGGTTGGTCGCCGCTTTCCCGTTCTTTCTCTCTCTCGTCCTAGGCGGCTGGTTGCCCCTCTCTCTCTCGTTGTTACTCTCTCTCATCGGTCGCTGCTTTCCCGTTCTCTCTCTCGTCCTAGGAGGTCGGTTGCCCCTTTCTCTCTCTCGTCGGTCGCCGCTTTCCCGTTCTCTTTCTCTCGTCACACGTCGCTTGGGTCGTCTCTCTTGGACTACTGATCTCGTCGTTTCTCTCTCTGGTCGCCGATCTGTTGTTTCTCTCTCTCTGGTCGCTAATCTCATCGTTTCTCTCTCTCTGTCCACTGATCTTGTCGTTTCCTTGTTGCTCCATGCTACTTGTTGCACCATCTTCCTCCTTGCAACATTTTTCCTAGGTGCCGCCTAGACGCTAGGCCCCCATCTGGCGCTTGACTAGCGCCTAATGCATTTTAGAACACTGGGTGAAGTACTTGTACTCTAATTGGATTTATTGAGCCTGAAAGAGTGGAATAAATGGACATTGACCAATTTATCTGCATATGTGCCAAGTTGCTTAGGCAGAGTTGGTTATCATTAGTCTACAAGTGCAAGGATTTTGTTTTGTTTTGTTTTTTTTTTTTTTTAAAGTAGAGGTTTTCTTTGGTTCATAATTCTTTGCATTTTGATGAACATGTGCCTGTGCATCAGTGCATGCAATGATTTTGTCATGTGCAACATAGTTCATTTCGACATTATTATTTGATCACCTGTACCTCTCCCTTTTTTATCCCATGGCCAAGCTCTGAGGTATAATTATTTGCTTACATTTTCTTTTCATTTATTTTATATAAGTAGATATGTCAATTTGGTATTTGAATAGGATTATGTAACTTGGAGAGCCTTTCTAACCCTGTGCTTTGTTGTGTACCTCAAGTCTGAGCTGTGGCCAGGTCTGGTTCTGGTAGCAATTTTTTTGTGGGTTTATTTCATAGTAAGGTCTGCAATACTATTTTGTTTTTAATTAATTGCTTACCACATTTGTGGCGTCCCAAAAGAAGCTAGATGGTGGAGGAGCTGGATTTAATATAACCATGGGTGTGGTTGGTTGTATGTAAACTGAACTGGTTTAATTGGAATCATTGGATTCAGAGGTAGCTTAAATTTTGGTCAATTGGAGCTTATAAGCTCTTTTCAAGAGCTTTTTTCTTTTTTTAATCTATTTGGAAAATCATGAAGAGCTTATAAGCTCTTCTAACAGCTTATTCTGTTTGATTTTGATCCTATTTGGCTTTTCTTAAATCATGGGAGCTTCTAAAGCTCTATGGGCTTCCCAGCCAAAAAAAAAAAAAAGGTCTATGAGCTTTTTTGCTAGTGAGCTGTTAAAAGTGTTTGGATAAATTACCTTATTTTAATTAGGGTAATTTGGACATTTAGTCGGTTAACATTAGCTTATTTTGATGAATCTTATAAGCTACAAAAAAAGATTGGGTACTAGCGTAAAAAATAAGCTGGAAGAGCGTACAAGCTCTTCATTATTTGCCAAAAGTAGAAAAATTTTACTCTCTTGAAGTGCTTAAAAATTTCATAATACCAAAATTTAAGCTAAGTTGTATACCCCTTAGCTTAAATTATAGGAGCTTATAAGCTCTAGAGCTTATTTGCTAATAAGTTAAGGTGTTTGGAGGCTGTTTGGCTTACCATTTTTTTATAGCTCATAAGCTTTTCTATTTATAAGTCGTGTAGAGCTTAAAAGCTAGGTAGTGTTAAGTTGATAACATATTTGGATAAATGTATTTTAAGTTGTCATTTATGTAGTTATGTGTTTGATTTGAAAAAGTTAATAAGCTATCAGAATTTAGTAAAAAGATTAAAATAAACATGTTACTGAATAATACAAATAAAATTCTTAAAAAAATAATTTTTAATAAAATAAATTATAAATTGATGTCTAACTGATAAATTGTTACAATTAAATATTGATAAATTATACATAATTATTAAAAAATATATATTTTAAATATATATAGATATACATAGATGGCAGTTGATGGAGGAGGAAGTGGTGGACGATGGAGACGTGGGTGGTGGACGACGACGATAGACATGGAGGAGGCGGCGGATGGGGATGGGTCTAGAGGCAGCAGTTGACGACAACGGAGGAGCTGGAGGCAGTGACGGTGATGATAGAAGCTAGAGGGAGGTGGCGACGGCGACGGAGGAGAGATGAAGGAGATGGGAAGAGGTTAGAAATTAGAAGTTGTTTGAGGGCAAATTTGTTATTTATTTGGTCAACAAAATATGCTACCAAGGGCTTATTTGGAAAAAGGGGGGAGCAGCTTATTGAAAACGCTGTTAAAATAGCTTATAAGCTCAGTAGTTTTAACGAATGTGTAACTAAATAAACTTGATAGCTTATAGGCTGAAGGAGGATCTTTTAAGTGGTCGACACGGAATGCCAAACTCTCTCTGGATACAATATACTATAAGTTATCAGTTATATAGTTACATGTTTAGCAAAAGAAAAACATATATGTTGTAATAATTGTAAAAATGACCAAAAAGAACATTATTATTTTAACAAATAAAGAAATTTCATGCAATTTTCAAGTAACGAGTTTAATTAACTATATTTTGAGACAAATTATAGCATATATTAGGTTTAATATAATACATTTGGTATTTAATTCATAAATTTGTTAAAATTTTAGTTACACGTGTGATATATTAATTTCAAGTATAAAAGATAAATACATAATATAATCCAATAAATGATGAAAAAAGGCAATGAAAATGTTATAAAATATGAAATATTCAAAATGTTAGTCCAAAGTAGATCAAATCTACAATTTTAAGGAAAATAGTAATCATTATTAACTAATGTCTATAGTTATAGTATCATGTACTTCCATCTAATGAATATCATTTTGGTCCATACCATTTTCCACCTAATTGTGAGAACACATTGTACGGTGGGGAGAGACTAGGGATGGATGCCTTTAGGTTAATTCGAAAAGAAATTTGTAACCATGTTCGACGGACATGGTTAAAAATTAACTAAAATGGACACAGACATCGCTAACATTAAAAGAATAGAAAAATAGTCGGTTATGGTTATTAAAAAATAACCATAATCGTAACCGACCATTATATATAATATTAGTTTTTATATATGATATATTATTAGTTTATAAATAATTCGTTTAAATGTATATTCCTTTATAAAATATCCTTAAGTTGTAATTTATTTGCAACAATGCTCACTGAATAAAATTGTGACCTTAGATATATTATAACAATATCCAAAAAAATAATAAAATCATTTCCATAAAATGTATAACATCTATCTATGACATTTTAGAGATATTACTACAATTTTTAAACTATATTATTGCAAAAGTAATGAAAACAAATATAAGCTACCACTTTTAACTGATTATAACGTTCATTGGTGATGGCCTTTTCAGCTAGTTTTTTATTCCATTTTATAAAATATTTGTTTTTGTTTGTTGGCTGCCCATTTTTTACATTAATAAAATTTTTGATTTTTATTGAAAATTTTATTTAATTATGTAATTTGTTAAAATGGTTACAGATTAAGACCATTGATTGGGTTAATCCGTCTATTACCAACGTGTTTATGAAAATTCGTAACCATGTGATTATAGTTACGGATGTGGTTATGGACATAGAAGGACGATTATAGTTATGCTTATCCTAAAAACCATTGTTGAACCAATACGTGCCATCCCTTGGAGGGACAAAGCTTTTAGTCTTAGCTGTAAGGAATGCACTGTTTGCAACACCTTTCTTCCTTGTATATTTATGGATTGCCGTAGTTGCAAGAATTATTTCAAATTGAGTGTGAAATCTATAGTAAGGCATCTCTCCCAAAATTAGAAAATTATGTCTTCCACACTTCAAAAGTGTGCTCAACAATATTTCTTCATGAAGAATGCAAGTAAATTTGTCCTTTAGGTGCATGCAATTGTGGTGTTACAGCATTGTGAAAATCTTTTACACTATATCTTACATTTTTACCTTTATGTGGACCCATTAATGCAATTATATGAGAATAGCCTGCATCAACTAAAACAACAACAACAACAACAACAACATATCCAGTCTTTATCCCACTATGTGGGGTTGGCTACATGAATTCTAAAATTCTATATATTTCTGTCTTTTGTCATATCTTCATTTAGGCCCATACACTTCATATCAAACTTTAATGTCTCTCTCAAAGTCTTCTCGGGTCTGCCTCTGTTTCTTTTTTTGACTAATTGTTCCATTTCATCAACTCTCCTCACATGAGCGTCTCTTGGTCTTCTTCTCACATCACCAAACCATCTTAGTTTAGTTTATTTCATCTTCTCATCGATTGACACTACTCCTACCTTATTACGAATAACATCATTTCTAATTTTATCTTTTTTGTATGATCGCACATCCATCTTAGCATCTTCATGTCCGCTACGCTCGTCTTTTGCTCATACTGGTATTTGACTGCCCAACATTCTGAGCCATATAACAAAACTGGTCTTATAGCTGTCTTATAGAATTTTTCTTTCAGTTCTAATGGGATTTTACCATCACATAACACTCCCGATGCATTCCTCCATTTTAGTCAACCTACCTTAATTCTATCCGTGACATCCTCGTGAATTTCTCCATCTTTTTGAATATTGATCCCAAATATCGAAAATGGTCCTTTCTTTGTATGATTTAGTCTTCCAATTTTATTATAACATTCTCCACTCTTGCATTCTTACTAAATTTACATTCTATATATTCTGTTTTCCTTCTATTTAATTTAAATCCATTAGATTCTAAATTGTTTCTCCACAACTCAAGTTTAGTGTTCACTCCCTCTTTTGTTTCATCCACCAACACTATGTCATATGCAAATAGCATACACAATGGTACCTCTGTCTGAATGTGTTTAGTGAGTTCATCCATTATTAAAGCAAATAAGTATGGACTTAGTGCAGAACCTTGATGCAGTCCCATTGTAATTTTAAACGGTTTAGTGTCCCCTTCGCATGTTCTAACCCTTGTCTCTGTACCATGATACATGTCCTTAAGGGCTTGTATATAGGCTATTCAGACTCCTTTATTCTCTAAAACCCTCCATAATATTTCTCTAAGGATCCTATCATAGGCATTTTCTAGATTTATAAACACCATATGTAGGTCCTTCTGATGATCCCGATACTTTTTCCATTAAGCGCCTCAATAGGTATATAGCTTCCATTGTTGACTTACCAGGCATGAAACCAAACTGATTTTTCTAGACGTCTGTTTCTTTTTTGAGACTCTGCTTTATTACTCTTTCTCAGAGTTTCATGGTATGGCTCATTAACTTAATTTCTCTGTAATTTTCACAGTTTTGAACATCTCTTTTGTTCTTGTATATAGGAACCAATGTACTCTTTCTCCCCTCATCTTGCATATTTTTTGATTTAAGGATTGCGTTAAATAATTTCGTTAGCCAAGAGATGGGCTCTTATCCCATGCATTTCCATGTTTCTATTAGTATATTATCTTGTTCCATCGCCTTATGATTTTTCATCTTTTTTAATGCTTGCCTTATTTCTTTTGAACTTATGCGTCAATAAAATGTATAGCTCACGTTCCCTTCGGAGTTACTAAGATGTCCCAACCTAACTCTTGTGTCCTCACCATCATTGAATAATTTTGTGAAATACTACTTCAATCTCTCCTTAATTGCTCCCTCATTCACTAATACATTTTGGTTTTCATCTTTTATGCATTTCACTTGGTTTAGATCCCTTGTTTTTCTTTCTTTTGCTTTAACTAATTTATATATATTCCTTTTTCCTTTTTTTGTATCAAGTCGTTTATATAGATTCTCATATGCTTTTGACCTTGTTTCACTAATAGGTCTTTTTGTTGTCTTTTTCGCTTTTATAATTCTTTAGGTTTTCTTCATTGCTGCACTTATATACAGCCTTATAGCAAGTTTTCTTCTTTCTAATTTTCAATTGTACCTTTTCATTCCACCACCAAGACTCCTTAAGGTTTATAGCTCTACCATTTGTCTTTCCAAGGACTACCTTTGTCATGCTTCTCAGGGCAATAGCCATTTCCCTCCACATTTGGTTTGCCTGTCCTTCTCTATTCCATTCCCTTCTACCCCTTAATTTTTTTTGAAGATTAATTGTTTCTCCCCTTTTAAATCCCACCACCTAATTCTTGAATTTTGTTTTATGTGATTTTTTCTCTTCCAATTTGTTACTTGGACGTCAAGTACCAAAAATCTATGTTGAGTAGTCAAACACTCCCCTGGTATCACCTTACAATCCCTACAACATAACTGATCCTCTTGTCTCATGAGGAAGTAATCTATTTGGGTGCTTGATGTAACATTTTTATATGTGATTTAAGTGTTTGTCCCGTTTTTTGAACCTAGTATTGGTTATGATGAGCCCATATGTCATAGCAAAATCTAGAATAAACTTACCCTTATTATTAATTTCCTCAAATCCATACCCGCCATGTACCTTTCTATAGCCGCTTTCGTCTCTACCGACGTGACCATTTAAGTCACCTCCTATAATCACTCTCTCCTTTGGTTATCATTTGTATGAGTCCCTCTAGGTCCTTCCAGAATTTTGCTTTTATCTCCTCACTTAACCCCACTTGTGGTGCATATGTACTAAATATATTCATTGTCATTCTTCCTAGACCAACCTTCACCATAATAATCCTATTTCCTATTCTCTTTATCTCCAGTACCTCATCTACTAAGCTTTTATCCATAATAATCCCCACTCCATTTCTTGCTTAATCATTTCCTGTGTACCATATTTTATATCCAATTTTTGATAAAGTTTTTATTTTTTACCTATCCATCTTGTCTCTTGAAGGCACATAATATTAATCTTTCTCTTAATCATCACATCTACCACTTCTATAGTTTTGCCTGTTAATGTTCCTATGTTCCATGACCCAATCCTTAATCTATGATTTTGATTTTGGCTTTGACTTTGACTTTGATTTTGGTTTGGATTTTGGATTAGTTTCTTTACCCATATCCGTCCAAGCAAATGCGAGGACCCTTACTCATTTGTCACTACATCCGGGCACCGATGTAGTGGCCCTAACTCACTTGACACTACATGTGGGCAGTGTAGCGCGTTGCTATGAATGGTTACGCCTCAACGATATTTCATAGTTTGTCTAGAGTTTATGTTTTGGATCCGACTAGGTTTTACGTTGGCTGTCGGCTACCTAACACAATCCTTCTCCTTTATCCGAGCTTGGGACCGGTAGTGGATAATATCCCCAGGCAGAGTTGATAGCCTGCATCAACTAGGTAACTTTTTTCTCTTGGAAGGGGAAAATTCAATTATAGTCCTAGAATGGCTTTACAAAAGATTCAAAAGTATTGTGAGAAGCTCTTTCCTATCCAGCCCATGCAAATGTAAAAGACGTATTAAAATCTATCCCTGCTAGAATATTTTGAGTTGTGTAGCCTTTGTGTCTTATAAATGGTATAACTTGTTTTAGTGGGAATTTAACTTTCGTATACCATCAAGAGCTTCAATACAATTCTAAGAAAAGGTAGTGTCAAGAAAGAGTGGAACAAGGCTATCAATCTTATTTTCTTTGAAGGATTACACTAAGTTATATACAAAACTTCCTGCTACATTAGGAAGTTTCTAAAAAACAAAATTAGAAAGTTTCCAAATATGATTTTGGAAACTGTTCAATTTAGGGTACAACAATTATTTAGAAAGATACAACAATAATACACTCTTATTCTAGGAAGGAAAGATCAATAATTAATGCTGATTGCTAATCTAATCTTGCCTGAGATGCTGATTGCTAATCTGATCTTGTAATCAACTCCTTAATCGTTGACACTCCCCCTCAAAATTGTGAGTGGATTTCATCCATCTCAATCTTGCTCATTAACCTGTGGAATACAGCTGGAGGTAATCCTTTTGTAAGCACATCTGCCAATTGATCACTTGAGGAGACTTATGGGGTACAAATTACGCCACTGTCCAATTTCTCCTTAATGAAATGTCTATCCATTTCAATACTTATTGCTGTCTTGTTATCATAGTAAAGCCTCATAGGAAATTGTCCACTTGATTTTAAGATCATCCAACAATATTTTTAGCCATAATAACTCACACATCCCTAAGGCCATAGATCTGAATTCAACTTTTGCACTTGATCGAGACACTACACTTTGTTTTTTGTTTCTCCATGTTACAAGATTGCTTTCTAGAAAAGTGCCATAGCCCGATGTGGACCTCCTATCCACTATGGATCCTGCATAATCGGAATTCGTGCATGCCTCAAGAGTCATAGTTTCTCATTTCCAGTGTTCTAAAAATCGACCTAAGCGGCCGCCTAGGCGTCATCGAGGTGTTAGTCGTCGTGAATATAGGCTAATCAGCCTCTCTAGGCGCTGATTTGATTAATCGGTCATCGGTAGCGCCTAGGCCTATTTCTCTCTCTCGTCGTCGTCGCCAATTGCCTCTTCGAAAGCTCTCTCTTATCGTTGCCGCTGTCAGTCGTCTCTCTTGGCCTCTGATTTCCCTATTTCCTTTGGCCGTCGCTCCAGTCATCTATCTTGACCTCGATTTCTCTTGGTCCCTTGCCCGCCGCCAATTGTCTTTCTTGCTATTGGCTGTTCTTCCTCCACCTTAGCCATCGCCCCAGTTTTTATATATATATATATATAAGTTTCTGTTTATATATATAAATAGATATATATAAGTTTTTGATTTATATATATATAAGTTTCATTTGTCTTTTTAATTTTGATTTACCTGAAAATAACATGAAATTACATTAAAAACTTAAAAAAAAAAAAGTAGCCTACCTAGGCATCCTAGGCTCTAGACCCCAGTGTGACACCCAACTAGCGCCCAACGCGTTTTAGAACACTGCTCATTTCTTAAAAAATATACCTTTCCCGGGTGTTCCCTTCAAGTAATGTAGTATCCTATATACTGCCCTATGAGCTAGATAAATCAACTTCCCAACCAGCCTTTGATAGGATCTCTTTTCAACCGTACTATCTATCGGAACTTCCCCTAACTTGTGATTAGGTTCAATAGGAGTGTCCACTTCCTTGCAACCAAGCATTCCCGTCTCAGTCAGGAGGGCTATTATATATTTTTGTTGGGAAATAAAGATTTCCTCTTTTGAATGCGTCACTTCTATACCCCAAAAATACTTCAATCGCTCCAAGTCTTTAATCTCAAACTCATTGATTAAACACTCCCTTAGCTTATGCATGCCTTCCTTATCATTGTCGGTGACTACAATATCATCAACATATACTATGAGTACTGTCACTCCCACTGTAGCTGAGTGTTGGATAGATAAGGTATGGTCCTCTTGGCATTGCTTATATGCCAAACCAGACATGGCTTGTTCAGTTTGCACACCACCTTCTCCTGTTTTGTTGGGTTGTAACTTGGTGGTAATTCTATGCAGACCTCCTCTTCAAGATCCCCATGCAAGAATGCATTCTTTACATCATATTGTTGCAACGACCAGCCTAGGTTAGCAGCCAAAGATAAAAGGACCCTAACTGTATTCAACTTAACAACTGGTGCAAAAGTGTTTAAATAATCTACCCCATACACTTGTGTATATCCTTTAGCTACCAGCTTTGCTTTGTATTTATCCAATGATCCATTAGACTTATATTTCACTGTATAAATCCACTTGCATTCCACTGGGTGTTTCCCTTTAGGCAACGGAACAAGCCATGTCTGGCTCTTTTCTAGGGCTGCCATCTCAGCCTCCATGGCATGCTTCCAATTCTTATCCCCTATTGGTGAGAAAGGCTTTATGTGGGGATGATAATTTAGAATAGGATAAGAACAAGTGTAGGGGATGTTTGGTGCAAGCCCTAACGCTCTTTTTGATTGCAATAGGCTAATCATGGTCACATTTAGAGACTTCTATTTTAGGTATGGGTTCAATAGTCTCAGTGGGCTTATCATTAGGTATTAAAGGTTTAGCAATTGGATTACCTTGTGATGCATGAGGAAGGCTGACTGGATTTTCAGTGCTGTCAGTAGCAGGATTAGGGCTTGATTCAGATGTTGTGACTTGCATAGGGGAAGAGGCTAGCCTCTTTTTCCTTGAGTAAACTTGCAGTGGACGTGGAGTATTTGGTAAAGGCTTCTGATGTTAACCTGATGAATCCTTTGGAATGGTGGATGGAAGAGGGAAGAATGATAGACCATGATCTCGTAGGATAAGGAGCTGATTTTTATCAATCAAAGATGAACTTTGCCTCTAAGAATTAGGATTGGCAAAATAAGGATCATTCTCTACAAAGGTTACATTGGCGACACAAAATATCTCTTGGTAGGAGGGTGATAGCACGAGTAGCCTTTTTGAGTAGAGTATTAAAGGAATATGCACTTTAAAGCACGAGGGTCCAATTTACCTCTATTAACAGTAGGAATGTGAACGAATGATACACATTCAAACACCTTGGGTTTCCAACAGCTAGACACATGAATATCAGGAAATTGCTTTGTTAACAATTGAATTGGGCTTTGGGATTCAAGAGTTTGTGAGGGCGGTTTGTTGATAAGAACGGTAGCTGTTAGAGCTACTTCTCTCCAATAATGTTTTGAAACATTATGATGGAATAGAAGAGCTCTGATAACAGCAAGGAGGTGTCCATTTTCCTCTCGACCACTCCATTTTGTTGAAGAGAGTAAGGGTAGGAAGATTCGTGGATAATGCCCTCCTGTTGAAAGAAAACAGATAAGGATTGGTTGAAGAAATCCTTGGCATTATCAGACCTAAATCTTTTTAATTCTACCCCAAATTGATTCCTAATCATCATAGTTCTGAAAGGCGTGAGGCGCAGCAAGGCGCAAAAGGTCCTGGAGCCTAAGGCGCGAGACGCACGAGGCGAGGCACGCCTTTGCGAAGCGAGGCGCACCTTTTAGGAAAAAAACTCAAAATCTTGTAAAATCATAAACAACTATCAAATTATCAATAATAACACATTCATATCATTCATGATTCATTATCTTCAAATTCTATAAACTAACAATATCAAAGTTAATTCATTCATCATGCAAATTCTAAACTAGAAACATCATCAAAGTTCAAACTTAAAGTCTCGAACTTTACTAAGTACCAATTATAATGCAAAGTTCTAAACAAACACATAAACACTACAAGTCCACAATCAATATAAAGAAGTTTTTTAATCAATCATCATCAAGGAGATCATCAACATCAAGGTCAATATCTTCATCATCCCTTTCAATCACCCCTTCATCTTCTTCTTCATCTCTCAATTCTTCTCCCTCTTCCAAGTCTTCATCATCTTCAGTCCCTGCCTCACTTTCCTCCTCCTCTTCAATCTCCTAAGTTACTCGCCGGTTTGAAGTCGAAGCCGAAGTTGATTCCAATTGTGATTGAGTTTGTTTAGCTCTAAATTGATAACTAGGCTCTCCAACTCCTGCAGCCATAGCAACATTACTCCATGTCAACCCATCCCCAACGTCATCTGGAAAAACAGTTTCATCATCTTTATCATTCTCTTCATCAAGTTTTCCAGTTAACCATTCATTGCTTTCATCAATGTTGGTCAATATGATAGGGTCAATGGTATCATGCATTTGATACCGACGCCTCAATGCTCTATTGTATTTCACAAAGACCAAGTTGTTTAAACGAAGTTGATCAAGTCTGTTTCTCCGTTTAGTATGAAGCTGCAACAATTTATGCAAAAACATACTAAGAATAAGCTACATAAAACAAAGCAACTACTAATAAAAATTGTAAGTGTTATATGTACAATGCACTTACATTTTCAAACACACTCCAACTACGTTCACACCCAAATGAACTACAAGTCAAGCTAAGAATTTTAATTGCAAATTTTTGCAACGTGGGTGTTGACATTCCATATGAAGCCCACCATTCAGCTGTCCAATAAAATTCATGGGTTAGTTATTATCTATTATCTAGAATGATTATATATATAATATAATATATATATATATATGTGTACTTGGTGATATAGAGAAATTTGATGGTTAGAATGATTTTGGGTTATGGAAAATGAAAATGAGGGCTTTGATAGGGAATTTATGACTAGAAGAAGCATTAGAAGGGGAAACCAAAATGCCTGCCACTTATTCTGTTGAAAAGAAGAAAGAAATTGGTAAGAAGGCTTTTAATACATTGATATTAAGTCTTGGTGATAAGGTGTTGCGAGAAGTGTCAAAAATGAAGACAACAACAGAACTATGGCTTAAACTAGAGAGTCTTTACATAACCAAATCACTATCTAGTAAATTGTATTTAAAAGCTAAGTTTTTTACCATTAAAATGAATGAAGGGAAAAGGTTGAAAGATCACATACATGATTTCAATAAGCCATGTTTAGATTTTGAAAATATTGAAGTCAAATATGATGACGAGGATAAGGCCTTTGTACTGCTGCATTCCTTACCAAAATCATATGAAACTTTTGTAGACATCTTGAAACATGACAGGGATACCTTAATACTACATGATGTGATAGGAGCCTTAAATTCAAAAGAATTGCAGCAAAAGGTAGAAGGAAAGAACACAACTGGTGATGTTCCTTTGGTTAAATCAAGACCCGATAGGAGAGACCCTAGACAAAGGGGGCAATCTAGGTCTAGATCCAAGAATAGCAGAAAAATTATAAAATGCTCACTGTCATGAGGAAGGACATATCAAAAAGAATTTCCCTAAGAGAAAGAAAGAATTTCTAGAAAGAAATAATTCTGAAATCTTATTCATTTGTGAGTTTGATTATGATAGTGTCGATGCCCTAGTTGTGTATGAAAAGGCTGATAGAGAAGTATGGATTTTAGATTCAGGTTGTTCTTTTTGCATGTCACCACATAGGCAATGGTTCTTGAACTTTAAAGACATGGCTGGTGGTAAGGTTTTGTTAGGTAAGGACCAAGAATGTAGGATCAAGGGAATTAGAGATATAAGGATCAAATTACATGATGGTTCTATCAAAACTTTTAACTTCTGTAAGATATGTTCCAAATTTAAAGAGAAACCTAATTTTCCTCAGTGAGTTAGATAGAAATGGCTATTTCTATAGAGGAGATGGTGGAGTCCTAAGAGTATCTAGAGGATCACTAATAAGTATGAAAGCAATCCTTAAAAATGGTATTTATGTGTTGCAAGCCTCCACATTGTGTGGAGAAGCTGCAGTCAGTGGAGGAAAAGCCTACGATCAAACTAGGTTATGGCATTTTAGGATGGCCCATATTAGTGAGCTAGGTCTTAGGGAGTTATCTAAGCAAGGGATATTAGGAGATGGAAAAGTTTCAGAATTAGACAAGTGTGAATCATGTATATTTGGTAAAGCTGCTAAAGAGAAATTCTCCAAAAAGAGCATCCATTCCTGTAAGGCCCCTTTAGATTACATACATTTTGATTTATGGGACCTTATCCAATCCTTATCTGATGATGGAGCTAGATATTTCTTGTCTATTATTGATGACTTTTCTAGAATGGTTTGGGTATGTGTTAAAATCTAAAGACCATACATTTGGAGCTTTCAAAAGCTGGAAAACCATGATAGAAAACCAAAAAGACAGCAAAATTAAAATCATTAGAACAAATAATGGTTTGGAATTTTGTAATAAGGAATTCTCTCATCTTTGTAAAGAAAATGGAATCCTAAGACACCTAACAGCCCCAGGTAATCCTAAGCAAAATGGGCTTGCTGAAAGAATGAATAGGATCTTGCTAGAAAGGGTAAGATGCATGATTTTTTATGCTAAGTTATCAAAATCTTTTTGGGGAGAAGCCGTAGCAACAACAGCTTATGTGATCAACCAGTCACCCTCGGTTGCTATAGGATTTAAAACCCCTTGTGAAATGTGGTCAGGTCACAAGCCTAGCTTAGACCATTTAAGGGTGTTTGGATGCTTAGCTTATGCCCATGTTAAGCAAGGAAAGCAAGAGCCTAGGGCAAAGAGGTGCTTGTTTATAGGATATGCCACTGGTGTGAAGGGTTATAAGCTCTGGAGTTTGGAATCAGGTATGCCTAGGACTATAATAACTAGGGATGTTACCTTTGATGAAAATTCCACTATTAAAGACATTAAAATAGATGATTCAAAGGACGAGGAAGGGTATCTGAAGGCTGTGGAAGTTGAACAGCAAGAAGAACCCTTTGAAAATGTCTTAGACAACCCTATTGACCAGGATCCAAATTATCAAAGAGAGAGTGAAGGGTCATCTAGTATAGACGGTGAGCAAGGCCATGAGATATACAATGTTGCTAGGGATAGGCAAAGAAGAATTAGTAGGCTACCGGTGAGGTATGGACATTCGGACTTAGTCTCCCATGCACTATCAAGTGCAGTGGAAGAAGTTGGTGAGGAGCCTCTTACCTATGAAAAGGAAATGTACTCAAAAGACTCCAATAAATGGCTGGCAGCCATGCAATTTGAAATGGAGCCACTTAGAAAAAATAAAACTTGGACTTTGGTGGATAGACCCTTAGGGGGCGTTTGGTACGGGAGAAATTTTTAAATTCCTTGGATTCATGATTATTGTGAATACTTTTGGAAATCTTTGATTCCCAGGATTTATGCAATTCTATGTTTGGTTAGGTTTAAACATTTTCAAGAATGTTGAGTATTCTTTTCTGAGAATCTTACATTCCTATGTTTGGTTTAAATGCAATATTCTTGGGAATTCATGTTCTTTTTCTAAAATTACCCTTATTTAATTTTTTATTTAAAAATGATAAATTCCTTCTACTATATAAAATACTGGGACCCACATCTTTAGAAAGTCAAAAAAATATCATTTTTTTACACATTATGTATATATATGCATGTATATATATAATATATATACATAATATATATATTTGTATGAATATTTACCTTAATATATATATATAATATTTTATAATAAATAATATAAATATATTATAATATATATTTTTATATTTAATATAAATATATTACATATATATAATATATATAATATGTTTGTATGGGGTTATAAAAGGGTAAGGGGTGTTTTAGTCTTTTTCTTTGTTAAAAACATTCTTAAGTCCATGGGAAATTTGGATTCCCAACCCCCATGAAAATTTTTTTGTGGGAAAGTTGCTTAAAAATCATTCTCGGGAATCCTATTTCCTAGGATTCTTTTTATAAAAAAATTGTACCAAACATGGGAATATAGATTTCCAACCTAACATTCTCAGGAATCTTAAAATTTTTCTTGTACCAAATGCCCCCTTAGGGAAAAGGGTTGTAGGCTGCAAGTAGTTATTTAAAATCATGGAAGGTTCTGGAAATGATTGTAAACCTAGTTATAAATCTAGGTTAGTGTCAAGGGGCTTCACTCAAATGCTCGGAATAGATTTTAGTGAAGTATTCTTACCTCTGGCAAGACATACTTCAATTAGAATCTTACTTGCCATAACAACACATCTTAACCTTAGCCTAGATCAAATCTATGTCACCACTGTCTTTCTTCATGGTAAATTAGAAGAAAGCATTCTAATGGAGCAACCAAAGGGGTTTGAAGTTAGATGAAAAAGGGAACAAGTATGCTTGCTAAAGAAATCCCTCTATGGATTGAAGCAATCCCCTAGGCAGTGGTATATAAAATTTAATTCATTTATGTTAGTCCAAGGTTTTAAAAGAAGTGCATTTGATTGCTGTGTGTATTTCAAACATATGCCTAATGAGATATCTATATATCTTCTTTTATATGTGGATGGTATGTTGATTGCAAGCCAATCAGTTATAGAAATTCAGAATTTAAAGCTGAGATTGAAATCAGTCTTTGAAATGAAGGAATCAGGAGAAGCTAAAAAGATTTTAGGTATAGAAATAAGCAGCAAAGAAAGCTTGTGTTGTCCCAAAAATCCTACCTAGATAAGCTGGTTAAGAAGTTCAATATGCTTGATGCAAAGGATGTATCACTCCCCTTTGCTGAGCATTTTAAATTGTCCCATGAGCAGTCACCCATCGATGAAGTGGGCATTAGGGAAATGAGTAAGATTCCTTACTCAAATGCAGTTGGAAGCTAATGTCATAGTTTTGAAAGGCGAGAGGCGCAGCGAGGTGCAAAGGGTCCTAGAGCTTGAGGCGCGAAGCGCGCCTTTGCGAAGCGAGGCACACATTTTAGAAAAAAAACTCAAAATATTGTAAAATCATAAACAACTATCAAATTATCAATAATAACACATTGATATCATTCATGATTCATTATCTTCAAATTCTAGACTAACAACATCAAAATTGATTCATTCATCATGAAAATTCTAAACTAGAAATATCATCAAAGTTCAAATTTAAAGTCTCAAACTCAAACAAGTACTAATCATAATGTAAAGTTCTAAACAAACGCATTAACACAACAAGTCCACAATCAATATAAAGAAGTTTTAATCAATCATCATCAATGAGATCATCAACATCAAGGTCAATATCTTCATCATCCCCTTCAATCACCCCCTCATCTTCTTCTTCATCTCCCAATTCTTCTCCCTCTTCCAAGTCTTCATCATCTTCGGTCTCTGCCTCACTTTCCTCCTCTTCTTCAATGTCCTGAGTTACTCGTCGCTTTGAAGTCGAAGTCGAAGTTGAACCCGATTGTGATTGAGTTTGTTTAATTCTAAATCGATAACTAGGCTCTCCAACTCCTGCAGCCGTAGCGAGCCACAGCGACATTACTCCATGTCAACCCATCCCCAACGTCATCTGGAAAAACAGTTTCATCATCTTTATCATTCTCCTCATCAAGTTTTCCAGTCAACCATTCATTGTTGTCATCAATGTGGGTCAATATGATAGGGTCAATGGTATCGCGCATTTGATATCGACGCTTCAATGCTCTATTGTATTTCACAAACACCAAGTCGTTTAAACGAAGTTGATCAAGCCTGTTTCTCCGTTTAGTATGAAGCTGCAACAATTTATGCAAAAACATACTAAGAATAAGCTACATAAAACAAACCAACTACTAATAAAAATTGTAAGTGTTATATGTACAATGCACTTACATTTTCAAACACATTCCAATTACGTTCACACTTTGATGAACTACAAGTCAAGCTAAGAATTTTAATTGCAAAATTTTGCAACATGGGTGTTGACATTCCATATGAAGCCCACTATTCAGCTGTCCAATAAAATTCATGGGTTAATTATTATCTATTATCTGGAATGATTATATATATAATGTAATATATATGTGTGTACCTGGTGATTTCTCAGCTCTCTTTCTAATAGCCATATAGTTTTCAAAGAACCCATCTGCCTTGCTATACATCGAAAGCTCCGCATCAATTTGGTCTTGAATCTTTACATCTGGACTTAACTTTCTAATGCATTCATATAAGCCAGTTATGATCTCTGGATCTATACGTTTAGCCTTGTAGAAATATTCTGGGTTCAAGTACCAACCAACAGCGTGCAGGGGGCGGTGAAGCTGAACATCCCATCGATTATCAATGATCTGAAAAATGGGTGCATACTTCTTTTCATCCCCATTAAAAGAGTTAGCAATCGCTTCTTTGGCCCTATCCATGGCCTCATATATGTATCCCATAGCCGGCTTCTTCTCACCATCCACTAAGCGCAATACATGCACCAATGGACCAGCCACCTTTAAAGCAAATACAACATTGTTCCAAAATGAAGACATGAAAATCACTTTTACAACCTTTTTAGCCCCCGTTTCTTTTACCCACTTGCTTGTCATCCACTCCTCGGAGGTAAACATCCTTTTAAGGTTGCTTTTCAGACTATGCATCCTGCCCAAAGTGATAAAGGCAGTTGCAAATCATGTTTTTGCAGGCCTTAACAACTCTTTCTTGTCAGTAAACTTTTTAAGCATGTTTACTAGACCCGAACGAGTATAGATGTAGCTATTCACGATAACAGCTCTCTCAAATGTTTTCTTCATATTAGGCAACTTGAGAATATCTTCCAACATTAAATCCAAGCAGTGCGCTGCACATGGTGTCCAAAACAACGTAGGATATTTTGCCTCCAAAAATCTTCCTGTTATTATTTAGAGTGAAATTAACAAGATATTAGTAAATAATAAATATTTAATGAATATTCAAATTGTTCTATTTATAAACATAATACAAATTACAAAAAATGAATTTCATACCTACTAAAACATTGTTTTAAGCACTATCGGTGACCACTTGCACCACATTTCTTACTCTAACCTTTTCCACACATTTACTTAATAATTGAAACATCTTTTCCCCAATCTTTGAATAGCTAGAACCATCAACAGACTCCAAAAACATACTTCCTTTAGGAGAATTGACTAAAAAGTTAATCAATGTCCTTTCCTTCTTGTCTTTCCAGCCATATGACAAAATGGAACATCCATCTTTGGCCCACGCCTCTTCATGATATTTCATCATTTCAGGAGTGGCTTCCACCTCTTGTTTGAGAAGGGAAACCCTGACTTCATGGTAACTAGGCGACTTCACACCCGGACCATACTGACCAACTGCTTCTATAAATACTTTAAAACTATCATATGTCACTGCATTGAATGGAATGCCTGCATCATACATCCATCGTGCAAAGCTTCTACAAACTCGAGCTCTTAACTCTTTTTTTGCAAAATCATTCTCACCCAACCTTGTTTGTTTTCCTTTGCCCTTGTTTTTCAACACATTAACTTCTGGATCTTTAAGAAAAACATCAAGTGGACCCTTTTGTGTTGGCCCTCTAACACTACCAACACTACCAGTACCGCTTCCACTTCTGGTAGATACATTGGGTCTTTTTTTACTTTGAGGCGGCGGCTCATCATTATCATCATACCCTTCACCAAATTGAAGATCAGTATCTAACGGTGCCATGTTTCGCTCATCTTTGTTATTTTTCTTCTTTTGCATGTACTTTTCAATTTCTTCTTTTACTGATGGAGGACATTTTGGACAAGTTTTAGTATTCCTAAAACCACCCACTGGATGTTGTTTCGCCCGAAATATACCACCTTTTGTTACCTTACGACAAAATTTACATGTGGTGGTATTTCTATCATTAGGATTAGCTTCAAAATAATTCCATGCCGAGTTAGTTTTGGAAGTGGTTGATGATATTTATTGGGCTGTTGCAACACAATTCCAACTTCCATAAAATTCTCCAATCAAACACGAAAACAACAATAGTATAAACTATAAAGAGAGAGCAGCAACCAGCAAGAGAAATTAAGCAAGAATGCAAGAAATAATCAAATAAAAAACAAGTAAATAACTCACAAGATAGGAGGCAAACTCACAAGAAGAGGGGAGGCTGGAATGGAACCGAGCTTGGCAGCTACTGCTTAACAACTTGGACTTGAAGAGCAGCAGACTACTTAACAACTTGAGAGGAAATTAACAAGATAGGAGGCTGGTCGAGTTGGAGAGGAAATTAACAAGATAGGAGGTGGGCTTGGCTGGGGAGGAGAGGAAGCGAGGAGGCAGGCGCGGCTGGAGAGGAAAGGAAGAGGAAGATCAGGCTGAACTAGAGAGGAGAGGAGGGGGTCGCGGCTGGAGAGGAGAGGAAGAAGAAGATCGGGCCGAGCTGGAAAGGAGAGGAATAGAGGAGGGGGTCGTGGCTGGAGAGGAGAGGAAGAAGAAGATCGAGCCGAGCTGGAGAGGAGGAAAAGAGGAGGGGGTCGCGGCTGGAGAGGAGAGGAAGAAGAGGATCGGGCTGAGCTGGAGAGGAGGAAGAGAGGAGGGGGTCGCGGCTGGAGAGGAAGAAGAAGATCGGAGAGGCCGGAGAGGATGCGGGCGAGGAAGAAGAAGATTGGGAGAGGCTGAAGATGATGCAGGTGAGGAAGAAGAAGATCAGGAGAGGCTAGAGAGGATGTAAGCGCTGCTGGATTCTGGAATTGGGAGAGGCTGGACAAATTGGGCTGCTATTTTTAATTAAAAGATGTAAGTTTCATGTGGCGTGCCTAGGCACGCCTCACGCCCCAGCGCCTAGGCGCGCAAGGTGAGGGCCTCGCCAAAATCGCCTCGCCTCGACCCAGGCGAGGCGCCAAACTGGCGCCTTGCGCCTAGGCGCGCCTTTGATAACTATGGCTAATGTACAATATGGTCTCTATTAGGCTGGATTTAGCTCATGCTATGAGTGTTTCTAACAGGTTTATGGAAAATCTGGGTAAGGCTCATTGG
Organism: Diospyros lotus; assembly: GCF_014633365.1. NCBI lineage: Eukaryota > Viridiplantae > Streptophyta > Magnoliopsida > Ericales > Ebenaceae > Diospyros > Diospyros lotus. The sequence goes on along the minus strand of NC_068346.1, from coordinate 10,869,190 downwards.
AATGCTGCAAAATGGATATTCAGATATTGTAAAGGAACAATCAATATGTCTTTGGTTTATGGTGGAACAAAATTAGAAGAAGAGCTGTTAAAAGGTTGTTTTGAGTATAGGATAAGAAGACCTAGAAAGATTAGTGAAGATAGTAAGTGGAAGCAGTGCTCTTGAGGTCCTTTGAAGAATTAAATAGAAGTTGTAACCCAAAATTGTAATTAGTAAAAGTTATGGGGTAAAACTATAAATATTGTATATCTTCATTGGGATACTCGCCCTTGTTTATTTATAGAAGGCAAGGGGGTGTGCGAGAGAGAAAAATTAGTCTTTTTCTATTGTAACGAGTGTTGTATGTTCTCTAAGAGGAAAAGCTAGATCTTGTGGTAGCTTTTGTAATCTTGAGAGAGAACAAAGTGCTGGGTGTACTCGGAAATAGGGGAGGATGTTTCTTGCTACTATACTGATTGATTCTTTGTAATAAAAACTGTTCTCGGTGGGGTTTTGAAGGCTAGATGTAGGGTTGCATCACATGCAACCTGAACCAGGATATATCTTGTGCCTATTGTTTGGTTTGTGGTTTGATTATTTTTGTTTTCATTTATTTAAATTCTGTTCTCGTTTTTCTGGTTATATTTCTATCCAATTGCATTGCAATTGAGTGTGTTGAGGGAGTGCGAATTGGCAAGAACCGATCCTATTGTGCTCCTAATTTCTAACAAGAGCCTTACATTTTAGGGTTCACAGATGTTGACTATGCAGCAGATTTGGATAAGAGAAGGTCAGGTTATGTTTTTCAGCTATGGAATTCAACCATAAGATGGAAGACAAATTTGTAGTCTGTGGTGGTTCTTTCAACCACCGAGGCTGAGTATATAGCTGTCACCGAAGCTATTAAGGAAACCCTTTGGCTGAAAGGTATTGTTAGTGAACTTCTAGGAAGAGATGTGAAGGCTAATCTTATGTGTGATAGCTAAAGTGCTATTCACTTGGCCAAGAATCAATCTCACCATGAAAAATTCAAACATATAGATGTAAGATATCATTTCATCCAAGAAACTCTTGAGAAGAAAGAAGTTAACTTAATTTAAGTTGTAGAAGAAGAAAATGCAGCAGATATGTTTACCAAGGCTATTCCCTTATCTAAATTGCAACATTGTTTGAAGCTTCTTAATGTGTGTTTGTGTGAATGATTAGGTTAATCATGCAAGACCTAAGGAGAGCAAGATTAATTTTGCTGGTTGGATTGTGCTCAAGGCAAATGGTGGAGATTTGTTAGCAAGTTTGCATCGAGTAAGCCTTAGGAGTCAGTGAAGCAGTAAATGTGTCAAGCGGTTGGTTTAGTTAGGCAGTTTTGTTCCAATAATAATTCGTTTATTTGGGGGTAAAACTGGTAATATCTAACCAGGTTATGATATATAGATCAGTCTGCCCTTTTTAGCCTATAAATAAGAGGGTAGGGGTTAGTCGTTTGACAGCATAATTAGATGAGTGCATTCTGTTGTGAGAGGAAAGGCTAGAAAAGTGATAGTTCTTTGTAATCTCGGAAAGATCAAGAAGTGTACTCGTGTGTAAGGCTGTGTACTAATTCATTCAATTCAAAGGAAGACTACTCTTGAGGGGCTTGAAGGCTGGATGTAGGATCATTCAATTGAATGATCTGAACTAGGATAAATCAGTTGTCTCCGTGTGGTTTGGTTTTGAGTATTTTTCATTATAGTCTTCTTGTTCTTAATTTATCCAATACATCTATGTGTGCGCGCGCGCGCGCGTTTTTAAGTCAGTCTAATTGCAATTCCCTAGCATCTAGACTCTTATAGATAATTTTGGAAACATCACCCTATGAGTAAGAAAAGAAGGATGACCGAATTGGTAATGATGCGGCCACAATTGATCTTTGTTGGACTGAGCCAAGCATGACACAAGAGGAGTCTTTCCCTTTTTGTCATGCTCACCCAATTCCTCAAGGTAGAAAAGCGTAGCCCTAGCTTTAGCAAGCCCAATTATCCTCTTCATGCCTTATTCTTGTATCTCACAATAGGTTGAATAAAAGATAACACTGCAATTACTGTTCAAGATAAGCTCTTGAATGAAGATGAGGTTAGTGAACAATTTAGGAACATGAGGCACATGTTTGAGGGTGAGATGTTCATTAAGAAGAACATCGTCTTGGCCAACAACAGTGGTTAAAGAACTATCTACTAATGTAATTTTTCTAGAGATTGAACAAGGGCTATAGGTGATAAAAAGATGTGAGAAAGGGGTCATATGATCCGTAGCCCCAGAGTCTAGGATGCAAGAATTAGAATGGACTTTCTCTAAAGCATGTAGAGCAAAAGAAAGGGAAGAAATACTTGTGAGAGCAAGATAACATGCACCTTTTTTAGTGTTTTTGTTGAGAGATCCCAAGAAACTCCTCAATCTTTCAATCTCCGCCTTGTAAGCTCTAGGCCTTCTCCTCATTCAGGATCCTTCTATTTCGGTTGTTGGTGGTTGCTAGCCCATGTGCACCTTTGCTTTCCCTTGGCTCCTCGATTGTCCTCCTTTGGGAGGATTTTCATGGAGCTTCCAACACTTATTTATGGTGTGCCTAGGCTTCTTGCAATAGGTACACAATAGAGAATTTCTGTCTACAACCTTCTTCTCCTCTCTTCCCTTACTCTTATTATAGCCTTTCAGAGATACCAGGGTCGAGGTTTCCACCAGGGAATTTTCCAACATGACTCCCCTCTTTCCTTCTTTTGCGTGAACTATAGAAATAACCTTATTTAATGTAGGAAAATCCTCCTTATCGAGGATTTGTATCCTCACCGCATCAAACTCCATGTTGAGGTCGGCTAGGAAGTCATATGTTCTTTCTTTTTCCACAAACTTTTTGTGTAATGCAGCATCCTCACTGCACTTCATCTTCAAGCACTGGTAATGGTCTAGTTCTTGCCACTGAGTTTGCAGCAAGTTCACATACTCTGTAATAGATTTGGTACCTTGCTTTGTGGCTGCCACCTTCGTCCTTATCTCATAGATTTGGGTTGCATCACGAACCTTGGGTTAGGTAAGCTTGATTGCCTCCCAAATATTTTTGGCTATTATTAGAAACATCATCGTGTCACTAATCTTGGGGATCATGGAGTTACATAGCGAATAAATTACAAGGGAATCCTCCTCATCCCAATGCTGCAAACGCGGGATCTCCCTCCTTAGGACTAGTTCCCAATAGGTGACTTAGTTTTCCTTTTCCCTTTAAGGACGTGCGGATCAGTTGGGACCACTTCAAGTAGTTCTTACCGTTCAACCGGTAAGCTACTTGAAGGTTCCGTAATTCTCCTCTTGAGCCTCCACTATTGATTCCAGCAAACAGAATTTCTGTTGTACTGCTGGAATTGGCCAAATTGGGTAGAGGGTTTTGAGTGTTAGACATATTGCCTTATGAAGAAGATTGATGAAGGCCACAATAGTCCCAAAGAAGCAGTGACTATCGTCTATGGCTCTGATACCATGTCAAGAAAGACGTGGAACAAGGCTATCAATCTTATTTTCTTTGAAGGATTGCATTAAGTTATGTACAAAACTTTCTGCTACATTAGGAAGTTTCTAAAAAAAGACACAATAAGAAGGTTTCCAAATCTGATTTTGGAAACTTTACAATATAGGATACAACAATTATTTAGAAAGATACAGCAATAATATACTCTTATTCTAGGAAGGAAAGATCAATAATTAATGCTGATTGCTAATCTAATCTTGCCCGAGATGCTGATTGCTAATCAGATCTTGCAATCAGCTCCTTAATCATTGAAAGGTATGATATTATGGAATTAATATATGTTAATAAAAATGTAGTTGCTAAATGTTAAGAGTAGAACACAACAATCCCAATAATTCTCTCAACTCAATTACTCACTGAAATCACTCACCACCTCCAAGAACACAAACGATATAAGTGAATCAAACAAGACTAATGAAAACAATAAAGAACAAAAGAGATTTATCCTGGTTCGGTCTCAAAAATGAGATCTACGTTTAGACTGAAACTGCTTCCTTCTTATCCACTATCTTGAAACAAACTTTAGGATGATTACCTAGAGTACCTGAATCCACACCCATCCCATATACCCTGAAAGGTAACTAGATTCCCGAGATTACAAGACTTATTCCCAGCCTTACTCTCAGCCTCGCAATTGATCCCAACCCACAAGATAGAAACTGGAAACCTTCTCGGAATGAAGCACGCTTTTCTGTCTTGCCCCACGATCCCTATTTGTAGACTATAGGGTCGGGAGTTACAATACACTAACTGACTAACCCCCTGACCGGTAACTAACTAAATAACTAAATCGGTCAGCTATCCTTCTAAAAACATGCCTTCTAGAAGTATACTTATTCTACCCCTAAAACAGAAAAGGAAAAATACAAATGTAGTCATACAGAATATTCATTTACACATAACTCTTAATCTAATACAAATGTCATAACACTAAAAGACAAATATCATTGAAAATATTTTGATTATGAAATAGATTAAATTTATTTACATTAAAGAAAGGAAAATATCATGGGTTTTGAGGCCTGTGGTATTTGGCCCTATCATTGTAGGTGGGATGGGGTCTAATGATATCGCTAGCTAACCTGCTCACAACGTTCAACTCTATGGAAATGCTTAGTAATGGTTTCACCGGAATTATGGGGTCCAATAAGTATTTGGTAAGCTGGTGTTGACCAAGTAAATGTCCAAATTAGCCTTAGTAAAATCTTAAAATTCTAAGAGAAATCCCTAAATGCCTAATACCCATTGACTGATCCTCCATACCCACTTTGAGTATAGTACAACCCTTGCTCTCTCTTTTTCCCTTGTGAACGCTCTGCCCTGCCTGCCCCTCCTCACATTTGATCTCCAATCTCTAATAACTGGTCGTTGTGTTGTACTAATGACAAGTCTATACAGATTGTGGTACTTGGTCGAGCAGAAGATTAGGTAGCCCATATCCTGTTCATTCTTCATTTTTGCTTAAAAGTAGGTAAATAAATAAAGGATGATTGATTTTTGTTTTAACCACACCAACAGGAATTGATATTTGGGGATCAGGCTCTTTTTGATTTAAAATAGGGGATATTTGTTGCCTCTTTGTGCTTGGTGGTGCTTGAAGAACCTTTTTCTCAACGAATGGAGGTCGCCCCTCTTCTTGTAGATCACAGAAGGAAGCGTGATTAAGCATTTGAAGTGTGTGATTTTTCCTTTCCTTACTTTTTGGAAAGCTTAACCTAACTCATGTTAGCATATAGGCATAACTTACTAAAGAAATACTAATGTCCTGTTTTTGCTGTGCTGTGGTGAAGGGGAAAAGTTGTTTTTTTTTTATGGCGATAGTGCTTTTGTCAATTTTTTGTGCTTTTCGGCCAAAATTTAAAACTGTTTTTGATAACAGCAAAAGCATTCTGTTTTTTTTTTTTTGCTATACAGCAGAAGCAGAAATTTGGAGCTTTTGTTGCACAATAAGAGTAGAAACGGAAAGTTAAAATTATAATGGACAAAATTAATCTCAATAAACATTTTAATTTACAACTGCATATATATGTTCGATATATATATTTAAAAATATATTTTATATGTATATATACATATATATATATAAATTTTAAAAAGATATAACAGCAGTGGTGGCAGCCGGCGCAGTGGAACCCCTATGGCTGGTGTGGTTTCTTCAACCCCCAGCAATGGGGGCAACCCCTAGTGATTAGGGGGTTCCATGGTAACTGTGACTGGTGAACTACTAATTGTTGTTGCTCTACTTTTTCTTAACATATATATATGTGCGCATATATATACATAAAATATGTTTTTTAATGAAAAATGCAATAAATCTTTTATTGTAGAGAAAAATGAAACAAGTTGAGAAAATTTTAGATACTTGCTTGATTGATTCTTGAGTAGTGGGTATTTAGGCACAACAATTAGTTTATCTCCTATATTTTAGGAACATATTTGAATATGTTTTGAAGATAAAAATACAAGAAGAATTTTAAAAATCGCTGAGATATTTTGAATTATTCTGCTGCTTTTATGCCTTTCTTCTTGGAGTTTTCCAATCTCCAAATCACCTTATGACTTTATCCTTTCTTCTCCTATTTTTCAGACCATAAGATTAGGAGAACAATCAATCCTTGTTTGAGAAAATTGTTATTTTATTTCTACAATATCTTTGTGATATTTTCAACACTCCACCTCAAACTGGTGAGTGGATATTCTCCATTCCCTGCTTGCATGTAATTTTTTCAAATCTAGTTGTAGGAAGACCTTTTGTAATGACATCTGCCCATTGATTGTTTGAAGAGACTTATGGTATGGTGATGAGACCATTGTCTAATTTCTCTTTGATGAAATGTCAGTTAATCCCTATATGTTTAGTTTGATCATATTGCACTGGGTTATATGCTATGCTTGTTGTTGATTTGTTGTCGCAATATAATCTCATAGATTCTACTCCTTTTAATCCCAAACCGTTGAGAATGATTCTCAACAACAACCACCCACAAATTCCATGAGTCATTGCTCTTAGTTATGCCTCAACACTAGATCTGGATACTACTGATTGTTTTTTACTCTGTCATGAAACAATGTTTCCTCCAAGAAATATACAATAACATATAGTAGATCTCCTATTTGTCAAGGATTCAGCATAATCAACATTTGTATAAGCTTCAATAGTCAATTTTCTTTCTCTTTTAAACAAAATTCCTCTCCCTGGTGTGGCTTTCAAATACTGTAAGATTATGTGAACAACTTGCATATGCTTTTCTCTAGGATCATGCATAAATTTGCTAACAACCCTTACTGGGTAGGCAACATCATGTTGTGTATGAGATATATAATTAACCTTCCTACTAGTTTTTGATATTGACCTTTATCTACAACACTTCCATCTTCTTGTCCTCCCAATTTGTGAATTTGCTCAATTGGTGTACTGAAAGGTCGACATCCTAGCTACCCTATTTCTTTGAGCAAATCAAGAACATGTTTCATTTGGGAAATAAATTTGCCTTGTTTTGAGTAGGCAACTTCAATCCCTAGGAAATATCTTAACCTTACCAAATCTTTAATTTCAAACTCTTTAGCTAGCTGAATCTTCAATTTTCCTTTTTCAATATCATCATCCCTTGTCACAATTATATCATCAACATATACTAGGAGGATAGTGAGTTTACCTTCTTTTGAGTGTTTGATGAAGAGAGTGTAATCTCCTTGGCTTTGTCGATATCCCATCCTTAGCATAGCTTCAATAAATTTGCCAACTCGTGCTTTAGGGGACTGCTTTAGTCTGTAGAGAGCTTTTCTCTGCTTGCACACTCTATTTGGTCCAAATTTATTCTCAAAACTTGGTGGTAATTCCATGAAGACCTCTTCTTTTAAATCTCCTTGTAGGAAGGCGTTTTTAACATCAAACTATTGTAGATCCTAGTCAAAGCAAGTTGCAAGAGATAATAGGATTCTAACATTATTCATTTTAGTTACAGGTGCAAAAGTTCTTGGTAGTTGATCCCATAGGTTTGTGTATGGCCTTTTGCAACTAATCGATCATTATACCTTTCCAACGACCCATTAGCTTTGATTTGAGCGTATTAACCCACTTATAGCCTACTGCCCTATTTCCTTTTGGTTGATCAACCACCTCCCAAGTCTTGTTTTTTTCTAGGGCATTCATTTCATCTATCATAGCAAGAGTCCAGCTCGTATCTTTTAATGCTTCATGAACAATCCTTGGGATAGTCATGGAGTCAAGATTTAAAAGAAAGATTGAATGTTGCAAAGTTAAACAGTGAGAGGAAACAAATTGAGAAATAGGGTGTTGAGTACACTTACGGGTATCTTTCCTCAATGCAATAGGCCACTTAAGATTAATAGGATTTTAATAGTTAGAATCACCAGGCTTTAAAATTTCATTACCTGACATTGGGCTGGAAATGGGGAGTAGCTCTTGGTCCAAATTAGGTTGTGGTCTTCTTGAGTATACAAGTGTAGGCTTTTTATGCTTCCTTGTCTCTTTCTAATTTAGTGATTTTAATGGTGCGGCTAGCATAGACTAGTCATTGACTACAGGGTGGTCGTCATTGGTTGTAGATTGGTCATGATTAGTGGCTATAGGCAAAGTCCAAGGTTGGTATTGGGTTGCTATAGGCAGGGGTTGGTCATGGTCAGTTGCCTTAGGTAAAGGCCACAATAATTGATGATGGTCAATGGTTGTAGGTAAAGGCTGCAAGGGTTGATCATGGTCAATTGTTGCAGGGAAAGGAAGGAGAAGAGTAGCTTCATCTTTTGAAGTGGAATAGTGCTCCCCCTGAAGATGAAGATTGGGAGAAGGGAAAAGTGGTTGATCTTCATGAAAAGAGACATCAAGAGAGATAAAGAACTTTCAAGAAGGGGAATGATAACACTTGTATCCCTTTTTAGTATTAGAATAACCAAGAAATAGGCATTTAAGCACTCTAGGGTCAAGTTTAGTGTAGTTAATTTTGTGAATATGGACAAAAGCGGTGCAACCAAAGACCTTGAGAGATAAATCAGTCAAATATGGTAGGTGAGGGTAGGAAATAGAGAGTTTTTGAAGGGGACTTTGTTGGTCAAGGATTCGAGAGGAGGTTTAGTTTATAAGTTGTGTAGCGGTTAATACTGCTTCCCTCCAAAAATAAGATGAAACATGAGTGTCAAAGAGAAGGGCTTGAGTCACATTTAGAAGGTGATGGTTCTTCCTCTCAGTAACCCCATTTTGTTAAGTGTCAACATAAGAGGACTCATGAATGACCCTATAGGATTGAAAGAATTTGTGTAGGATATGATTAAAATATTCCATCCCATTGTTTGTCTGAATATGCTTTATGTGAACCCCAAATTGTGTATGAATGATTTGAAAGAAAAGTTAAAGGATCTTTGGAACTTTAGATTTTTCTTTCAGCAAAAATAGCTAGGTAACTCGAGTATAGTCATCAATAAAACTAATGAACCACTTAGCCCCATTTAGATTAGAGACTTTGGGAGGACCCCATACATCGAAATGAATTAAATCAAAAGGAGCTGAAATTTTTATTGATGAAGATGGAAAAGATACACAATGATGTTTAGCTAGCTCACACACTTCACAATGAAAATCAAAACTAGATACATTTAGGAATAAAGAAGTGTTGAGTAGTGAATCACTTCCCTTAATATACAATCTCACACTCTCGCACCAAGAATAGAATTAATAACAAGAAAAACAATAAAATAGAAAGTACAAAAGGTCAAGAACTTATCCTGGTTCAGATCATCAATGACTTGATGATCCTACATCCAGACTGAAGAAGCCGACAAAGTCCACTAACCTAAGAACACAATCGGTACATGCACTCACAGCTCTATTCTCACGAACTATTCTTTCCGAGATTACAAAGACTAAATTCTAGACTTTTCTCTCCGATATGATAAAGAAGAGAAATAACATAAGCCAACCCTCTATTTATAGAGGATAGGGGCGACTTTTACAAGGAATATAACAAAAACATAAAAAACTAACAGAACTAACCGTTACATGGTAGTTACCTGTTACAACCATTACAAATTCATAAAACATAAAATAAAAATACAAACTTCTTGTCTCTTCTATGCGTATTAGCATCGCTTGATGACTTAACTAAATGCAAACTCAACAATTTCTCCACTATTTGCATAAGTTGAGTCTTCAATGTCTTCAACCTTGAGTAGATACTTGTCTCTCCTTCTTTAACACACTAAGCTTTAATTGCTTAGTCATGATGGGGCTACTTGGAGTAGCTCCAAGCAATGCCTCATCTTGGCTATGGGAATTGCCTTAGTGAATGTTCATTGCATTATCATTCCCAACAACCTTTATCAAATTGATTTCCTTTCTGTCCAAGACCTCCCTGATGAAATGGTGTTGCACATCAATGTGCTTGGTTCGCTCATGATGTGCTTGGTTTTTAAATAGATGTATGGCACTCTGGCTCTCACACATTAGTGTCGTTTCTATAGAAGTCCCAAGTAATTCCCCTATCAGTCCTTTCAACCATAAGGCTTCTTTTTTTGTGTCCGAAATCGCTATGTATTCTGCCTTAGTGGTTGATAAAGCTATTACATGTTGTAGACTTGCTTTCCAACTCACTGTTGAGTCCCATAATTTAAAAACATAATCGGTTGTGGACCTTCTTCTATCTAGATCGGCTACATAGTCGGCATCTGAATATCCTATAATACTTGATGTACCTCCTTCCTTAGCTCCTCCATAGACCAAAACTGTATTAATTGTTCTGTTTAGATATTTGAACACCCATTTTACTGTACTCCTGTGTGGCTTTCCTGGGTTTGCCATAAACGTACCGATAACGATCATTGCATGAGCTAGGTCAGGCTGAGTACATACCATATTGTACATCAGGCTGTCTACTGCACTTGAGTAGGGTATATTCCTCATTTCTTCCAAACTTTCCTTGTCTGTAGGGGACTAATCTAATGACAACTTAAATTGTTGAGCGAATGAAACATTTACAGCTTTTACCTCTACCATTCCAAACTTTCTAGTTAGTTTTTCTAGATAAGTTTTCTGAGATAGGCAAAGCATTCCCTACTTCTTATTCTTGGTAATTTCTATACCCAATATTTTCCTGCCTCACCTAGCTCCTTCATTTCAAATGTTGATTTTAGATCCGGCTTTAGTTACTGTATTTCTTTCCCTGATTGGCTAGCAATCAACATGTCATTAAGATATAATAGGAGATAGATCGAAATGCTATTGGATACATGCTTAAAATACACACAACAGTCATATGAGCTCTTAGCAAATCCCTGACTAAACATAAACGTATCAAATTTTTTATACCATTGACGTGGGGATTGCTTGAGTCCATATAGGGATTTTTTTTTTTTTTTTTTTAAGAAACAAACTTGTTCTACCTTTTCTTTTGATTAGAAACCTTTTGGCTTCTCCATAAGGATTCTTTCGTCTAATTCCCCATGTAGAAAAGATGTTGTAACATCTATTTGCTCCAATTGGTTTAATTTGGCTATCATAGCAAGTAGAACCCTGATAGAGGTATATCTAACAACTAGTGAGAATACCTCGTTGAAGTCCACTCCAGGGACTTGAGTGAAGCCTCTTGCCACCAACCTAGCCTTGTACCTAGGTTTGGCATTGCCTCCAATCCCTTCTTTTATCTTGAATAACCACTTACATCCTACAATTATTTGTCCTTGAGGCCTATCAATCAGAGTCCAAGTTTGATTCTTTCTTAAGGAATCTATTTTGGACTTCATGGCTTCAATCCACTTACTTGAATTCTTAGAGTGAACAGCCTCTTCATAAGTCAAAGGCTCATCTCCAGTTACCTCTGATGCACTTGTTAGTGCATACGATACCAGATCTAAAAATCCATACCTTTTAGGTGGTTTGCTTTGTCTCATTTGCCTAGGGCTGGCAATAAGCTGAGCTGAGCCGAGCTAGGCCCAGCTCGAGCTCAGCTCGATTGATTATAGCTTGGCTCATAGCTCGGCTTGAGCTTGATATGAGCTGATTTTTTTAGCTCGAGCTTGGCTCTATGATGACTACGAGCTGGCTCGGCTCGACTCAACTCGAAATTGACTATTACCTTACTTTTATGTATATATATATTTAAATAATATATGCAATATATATACTATATATTTAAATAATATATTTATAAAATTATTAAGTATATATTTATATTATTGAGTATTAAGTAATAAATATTTTTTTATTTAATAAATTTATAAAATTAATATATATATATATATAAATATGTCGAGCTAGCTCGTGAGCCAAATGAGTCAAGTTAATGATAGCTCAAGCTCGGCTCATTTACTAAATGAGCCAAATATTTGAGCTCAAACTTGGCTCTTTTGTATCATGAGCCAGCTTATTGAGCCAATTTTCGAGTCGAGTTTTGAGCCAGCTCACGAGTAGCTCGGTTCATTGCCAGTCCTACCTTTGCCTGTCCCTTGCAACATTATATCTTTGCAAATCAAGTTGATTTTTTGTATTTGGCCCATCCACTCTCTCCTCTCGAGGATCAAAATCCTGATCATCCCCTATGTCCTCACTCCCTTCTTGCTGATCAAATTCCTGATTAGGTGAAGTGCCAAAGTCATATTCTCAGACTCTACCTTGCCACTCAACATCTACTAATTTTTATGTAGACATTGGTTTTCCTTGATCATCTTCCTTAAGACCCTTAGCAGATGAGTTCTCATCAAAGGCAACATCTTAGCTTACTAATATCCTTTGATGTCTAGGTTTTAGGTTCCAAAGTTTATACCCTTTTACTCCTTATGGATAACAAATGAAAATACATTTCTTTGCCTGGGGTTCCAATTTTCCTTATTTTATATGCGCATATGCAATACACCCAAATACCCTCAAATGCTCTAGGTTAGGTTTTTATCCTGTCCACATTTTGTAAGGAGTCTTAAATGCAATTGTTGCAGATGGTAATTTGTTTATCATGTGTGCAACAGTTGTCACGGCTTCCCCCCAGAATGCCTTAGATAGGTTTGCATGAAATAGCATACACCTCACTCTTTTTAGAAGTGTTCTATTAATCTTTTTTGCCATGCCATTTTGTCTAGGGTTGCCTGGGGCAGTTAGGTGTCTAATTATCCTATTTTCCTTGCATAATTCTGTGAATTCCCTATTGCAGAATTCGAGACCATTGTTTGTCCTGATTGTCTTAATGCTTCTTCCTTTCTGATTTTCAATCATGGTTTTCCATGTCTTGAAAGCCTAAAATGTATGATCTTTTGACTTTAAGACATATATCCAAACCATTCTTGAGAAGTCATCAATAATGGACAAAAAATGCCTAGATCCTCCATGGGTTAGGGTCTGGGCAGGTCCCCATAGGTCATTGTGGATATAATCTAATGGAGCTTTAGAGGAGTGTATTGCCTTTTTACTGAATTTGACCTTAGTGGTTTTCCCATAACTGCAAGACTCACACTTGTTAAGTCCTGCCACCTGATCTTTTTTCAGAATTCATTGGTTTGACAATTCCTTTAGCCCTAGTTCACTGATGTGATACATCCTAAGATGCCATAATCTTGATTGTGTGATAGCCTTTCCTCCTGCCACTGTAGCTTCTCCATTGAAGGTAGTGCCTTGCAGCATATATATCCCATTTTGCAATAAGGCTTTCATACAAACTAGAGACTCTTTAGAAACTTTTAGAACTCCACCCTCGCCCTTAAAATTGTGACCTTGCTTATCTAGTTCTCCGAGAGAAACCAAGTTTCTCCTTAACTTAGGGACATGCCTCACAGATTGTAGAGTCCTATAAGTATTATTCTGTATCTTTAGCCTTATGTCTCCAACACCAAGCACCCTGCACTCATGATCATTTTATAGTAGTACTTTGCCTCTATTTATTTCCTGATAGTTCAAGAACCAGTGCTTATTTGGTGTCATGTGATATGAACATCCTGAGTCCATAATCCACACTTCACTTTTTGATTTTTCTTACACAACTAAAGCGTTTGAACTATCATACCCAAATTCATAAATTGAGGCTCCACCATGAGTGTTATTTCTTTCTTGAAAGTCCTTTTTCCTTTTAGGACAATTCCTCTTAATGTGTCCTTCATGGCAATAATAACATTTTACCACTTCTAGATTTAGATCTTGATCTACCTCTCACCTTTGGTTCTCTTTTATCCGACCTAAGTTTATTGTGAGAGCATCACCTGATGAATGTTTTCCCTCTACTTTGTACTACAATTCTTTAGATATAAGTGCACCTATCACATCATCAAGAAGATACAACCCATTTTGGACTTTAGTAGCTCCAATCTTCTTCCTCGATATTCGGTTCTAAAATACACAACAGTTATCAACAAAGGTAATAATGCAGTCCAGATCTTTGGTCAGTTTAGAAATAGAGGTGAGATTAGTAGTGAGTTTTAGTACATGGAGGACATTAGTTAAATGAAGAGAAGGTGTTAAGGTGATATGGCCTTCACCAGCAACAGTAAGAGAAGATCCATTGGCAACTGTGATTTTGTGATGCCCTGAACTTGGTTTATAGGTAATAAATGAAGTAGACTCATGGGTCATATGATCAGTAGCACCCGAATCAAGTATCCAGCAGTTAGGTGGAGATGTTCCAAAAGCATTAAAAAAAAGATGAAATAAGACACTTACCATCTCGGGCAGATGAACAAGAATTAGAGGACTTGGAAAGTGTATCAAGGGGACCTTTCATTCGTTTAATCTCTCCTTGATATTAGTTCTTGATGAGGAAGTTTGCTCTGGCTGAGAGTTGTCTTGATTAGTGAGATTAGCCCGGCCATTGAGAATTCCTTTTAAAGCCTCCCATTTGCTGAGTTCTTGTTCTTTTCCATGAAGTTTTAAACAATTTTCTTTTGTGTCTTGATTTCTTGCAATAGCTACACAATAAACCATCTTTGTTAGGGTTAGATCTTGGTTTAGCCACAACTAGAATGGTCTTGTTTACTGCCATAGTAGATCCAACAGGTGTTGGTGGATCAAGCATGGTAGAGCATTGCATCTCTTCTCCTCGAACAATAGAGAATACCTCTGCAACAGGAGGCACAAGATCCTTTCCCAAAATCTGCACTCTTACTTGGTCATACTCTAGGTTAAGACCAGCAAGAAAATCAAAGGTTCAATTGCTCTCCACAAATGTAGTGTGTGATGTAGTATCTTCAGGGTAGATCATTGTCACATTCTGGTAATGATCGATCTCAGACCAAATATCAGTAAGTGTGTTGTAATAATCAGGCACTGTCATCCCTCCTTCCTTCATAGCAGCAGCCTTGGTCCGAAGCTCATAGTTATCTGCTGCATCTTGCTTCATGGAATAGCTTTTGCTGAGTGTCTCCCAAATGTCATGAGATGAAGATAGAAACATGCAATTTCTATGTATTTCTGATAACATGGAGTTCCAAAGCCATGACATAATCATGGCATCTTCTTCATCCCATGCCCGAAACCTTGGATTGGTAGAACTGGAACCCTTACCAGTTAGGTGAGACAGTTTTCCACACCCTTTTAGATAGGTAGAGACTACTTGGGGCCATTGGAGATAATTCTTTCCATGAAGTTGATAAGCTGGGATGAAGATCACTATGACTAGGAGAGCTAGGTGTATGTTCAGTAGGCTAAAGATCACTCGAGAGATTAGTGGGTTGATCCCCTGATGAAAGATCAGAAGGATTTGAGGTGTCTGCATCAGAAACTGTAGACAAGGTAGTGGTAATATCGGCTAAATAGACGCAACAATGAAGATTGAAAAAGGGAGAGAGTTGAGGGTAGCGGTTGAATAGGAATGAAGGCTATAACAGCACACAAAAAACACTCCTAAAGATGGTGGCGGGAAAAGAATTAGGGTTCTAAGAAAGGAGGTTTTGATACCATGTAGAGAAAAATGAAACAATTTAAGAAAATTGTTGATATTTGCTCGATTGATTCTCAAGTAGTATAGGGTATTTATACACAACAACTAGTTTATATTCTATATTTTAGGAACATATTTGAATATGTTTTGAAGATAAAATACAAAAAGAATTTAAAAAAATGCTAAGATATCTTGAATTATTCTGCTGCCTTATCTGTTGTTTTTATCCCTTTATTCTTGGAGGTTTTCAATCTCCAAATCACCTTATCACTTTATCCTTTCATCTCCTATTCTTCGGGCCATAAGATTAGGAGAACAATCCAGCTATTACTGGAGTCCTTCTTTGAGGAAACTGCTATTTTATTTCCACAATATCTTTGGGAAAATTCCAACATTTATCATTAGATAATGTTTAATCATGAAAATTGAAATAATATTTAAAGTATTTTTATATCGAAACAGTATGAACTATAAAAGCATTTTTGTCAATATCCTTTTTGGTAATTTGATTATTAAAAACCATTTTTTCATTCATTGGCCAAATACATATAACAACATTAAAATCATTTTCAAGTAATTTGGCCAAATGCTAAACTACTTTTTATAAAAATTGATTCTTGTGAAAGCACTTCTCACAACAGAAATTTCACAGCAATACCAAACAGAGCCAAAAAAGGAAGGAAAGTCATTGCCACCAAGATTCTTGCTTGAAAGGGTTGGATTTCTTCGGTTTTTGTCATGACTAACAAAAAAAATGATTTGATACCATGCAAGGAATGTTAATTGGGTATCTTTTTGATGACTTGTGCTCATGGTGCTAGGAATCTATTGATTCAAGAGATTCCAGTGAAACAATTAGTTGGCATTTGGGTAGTGAGATTATTAGATCCCTTCCCAACTATACTGATCGAACCAATACTACAAGCCTCAAAACCCATAATAATTTCCTTTCTTTAAGGTAAATAAATTTAATTAACTGTAGAATCTAAATATTTTCAATGATATTTGTCTTTCTAGCAATTACATTTTTTTTAGTTCACATAATCTCATAATATCATACTTTATTTTCTTGAATTGTATTGAAGCTATTGATGGTACCTATGTGAAAGTTAGATTGCCATGAAGACAAGATATACCTTTAAGAGGACGGAAAAGATATGCAATTTGCATTGATAGATATAAAATATATGTTTTACATTTGCATCGGTTGGATGGAAGGGAGCTTCCCAAGTTCCAACTATAGTCCAATCCTTGGTGACGCCATTCATAGACTGGAATTGAATTTTCCCCTTCCAAAAGGAGAAAAATATTACCTAGATAATGTAGGTTATTCTCATATAATTGAATTCATGGGTCTGTATAAAGGTATGAGTAGAAGATTTCATTATACTAGAACACCATAATTGCACACACCTTGAGGACTAAAGATCAATTTCAGTTATCGGCATTCTTCATGCAGAAATATTGTTGAGTGCACTTATACACCGTGAAAGGCTCAGTTTCTAATTTTGGAAGATATGCATTAATGTCGCTTTAACATTCAACAAGAAATAGTTCTTGCAATTATCGCAATCCATAATTATATATGGGAGAAGATGAGAATGAAAGCTTTGTCTTTCCCCATTTAGAGTGTTTTCTCACAATTATGTGGACAATGCTATGGACTGAAGTGATGATACCCTTGAGTGGAAGTGCGTGATGCTGTAGCTACAAATATTAGTTAAGAATGATTTGTATTTTACTTAAATTTGTTTATTTTATTTGATTTGATATTTTGGATACTTCATATTTTATAATGTTTTCATTGCCTTACCCATCATTTTATTGGATTATATCACGTGTAATAAAAAATTTAACAAATTAATGAATTAAATATCAAAATTATTATATTAAACCTAATATATGTTATAATTTGTCTCAAAAGTAGAATTAATTAAACTCCTTATCTAAAGGTTGCATTTTTATAACTTTATTTGTTAAAATAATGATTTTTCGTTTATGGTTTAACAGTTCTGACAGTATATAAGTTTCTCTTTTACTAAATGTATAACTATATAATTGACAACTTGTAGCACATTTTTTCCAAACACTTTTAAAGGCATATTGGCAAATAAGCTCTTTGAAGTCAAAAGAGTTATAAGTCAACATTTTCATCATCTTAGTAGTTACTCTATTTGATTCAAATAGATCTGAACTTGTTCATGTAAGGATGAGCTTTCATCTCATAAACTCATGTTCATTCAGCTGGAAGTATTAAGACTTTAAGATTTGAACCTCTTCCTGCTAAAAAAAAAAGAACAGTGTAAGAGGTGACAAAGTGATGCCAAAGAAATGTCTTGAGAGTTTGTTAATGTTGAATGCCATTGTTCTACTCTTTGGTCTGCCACAAAATCTTTTGAAATCCTAAAATTAATGATAGGAAGGATTGAAGTACCATTGTGCCTAATGATGATATATCATGTTACCATGCTGGATTCCTGAATGGCCTTGTATCCTACCTGCTATTGCTCCAGGTGTGTGGTGTGTGTGTGTGTGTGATGGTGGGGTTGATTCAATGGAATAAAATAAAGAGGTATATGTTTACTTGCCTCTATATTTTAGTACACATTACAAAACCTAATTTTCCAAGCTTGCTTATCGTACTTAACAACCAAGGTCTTGGCGTCATTTCTCTTATTTTTGCAAGTACTATGTGGATATGAGATGTTATTTTTAGATATATGATTTATTATAATTTCTTCAAGAGTTTGGACTTTTTTCCTTGATTATTGGTTTGTACCATTTATAGCTGTCAAAGGCACGCCTAGGCTCAAGGCTCAGCTGAGGGCACCTCGCTTTATGAAGCACATGCCTAGGTGCAAAGGCACACCTCACACAAAGGTGCAAGGCTCACACCTTCTGCTCCTATGTAATTTTTTTCTAGTTGTTTGGACTTTGTAAAATCTAACCAGTAATAACTAGAAAAAATTAAAAGACATTTGAAAAAACAAGAAAACACCCTCATATGTAGTTAAATACTGTTGGTCATTCGTGATTTATGATTTTGTAAGTTTACACTTACCTCTTTATAGGTATATATTTTAAGCAATGAATGCATAAGTACTTTTGTACAGATTTTTTAAATGTGAGCCTTACATCCAAAAGGCTTGTGCCTACGCTTTGCTCCTAGGATCCAAGCACTCTTGTGCCTTAGTGCACCTTGAGCCTTTGACAACCATTGTACCACTAAGACACAGATTATCATTGAGCTCTCATCTGACTCTGTAACTGAGTTATTATCTGGTATGCTCTTTGGTTCTTCCCATTGAGCCTGAAACTGTCTTTATGCTTTCTGCCAGAAAAAAGAAAAAAAGGCAATGAAGAAAAAAAAAAAGGAAACAAAAACAGAAAAAACAAGAAAAAATTACTTCTACTTTTAAATTATGCAGTTATCAATTAGCTGACTATAAAATAATCAAGTTCAAATGCTAGCCAATTCCCCTGCCGGTTTAACACCAGTTTTACTTTCTTTTTGAGTGTTACTCTGCTTAAATATATCTATCCCTCAGTAGAATACTAAACAACCCAGTATTGACAATCTCTTGCATTTAGATGCTTGGTTCCTTTTAATGGAAGGTCTTGCATTCTAGGTCACTGAGCAAGTTTAGG
Organism: Diospyros lotus; assembly: GCF_014633365.1. Lineage (NCBI taxonomy): Eukaryota > Viridiplantae > Streptophyta > Magnoliopsida > Ericales > Ebenaceae > Diospyros > Diospyros lotus. The sequence goes on along the minus strand of NC_068346.1, from coordinate 10,850,146 downwards.
AATTGACTGGCAAGTTCTATACTAAGCTCCTCTGTATTCTAGTTTCCCCATTAAATACTTATATATGTTTCTTTTTTGTTTTCTTGGTATGGTGATGAATAAATCATTTACCAATGGAGCTCCTTTATTTAACAAACTTTTTTATATGATGCCTTGGGAACTATTAGCCTTACATTTTCTTAGAAGCACACGTACCTAAAGGATCAATTTTGTTCAATCTTTCCAATAGCATTATGGTAACTTGGATTAGATGTCCCAGAATAAAACTCTTATCTTCTACCTGCCCATATGCTGGAAAATAATTCCATCACCATCGTACAACATTTCTCCCATAATTATCCACAGTGCTCATAGTACAAGAGAAATATTATTGGCCTTTGGAAAATACTAACTGGTTTTGTTCATGAGTTGTGCATTTCCATTTCAGCTTTCAACCTCAATTTATTGGATGTATCAAACATAAGAACTATTGGTCAATCAGAGGAGATATTTACTGGAGCTGTTAAGAGAAGTGAGAGGAAACTGGTGTAAGCACTTCATGCCTAGGACGCTTTGTCTGTAACTGTACTACTGTATTTTTACCAACTGGTGCAAGGACTTCATACCTAATAAATTTTGGCCGTAATTCTTGATGAATATTCACTCTTTTTTTTGGTTTTTCTATGGCAGGTTATACTAATTTTCTTGAGGTCATAGATTTCAGGTAAATTTTACATATTTTTGCACTCTAAATGCTGATCCAAGTGAACACAGAATCCATGGAACATTACACATAACTATCATGTCAGTTAAAAGAGATGCTTATTTATTTCGCACCTGTCATTATAACGGTTAGTAGGCTTGGGTGGGAGTATTATTGTAGTAGAAACATGTTTGGGTTTCTTTCGAGATGTTATTCAAATAAAAGTGTACCTTTAATATAGCTAACATGCATTATTAAGAACTGAATGATGAGGAAGGTTTCAGATATTATGTGTGGATTAAAGTGAAAAATTGTGAAGTAATTGTTTCTTCTCCAAGTCATGTCCTTTTAATTTTACTTGGCTGTCACAGAAAAATATGTTTCTGGATTGACATTTTCTGTTAATGAGTAGGTACTGGCAAAGTAATTGATTTTCTGATTAGTTGTTTTTGGTTCTAATGTTTGGTTAGTTTTTGAGCTTAAATGGGAGTCTGCCTTCTATCTAAGTCCTAATCCTAACCCTAATACGAGTTCAAGTTATCATGTTCTAGTGGCTACATCCTGAACTTTGTATTTTAGTTATCATTTACTTAGTTGTTATTACATTTGTTGTTTTCTTTTAAACATAAAACTCTTTTGATCGTTGTAGGGGTGATCTTAGAGAAACAGGAAGATGTTGCTTCTTTATCCTGTTGCCATTCATCATGGGAGTTTGTCTGTAAGAACAAATTTAAATGATGTTTTGGTTTTCTTTTTTCTTGCTGAGTAAGAATCCAATTTTGGTTGCTAATTATAGAATGTTGAGTTAAGATCCTTCTGTTGGATAATGATATTTTCCAAGAGTTGGGCTGTTTTGGATTAGTTGTTTTGTCTGCCCCTTGATGGTGGATGTTTGGATTATTCTTTGACTATGTTTTTGGAAAGTGTCAATAGTTGGAGGATGCTGGGCTTGTTTTCTGTGGATATCTGGATATCTGGATGATTGTTTTCTGTGGATGATGCTGGGCTTTGTTTTTGGAAGTTTCTGAAAGATGGATTTTTCTGGTGTTAGCCTGTATAGAGAGCATTGGGAATCTAGGAATTGCTTCTTGAGTTGATGATTCTATTTCAGCTGGGAAGCACAGAGAATAAAGAACATGCACATTCTTCTTGGTAGTGGGGTGGGAAAGAATCATGTTTGTATGTTAATATTTGACAATTGACATGCTCTTCTCCTAAGCCAAGTAACTTTTCTTAATCCTACATTTAAGAGATTATTGTTGATTAAACTTTGATGCTCCTTGTGGATTGCTTTCTATTTCTGAGGTCATTCTGAAGGACTCATAAGTCATTAGCACCTAGATTTCGAGCATTATTACTGACGAGTAACATCTCATTAAGGCACAGGTAGTCAAGTATTGGTAGCGAGATTACATGGCCGACAGACTTCTATTCATGTTTCTCATTTTGTGTATTAGATCCGTCTGCTCTAATTTGGATACAATATAAGAGTCTGTTTTTGTATGGAGAGTACAATTATATGGATATAGAGGGATGTAAATGGAGGATTCCCCAATTAACCCTATTTCCAATTCTCCCCCAATTATGAATTTTACCTCCATGTTTTTATGTCTTATATGGATATCCTTGCTTGTTTTAATTGAGGGATTTTAAATTAGGTTAATTAGGAAACTCAGATACATTTACAAACGGAGCATTTGACTCTTAATTGTCTTTTGATATCCATTGGTATCAACAGGATTCTCTGTCGTGAATCAGACGATGTATGTTTAACATTTTGTTATTATATATTGTGACTTGGTAGTCATGGTGTTTCCTAGTCTCGACTTAATAGAAATATGGACTATTCATCGTGTTTTCTAGTCTTCCTCTTCCTGCTTTTTCTCCAGTAACGTTTGGTGAAGAGAAAGAGAAGGGTGTTTTTGTTTTTTTAAACATTCTGATTTGTTAAACATCAGTTTTAGGCTTGCCGATACCACCACCAAGAATGCCAAGTAGTTTTGAGATGATGTTAAACATCTAAATTTTAAGTGTTAACTGTAGTTTTATCAGTTATGGCTGTTTGGGATTGAGTTTCCCTCTCAAAAACATCACTAGTTTTTCAACTCAACCTCATGAATTGGGGAGGTTGAGGTGAGTCGTATTTTTATGAATTAAGGGAGACATGATGTGAACCAGCCCTCGAGTATGCCACAAGCAATCTTTTATGAGAATCGTGGGATTTTTTCCTTTTATATATTACCTCATTTTTGTTTTGTTTTGTTTTTTTTTTCTTAATCACTGTTTCCACTTATCACTAGCCATAGGCAAGTTAACCTCACTAGGGTTAACTCAACCTTATAGGTACCTGACGTTTCTAAGGTTTACCTAGCCATACTAGAGTCCTCCGCTTAACTACCTTGGAATAATGTATCCTCCTAGCTCGCTCTAGTTCGTTAAGTTAGTCCTGGGTAAATCAGCTTAGTAAACTTCTTGGCCTCATTTGAAGTATTCGAATCATATCCATTATTATCCAATTTAGTAGACATTCAGTAATTTCCCCCAAGGTCTTAGTCCCTCTATACGTTATGGACCCCACTTGCTACTTAACGGAACTCACTAGGCCCAATTAATATATTTGGGCCTACCTCATATTTTAATATTTCTCTGGCTCCTAAATGAAAAGAAAGTCATAAATAATTGCCTTTAGCCATTACTTGTAAGAGAAAGAAAATATAGTAAATGCGCATTGTTTTGAATAATGTACACTTATTATGTATTATGTGTATTTATTTTATATTATTTTTTGTTACAAAATATTTTTATTGACTGATAAAATATTGTGAAAAAATAGTACATTTATTATTAACTAATAAGAGTCTTGTAATTAAAAATGATATTTAATAAATATAAATTATGTAAAAATAAAATATATTTATTCCACGTTAAGCCTACCATTGTTCTATGCACCTAAATGGCTTGGAGACACTATTTTAGTGTTTTTGAAATATTTTTTGTTTTGAAAATGTTGAAAATGGTCAAAACCAATTGTAGGAAAAAAATAGCCAAAAACCTTTTTTTTTGGGTCAGTTCTAAATTTCAAAAATATTTTGTGGGGGCGTTTTAAAATATGTTTCCAATGTCAGATGTCGATTAGAGACAACTTCTAGCAACTATATTTTTTCCATTTCTATTTTAGTTTTCACGCCTTAATCCAAAATTTAATTTCTTTAAAGTTTGAATTAGAGTTTGACTGAATCCTCTCGTCTCTAATCATCCCTTTATTGTTGATGCAGCTTAGTGCTTGGCGTAATACCTAGTAATCCTAGTATTATGAGAATGAGAAAAGAAGTAAGAAAATTTTTAAAAATGTATTGAGAAGGTGTTAGATCCTTGAGAATATTGATGCTCTATGAGGGGTATTTTGGTAATTTGGATAGTGAAGTCCAATAAAATGGTATTTTGGTGAATTGGAAATAATTTCTATGTGAAGTTAGGTGTGTAAGTGAATTAAATCTCAATTTTGTATTTATGTGGAGATATATGGGATTAATAAATTCACAAAGAGTATTTTGAGAATTTTGAAATTTATTTTCATAAAGGAATTTAATTATGAAAAATAGAGAAAATAGGTGGATATTGAATTATTTGAGAAAATAATTAATTTTTCTTATATTGGAGAATAAATGTGATGATGCCACGTGGATGAAGGAGATTAGAACTTAGAAGCCAATGTGAGTGTATTGGAGTGACACGTGGCTTAAAGTGGTCCAAGTTAAAAGAGGGAATTTAATTAAATTCAAAAGAAATTTTAATTAGTCTTTCAAGTATTTAATGTAGAGTATGATTATGAAGAATTAAATAAATCTAAAGGAAAATGAGAAATTAGTCTTTCATTAATGATGGAAAATTGTGAGATTTATTAAATGGGAAATAAATGTTTTATGTCTTTTAAATGTGATGGGTTGAAAATAGTCTCATTTAAGTAAATGAGAAATAAATGAATAAAAGAATCCCGATGGATGAGATCTATTCTTGAAAAGAGAATGAATCAAAAGGTGGGGATTTAAAGAGAAGAAATGGCATGGATTGCCAAATATTAAGAGATGAGTGGTTGAGATTAGAGATTTCAAAAGCACTTGGATTATGCTTTTAATTGAATGTTGAGATCTTCTTTTGAAAAGTGAATAAAATTCAATGGATGAAATTAATCAAGACAAAAGCACATGGATTGTGCTTTCTTGTGTGGTTGGGATTTTCTCTCAAAAGGCAAATGGAAATCAATGGTTAAGATGAAGTCTTGAAATTGAGATTTCAAGACAAGAGTAGAATAAAAAAGAAAAGAGTGTTTTAGTCTCAAATTTTTGCCATTTGAAGAGCCTTGAAGGAAGAAAAAAGAGAGATAATAGGAAAGAGTCTCTCATGGAGGAAAGAAATGAAGAAGAAAAGAAGTAGGAGTCAAGGTAAGCTTTGTTCTTCTTCTCTTTATTTTAGTATACTTGAATGTAAAGTAAGAGGCTTGTTGGAATGTCATTTTAGATGGGAGAAGATGATGAAAGCTCTCTTGAGATGAAGATTTAAAGCTTCAAAGAATGAATAGAAGTAAGGGATGGCCTCATAGGAGGGTGGCCTTGCAATGTGTTGTAAGTATGGTTCATAAATGTGTATGTTGCATCGGCATGCTCTATTATGTTCATGAGACTTATGGTCATAGGATAGTTTGGGAACATGATTGAAATGGTGAGTTGATGCCTCTAACCTTAGTGGGTTGTGAGGGCAAAGAGACCTAACCACACTTGCATGCATTTGACATCATATAATCTTGTTATGTTCATATTTATTTTGCATTGCACCTTTATTGAGCTTAATAACTCATAAAGTTTTTACCCTCACATATAGGTTGTGAAAGCATGAGAAAAATCAAGACAAAGTGGATGCATGAGAATAAAGATCCAAGAGCTTTTTATGGCTTATGGAAGCATATGTTGTGCAGTTGATTCATGTAATGCAATTTGTTTTGTTGGTTAAGGTTTGTTAAAAACTAAGTCCATAGGTGTATTTTGGTTTTGGAATGTATGATTCTATTTTGAAAACGAGATTTGGCTTATGGCTTGAAGAGGCCTATGTATGGATGTAAATATCACATTTGGCTGAGTTTTTATGGAAACATTAAGAGTATTGTTTAAGCTTTAATTATGGAGAAATAGAGGCAAAAATTGAATGAATGTGAAGTATATTTATTTTATTTAATTTTTGAAAAATTTGGGTTACGAAACCCAAATAAAAAAAAAAAAGGAAAAGTAGTGGAGGCAATAGCAGTAGCTGTCAGGGCCCGTGAGTGGCCTACAGGGGGCCACAGTAGGCGCGGGCGCATGAGCGTGTTGGGGTGCGGGCGAGCGGGAGTGCGGCTGGTGTGGCAGGCGTGCGGCCAGTGCACCGCTGGGCCCGCAGCAGGCTCTCCCGGCCAATTTTTTTCAAAAATTTGAAATTTTGGGGTATTTCTTAATTGATTTTGGGTCCTGGAGAAATTTTCTAAATAAATGGATTTTTTGGGCATTTTTGGAGATAAATGTCGAATTTTGAAAAATAAAAATTTTTATGTTTTCTTTCAAAAATTGATAATCAATCAATATATGGATTGAAATGGTGAATTTTTGAAGCTCGGTGAAATTCTTGGATGGAAAAAGAATTTGATATAAATACGAGAATGGTGATTAGGCATCACAATGAGATTTCTTTTCAGTCAAGCATGGTGTGGTTAACCCCAATTCTATTAGTGAATCATGGGGTTGAGAGAAAGGAAGGACGGGCCTAATTTCTACCTAGGGCGTTTCGTTTTGAAATATGGTCCGCCCTTCACAAAAGGCCGGACAAGTGGACAATTCGGGTAATTGTTCACGAGTGACACTTGTAAGTGGGAACGGGACGTCACACTTGGTGCCACCGTTGATTTAGTTGCTCGATGCAATTACTTGCGAGGTCGTTTTTCCAACCTTGATTGCTTGGTTCCTTCTAGTCGCCAATTGCTTGGTGCTCGTGCCGTCATCGATTTAGTTGCCCAATGTCCTCCTACTCGGTTGAACGATGCGATTGCTCGCGAGGTTATCATTTCCAACTTCAATTGCTTGCTTCTCCCTTGTTGATGCTCAGTGCCACCATTGATTCACATTTTCATAGTTTCGGTTGCACGTTTGCTCGTTTTCGTGATCAATTGCATGTTTGTTTATTATGAAACTTATATTTATATTTATTTGAATATATTATAGATTTTATGTTTATATTTGTTTGATAGCAATGTATGAAGAAATTTATATTTATATTTGTTTGAATGTATCATAGAAGGAATTTATATTTATTTTTAAGTTAAATAATTATTTTTTATATTAAAAATTATGTTTATAAAAAAGTTTTTATATTTATTTTACTTACACTTTTATCTTCCGTTTCCGTAAATAGAGCTTATATTAATTTTCCATGGGGAGATTTGCTCTTTAGGTCACCTTAGGCCTATTTAACTAACATTTGGGCCTGAACTTTAAAATACGGTTGACCTACCCACATTAAAACCCTCCATAGAACACAAATGGGTTCTAACATACACACCTATGCCTCAAATAATTGAAGACTGGGCCTAGAATTCCTTCAAATTTGTTGGGCCCAATCAATCCTCATATAGGCCTAAGCTTTTAAAATACATTCTTCTACTTATTCAAAATATTCTTTTCAAAAAAAAACCATTGATACTTTATAATAATTTTTTTTTAAAAAAAAAACCTAACATTTGTGTTTTAAAACTTAAAACAATTGCCACTTTTTAGTAACATTTGTTAATTAAGATATAAAATGAAAAATGTGAGATATGAAAAATATTTCGAACAAAAATATTTTCTATTATGTTTATTAAATTTTCTTAAAAAAATCACATGATTTTTTATCTTCAATTTTCAAGATAAATTTATTTATTCTTTCTTTCGGATAACTTCCTTTAAACTTGATAGGTAAATTATTTTAATAGAATTTTATTTTATTTATTTTAACAAACATTACTTAAGTAAATATCAGATTTCATGTGTTAAAGTCAGAATATGTGAGGAGAATAGAATAAGAATAATTTTATAAGATTATCTTTTTAAGATTATCATTAGTCTCCCATCGCTCGTACTTTTGATTTCAGCAAAAGAAATAAATCGCAAATCGAAGTTTTGATTCATTATGCAGGGTAAGAAATTGAATATATGATCTACGGATATAAATTTTAATTTATCATGATTTAATTACTTGATCTGCCTACGTAGGAATTATATATCCTTTTTATCTCTATTTATGCCATGGTGAGATTAAATTTAATCTGGAATTTGATAACTTCAACTTAGCTTATGAACCATATTATCATACATAATAATTCATAAATAAAAGGGGAACAAAATTGAGGTGCCATGAAAGGGAGATAGTCCAAGGGCATGTGTAGTGGGGCCCACCACGCTGGAAGAAACAAAAGTAAACTTCGATTGGCTGAAAGTTGATTACTTCATGATGTCCTAACCTAAAATATGTATGTAGAAGGGGACGATGACGATGAGGTGTCAATATATATCTATATATATATATGTAATTAATTAAACTTAATTATTAATGAATGAATTAGTATGACATACGTGGGCAGGAGAAAGTGGGAAGGCGGGCCCACAGTAGAGCCCGCCCATGAACTTCGGCTTTGCACGCGTAGTCAGTAGTCAGTAGTCAGCAGTCAGTAGTGAGTCAGACTACTTCATTAAAATATAACTCCCCTAAAGCCCAATCGAAGCCCAAGCCACGTCCATTCGGTGGTGCCTGCAATTTTCATATTGTTTAATAATTTAATAATATTAATTATTATTTTAAAGATAATGTTTAAAATGTAATATATTTTATTTTATTTTAAATAATTTATTATTTATTATTATATCAGTACTAAAACAACTTCTTTTTATTGATGATTGATGATGATAAATGTATCGTATTTCATGAATTAATAAAATTATTTTTAAATTAAAAATAAAACACAATAAATACATACCTATATAAAAATAACATACATTTAGTACATCTTACTCTTAATTCTATGTTATTATTAAGGACAGTGGTTGACATTATACTTTAATAGTATGTTATTCAATAATGATAATCATTCATGTTTATTATTGTCTCAAGGGAAATGATTAAGGTATAATAAATATTTTAAAATAAATACATTTTATTTTATGATAAAAGGGAATGGTTAGAGCATCACCCTATGGTACTATATATTTTATATTTTAAATTAATTTATCAAAATGATTAATTGTCATTTTCATAACTTGAATACATAGATATAGATTTAATGGGATTATCACTTTAATACAATAAATAATGTAGTATTACAATTGGATTATTATCTTTTTTTTTTTTTTTTTATATGTGTATTTGGATTTGGATCTTTTTCTGATGATTAATGCTTCTTGACGAGCTCTTTATAAAAAGGATTGGTGATAAATAGCTAGCTTGGTTTGATTATAAATTAAATTGTTAAGTGCTTCAAGGTACAGAAGTTTAAATATAGTACTGTTATATAGTTATTTAAAATTTGAGATATGATTGATATTTAAAGATAATAAAAAGATCAAATATTAATGATGGGCTCAAATAACCATGTAAATTAAAAGGCACTCTAATCAAGATAATTTTTATTTTTACTTTTTTTATTATTAACCATGGCATCTGAGGTGGTTGAACCATCACTGCATGAATTAACATTATACTTTCTTGCCTTAATATGACAAAGCATCGGCACATTAATTAGATCGCTGAAAATGGCTGTCAAATTTCAACATAGAAACTGTAACTGTTGGTTGTAAGATAATAATTGACTAACAACAGTACTTTGTTTCGACGAATTAATGAGCTTTTGCATGTTTCAAGCCATTATAATTCATTACTGTTTAGCCCATTCCTTGGAGATAATGGCATGCATTTGGCAAGAGAAGGAAAACAACGGCTGCTAAAGCAAGAGCGATAATTAACTTATAATGACACTTTATTCTAGGTTCTGTGTGATTTTTTTTTTAATCATAGTTTATTAAACCTAAAAGATGATGAAAGAGTTAACACGTTATCCCAAAAACTCAGGACTTAGCAAAGCATCATTAAATTCATAAGCAACACCCACCTATCCCTTGATTATCGTCTCGGCCACAGCTAGCCCAATAGCCGTCCAACAATATTACAGAACCTAATTAATCATAAATAAATGGATCTGTATGTGTCTTCTATTGCATGGGTCATTTTCCGTGCATTTAATCGGATCCTTTACGTTTGTCGGATATCGTGACCAGTCACTCCATGCATTGGGACCATGAAGACACTAGCAGCTAGGGTTTTGAGAGTGAGAGAGAGATGGAAAAAAGGAAGTAAGAGAAAAGGAAAAGGTGAGTTTGGGAGTCAATATGAGTTTAATTGCAAGTACACTTTATGGTAGTAAAACTAATAATCAAAGTAATAATCAAAAGGGAGAAAGAAAGTAGTGGGTGGGGGGGGGAGGGATTGAAAATTTCTTCAAATTGTTGGGTGGTGTGAAGAAACATCAACCTGTGGAGAAGCCAGGCAGGCAGCCAGCCATGGAAAAGCAGAAAAAAGGAATGAGCTGTTTTTTTAAGAAAACATGGAATCGGAAATGATGAGGTTGTGGTAATGATGGGGGCACTGGGGGAAACCAAAAAGAGAATTTTATTACAAACTATATTGGAATATTTAGGTTTTGGTGACATGCAAAAGGCTTGCTTGCTTGCGGCAGTCCCTCTGCCCTCTCCCAGTCTTCCCTGTTCCCTTTCTACGACTGTGCACATATTTATATTTATATATATATATATATGCATGTGTGTGTGTGCTTTGATTATTGGATCAAGCGTGCCTGTGCTCTGCCTTCTCATGAACACCAACCCCTCTGCCCATCTCCACCATTAACTCTATCTATATATTGGAAACGTTGCTTTGCTTTAATCTTAAATTCCCATAAAAAAAAAATCGCATGTGGATTAAACATTTTTTGCTTATTTATATTTACTGTTTTACTTTTAGTTGTGAGAACTCATGAGAGACAGACACAAACGGCGCCAAAACAAAGTGCCTGCAGGTAAATAATTAATGAGGAATATTTTAAAATGATCTATATTTACATATATATATTTATTAAAAAGTTTTAAATATCCTCGGCATGTATGTCATGGTATCTTCTTTAGTTTATCACTAAATTATATAATATTATATTAGTATATTTTATAATATGATAAATATAGAGATAAAATTAAAATAATGTAATTCCAAAGGATAGTCTGGTCGGCGTAAAAATCGAAAGGACATAATTTTAATCTTCACTTGCTATTTTTAAGTGGCATGAATATATATATATAAAACTCTTTAATTGATGTCAATTATGTGCATGAAATTAATTGGGGAAAACTTAAAGCCCCTTTGTTATAAAAACAAATAATATTAAAAACAATGGTAGCAAATGCATCGACAAACGTAATTGAAAGGGGCAGAATATACCGAAGACGTGAGATATCTGTTTGCTGGATCTCACAACTCATGATGAAAAAGGGAACATGCAACGCAGAAACTAAACAAAAAATACAAAAGAAAGAAAGAAAGAAAGAAAGAAAGAGGGCTCATGGGAAAGTTGGCCCCCTTTCTAACGTTGGAATGATAGAAAAGCAAATGCTAACCCCACAATCCACTATCCATATGTATGTATAATACATTAATTTATTATGTTAAAAAAAAGGGGGGGCCATGAGCATGCTGACATATATGTCAACGAAACTATATATAAAACCTGCAATTGCAGCCCATCTATCTATCAATCTATTCATCACTCAAAAGCCCTTTCAGCTTCCTCCCCATAAATTCATTCTCCCACCATATATATCAGACTGAACACACACATCCCCACCTCTCTCTCTTCAAGCCTAGTCCGTCTCTGCCACAAGATATAAATCCGATCCAAAGCAAGCATGCCATGGGAGACATCCAATTTCAAACTCCACTATTATTACTTGTGTTTCATAATGTTGTTTTCTTTTTTATTTTTTTTCTGAAAAAATAATCTTGTTAATTTAGCTAGGGCCTTATACTCCTATTTCCACTTCTTCTCCCACAACAATGTTATATATAGTCAGTTTAAAATAGGAGTGTTAAAAACTTTAATTCCATGTTTTTCAAAATTATTGCGAGGTTATAAATTTTATGAATTTGTCCCCATATAAAATCATTACAAAGATCGAGTTCTATGATGCAACAAAAAGAAGATGAAGAAATTAAATAACATAGCCAATAACATACAACCCACAACTAATACAATAAGCAAACAAAAGAGGATATAACTAATATCAAAAGCAACCTAGGATTAGAAAGAATGATAAGCTTGTAGATCGGCTCATTTTTAGTTGTAGTTCATCACATGGCTCTTTAATCCTACCCACGGATCTTGGACAAATATCCATGAAGGAGAGCTACAAATAACTTTTTAGTCCTAGAATGGGATGATAATGACCTAAGAAGATTGGTGCCCTTTCTAGGAAAGGCTAATACTTATCATTCTAGCTAGCTAGGTGGGGGATATTTTAAAGTCACTAATAATGACATATTCTAGGAGGATTATACTTGTTTGCTTAGTGAGTGTCACTAATTGTTGATGTTGGTTTGAACTCTTAGGATCGATAATAGTACTATCTAGGTTGGGGCTTTGAGAGTGGAGATTAAATTAAGGCCATCTCTAGATCTTGGTTCTATCACTTGAATGAAACTAGCATCCTAATAAATCGAACACCTTTCCTCTCCTGATACCTAAGTCACCTGGCATGTTGAATAGCAGGTAACTGCCAAAATCATTTAGTGAGGGATCAAAAATGTTTTTTGTGCATAATGGATGAACATGATTATCTTATATTTAAACCCTAAATCCCATTCATAGTGGGGCAATTCTCATGCAGTGGCCTCCTAAGCCTTTGCCCATCTCCATCATGACTTAGTAATGACTCATGACGTACATATTTGTCATAAAGATCGTGCTCAATGGAAACTAAATTTTGATGCATCATAGAGATAATCATTTTTGTCATTAATTAAATGAACATAAAATTTAAATCGAGTTTCAAGGGAGAATAACTAACCTTGATGTGTTTTAATCTTAAATCAATTTTCTTGAATCGTGTGCTATCGTGGATCAACGTACTTAACAATTGAAAATTGTCCAAAATTAATTCTAAACTTTTCTTGATTTTTTTCATGTTTTTTTTTTTCTTTTTTCCATTTTTCCCCTTGCCTCAAATGCTTAGCCTATCGGGTGTGTTAATCTCACCCGCTTGACTTGTTGGGCTTTCGAATTATCTTTTCAAGCTAGTACTTGTCTCACCACCGATGACTTTGATGACCTATTTCCTTTTTTCCTTTGCTTATTTTTTTTTCCCCCTTTCTTCTTCCTTTCATCTTCCCTTTCCTTCTATCCTCCTTTTCCAACCCCGAAAGTACTAGACTCCTATGACAAACTAACAAGCTCATGATTTTCTAGTCAACTTCAGAATCTACTCAAACGAACTCCAAAATCCCTCCAACTAGTACTAATCTCACCCTTTTGACCCCAAGAACTAAAACTCCATACGCAAACCTCCTGTTTTGGCCTCAATCTCTTTGATTTCTTTACTTAAAATCTTTGAACCTTAACCTCTATATATACTTCAAACATATGTTTGAATCTCCAAATCTTCCATATCTAGAGCGTACTTGTTGTTAAAGACAACATAGGTCATCGAGGTCCCATTTGACCTCAAGCTTGCTAGTAGTATAGTTGATTAGCTAGGCTGTAACTAGAAGTTTCTTCTTAACTCACCATATACAATGGAAGCATGACATAACATATAGTCAATCCTTATACATAACATTCGGGCTCATCTACTCATAAGATACCAAACAATATAATTCAACAATATATAACAGTGCCCTCCTTAGACACAACACACAAAGAACCGCCCAAGACATTTTTTGGTCAGGAGACCTCTATACACATCAACTGCCCATGAAGGATAAGATTCAGCTGGATCCATCCTCAACGATCACTTTACCTTTACTTGGAATAATGTAAAGCAAGAGTAAATCATAAGACTCAGCAAGCATAAAGAACAAAAGGATAATAGAGCTGAGGGAATAACCTAAACTACTCGCACAACAAGTGCATATACATATACACATCCATACCATGAACACTCAACCATGCAATATACGCATAAGTAAACATGCACCTAATGGTCCTTGGGGTTCACATAAAGACACACAGGCACCCAAGTCCCTAAATCCAAACTTGCTTGCTGCCATGAACTGGTAAGCAAATCAACATGAGTCGTTACTCTAAAATCCGCACCATGTGCTCCAATCCTCATACCAACACACTGAGCCAAATTAAGCTCCCACAACAATAAATCGAGCCAAAGCTCCCACACTAATATACGGAGTCGAGGCTCTATCGGGATGGCCCTCTCGTCACCTGAGCCCTCAGGATGGTCATCTCGTCACCCGAGCATGTGGATGTATATCCCACAAATAAATTCGCCGAGCGCTCCAGAACCAAGCAATGCAACACATAGAAAATGCAATGTAGTAAGCATAAACGTGATACAAGGCCTCTATAAAATTAGACATCAAGCCATGTTTCGCCCACATAGTAATACACACACAATGCAATACTCGTGCATAACCTTAATCATTCTAACATACCCGTGCCCAAGCATTCATAGCATGTGATCCCCAAATGATGCAAACTTGAACCCCAACATCACGTTAACATAAATAAAAGTTGTAAAATACAAACAAGGCAAGATCGATTAACAGATTCCAAGTATCGGTTGACAGCTTGCTAGTCTTCGGTTGACAGTTCCCTCCCATAACACTAAACGATCAACAACCATGCCTAATCAGTCAACAGCTCCTGCACCCAATAACCCGAATAGCATACAAAGACACCAAAATTCACCAACCAGCCAACCATCTACCCATCTAGAACTTACCCCCAATAAGGTAAGGCATCATTCCACAAGAATTGAAGGGTGATACAAGCCCTTCTCAACCAAATTAAAAATGTAAAACTTTAGTGATGGGGGTTAAACCTGTCGCTAAGAAAGAAAAAAAAAAATTAAAAATTAAAAATTTAGCGATGGAACAAAATCCGTAGCTAAAAAAGAAAAGAATTAAATTAAAAATGTAAAAATTTAGTGACAACAAAAATTTGTCACTAAAAAAGAAAAAAATAAATTCAAAATGTAAAACTTTAGCAACAGGGGTTATACCTGTCGTTAAAAAAGAAAAAAATTAAATTAAAAATTTAAAACTTTAGCCACAGTACAAATCCATTGCTAAAAAAGAAAAAAAAATTAAAAATTCAAACTTTAGCGACAAAACAAAATAAGTTACTAAAAATTAAAAAAAATAGTTTTAAAAATTTAGCGATAGCACAAATTCGTCGCTCAAAAAGAAAAAAAATAAATTAAAAATTGAATATTTAGTGACGGAACAAATCCATCACTAAAAACCAAAAAAATTAAATTAAAAATTAAAAAAATTAAATTTAAATGAAAAAGAAAATTAAATTAAAAGGAAAAAAATTTAAATAAAAAATTTAAAACTTTAGCAATGGAACAAAAAAATTAATTAAAAACTTAATGTAAAATTCATAAAATATTGAAATTAAATTTAAAATCTTATTTGATAACAATTGTTTTCATAGTTAAATATAGAGTTTATAAAAATTCTAATTAAATCCAAAATTAATTACGAAAAATTTCGTCATTATGTTGCAAAATTAATAAAATATGAAATTACAAATTAAAATCAAAATAAGAACATAATTTTTTGCTGCTAATATAGTAATTTATAAACTTCAAATTAATATTCATTTCCCTCTACTAACGTTAATATTAAAATTAATATTTATGAAATAAGTTTGAAAAATTTTGGAGTGTAAATATAATTTTGAAAAATTTGAAAAAAAATACTATAAATATAATTTATGCACATTAATAGTCAAAGAGGCTTTTAGATCAGCTTGCTTGCGCGCACGCATATAGGTGCTTGGTTCTTAGAGGGGTTGGGGGTTCGATTCTAAGGTGCAACACTTGGGATTATTGCTGGGATTATTATCCCAGCGTTACCACGTGGTGAGCAGAGCTGCAGTCATATGGCGCGCGTATGAGGGAAGGGCGACGGGTATAACCCCATCACTAATTCCGTCACTAAAAATATTCATCCTTAACCTCGTCGCTAAATTTTAGCGATGCCCTTTTTAGTGATGGAAAGGTACTCGTCACTAAATCCATCGCTAAATTTTTTGGGGACGAATTTTGATGTTTTAGCGATGGAATTTTTAGTCGCTAAAATGTTGATTTTTTATAGTGTAGGAAGGTCCTAGTATTAGCCAAGGCCTTCTTGAAGGCACCCACCGAGCTCCATCATCGCCTCATCGACCTGAAAGTGGCATGAGAAGATAAACTTGGTAATAATCAGTCGACAGTTTCAAGCAAACTATTGACAGTTCCTTTAGTTGGTCGACAGATTCAATGCAATATGTTGACAACTTCCTCAATTACTCGACAAATTTAAGGCAATCTGTCAACAACTGCTGCTTGCTACCATCTCCACCTCTTACACCCTACAAACAAACACCAAATACACTTAAATGCCACAAAATTCGGACCCATCACAGGTCATTACATAGGCCTTTCCTCAATCGACAACGATTCCTTTTGCAAATTTTTCATTTTTGTTTTGAAAATTGCAACCTAGATCCCTCTTAGGTTCCCAAAATTGCTTACTAGCCCTCCCTACATTTCTTTTTCTTTTTCTAAGTTACATATGGGCCCAAAGCATTTTTTTGATTAAATTTCAACACCTTAGATTTTCAAATTATATTTTTACGAGTTACACCACCAAGACCTTATCCAAAAATTTCCAAAACTGCCTTTGGTGTGATTTCCATTTTACTTAAAAACCCTTAATGTTAATTTGTGGGATTTTTAACGCCTTGTGATCCTTCACTAGGTCTTAAAATTACTAAAATATTTTTAAAAAATTTTCATTCTTGGAGATATTATGAAATTTTCCCTCAAGGAGGTCAGGGTTACGATGGTACCCTTGAGAAGGGTCCAAGATTAGTGAAATTCCCTTATATGCTCCTATTCTTCCAGAGATTCTCATTTTCTCTCAAAATGTTCCCAAAAATAGGGGTATTGCATCCAATCTCGCTTGTGGAAGTTTCATCCTTAACATTTTTCTTTGGTAAAAGTAGAAATTTTTATTCATATTTGAAAGTTAAGTACATTATCCTCCCATTATGTAAAAAAGGTAAGGGTAACTAGTCCTTATCTCCTTTTCATCACGTTCCCACCTGGCCTTTTCATATGCATGGTTTCTCCATAACACTTTC
Source organism: Diospyros lotus (assembly GCF_014633365.1). NCBI lineage: Eukaryota > Viridiplantae > Streptophyta > Magnoliopsida > Ericales > Ebenaceae > Diospyros > Diospyros lotus. Next base: position 10,833,002 of record NC_068346.1, on the reverse strand, counting down.
ACTAAAATTATGAATTTTATTCGTAAGACTTGGTCCTTCCAATCCAATACCTTGATTGGTTCCTCTTGGTAGGTTCAGTTCGTGTCTCCATAGTTGAGACGTGTTCAAGACATTGTGTAGGTTCGACAAGGCTACTAGCAAATTAACAAGTTTGTATGCAATTTTATATGACCTTAGGTACCTAGGGTTGAGTTTCCCTTTCTTCTTGTCTCAGGGTACCATCTTTAGTGGGGAGACTTTTAGATATACCTTGTCACCTTTCTAAAATTCCAAGCCCTTTTTTCGATTGTTGGCCTTTGACAGATTTGAGCAATCCTGATCTTTTCTTGTATATTTTTATCTTTTCAATTGTATCTTGGACTAATTCAAACACTACTAGTCGCCTTTCCCCAATCTTTGTCCAACATAGGGGAGATTGATATAATTGTATAACAATGGCACCATAACCCAAGAGGGGGGTGAATTGGGTTATTTAAATTTTTTTGATTGAAACTGAAATCTTTTTGATGAAAAATGAGAATATAGTGCAAATGAAGGAGATTTGGGGAATGCTAAACACAATAAATGAAGTGAAGAATAAAAGTGATAGATGGACACACAAGATTTATAGTGGTTCAGTCAAATGGCATAATCCATTCCCTTAGCTCCTCACTAAGGATTTTAAACACTTCACTATATCCTTGTACTTGATCACAAGTAGGCCCTCTAGTCTCCAAGACTAGAAATTACAACCTCCTGCAATAAATAGAGGCCCTCTAGTAATCTTGCTAGGAAACACAAGAGATTTTACAGAAAAGAGAGTCTAAGACTTAAATCTTTTAGTTACAAGATCTCTCAAAAATAATTATAAAGCTTGAAATCAAATGATACAATTAAATGCAAAGCCTTTGAGAGAAAATAAAAATTGAACACTTGAGCACTTAAAATAATTTGAGCACTTGGAATCTTTGTAATAAATTCTCTAACCCTCTTAATTGCTCTACCAGACTTGTATTTATAGAGCTTGACGAGCCATTTGAAAAAATAGGTTGTTGGTGGTTGGGGTGCATTAAATGATCTGTCGAACTAGCTGTTGGAGAAGTCTGTGAGAAAAATGGTCAACAGATTCATCGAATCGATTGACATGTTAGAACAAATATTTGAAAAGCGGTTGACATTTGAAGAAAAATGGTCGATAGTATTAAAAACGGTCGACTGGTTTTTATGCAGTAGCTGTTAACCGCACTTGGTTGAAAGCCATTAAAAAATCGATCAACAACATATGAAGGCTAGTCTATAGTAGTGACAAAAACAGTCGATCGTTCCTTAGAATCAGTCGACAATTTGTCCTTTACACAAAATAGATTTTGCTCTATTTCCTGCAACACTTTAAAACTGATTTTGAAACACATTTAGGAGATTATTTTGAATCATAAAACTTTGTTTTTCCAACCTAAATCAAGATGTTTTGAGAGTGAAATTGATGTTTATCTGAAGATACGTTGAAATTGATTTTCATTTGAAACCAAAATCATCTTATAGGGCATAGATAAAAAAATAGTGTTTTTTATCATCAAAACCAAAACCATGATCAAAATAATAGAAATTTGCTCTTTTGGTCATATGATGGTTCATAAGGCGATATACTTATGCTGTTGTGATAACTATTACTGTATGCAAATTCTATCAAGGGTAAATTTTTCTCACAACTAATCAAAAAATTTAGAACACAAGCACTAGTATATCTTTAAAGGTTTGTAAGGTCTTTCAGATTGTATGTCAGTTTGTGGATGATATGATGTGCTGACCCTTAGTTGAGTTCCCATGCACTCTTAAAGACTACTCCAAAGCCTTGAAGGGAATCTTGGGTCTCTATCCGAAACTATGGTTACTAGCCCAGATGTGCTAACCCTTAGTTATACATCAAAAAGATTGGTCGTATTTTGTTAACTTACTGAAAAAATCTTGAGTTGATTGTAAGAGCTTGTTTAGTTTGATCTCTCAACTTGAGCTGAACCACTAAGCTAGCAAAGTATGTAATTGTCATCCCAAAAACTACACCCATTGTTAATTGGCTAAAAGCTATAATCATCTACCATCCTGTAGTCCTTATCTTGCCTAACACTGTAGGATATGTGCAATCGTACTCCTTTTAGAACTCGATCCATCCATGAAAATGTCGAATACATATCTTAAGCTCCTTTTGTGAGAGTACACACCTTAAGCTCTTAAGATCCATAAAAATATTGAATTTCTCATTGTACAAGTAGTGACACCAAAATTTCAAGGTGTATACCATTACAAACAATTCTAAATTGTGGGTTGGGTAGTGTTGTTCATGTTGCCTCAATTGATGAGATCCATAAGCAATCAGCTAGCCATTTTGCATTAGGACACAACCTAGACCCACCATTAAGGCATCACTATACACTACATGTTCGCTTGATCCATCAAACATAACCAAAATAGGTGGTGTTGTTAACCTATTGTTAAGTGTAAGCTACTTTTAGAAGTATGCACCCAAGAGAGGAGTGAATTGGGTGTTTTCAAGACTTTTGGTAATTTTAAAATTCATGAATAAAATATTATTTTGAATAATTTTATTTTCAAAAAGAAACTGTTGCTAAGAGCAAAAGATTCTCAATGATAAACATTTGAGATTACAAAATTTATGTTTTGATAAGAAAATACTTATGCTTCAAATGTAAAGACAAAAACTTAATTCGTGATGTGAAAAATTGTTGCAAGTGAAAATAAAATGCAAAGGGAAACAAGAAACAACCACAAGACCCAACATTTATAATGGTTCAGCTAAAAAGTCTACATCCACTATCTTAGCTCCGGATTTAAAACATTCCACTAAAAAGATAGCTTTTCAAGGGATCAAGTATAACCCATATATAGCTTTTTTATAAGCTCAGCTAGAACCTTTAGTTTTTATAGGCTAAACTGAAACCTCAACTTTTAAAGGCTAAGTTGGAACCTCTTCTTTTACAGGCTTAGTAGTAACGTTTACTTTTATGGAGAAAGTAGCAACCTTACAAACCTTTTCATGGGATTGGGTTGAACCCTTACAAATACTTGTTGGAAGGATAATTTAGAAATAGGCTCACAATAAGATAACCCTTAAGGAATAAGAATTACAACTCATGAGGGTATGTACAAGAAGAATGTAAGGAATAAGAAAGATAAGACACTCCATTCTCTTGTCAAATTTTGATTCAAATGTTCTTTCTTAAAGCTTGACCAAATGAAGGCTTGAGGTGAAAGAAAATGTGATCATGCAGATAATCACTCAAGCAATATAGTTTGGCTTAAGGCAAGCTTTGCTTGACTAGATCTAGAATAAGTACTAAATGCAAATTAAAATTCCATTTTTTGCGAAGGTTTTAGAAACCGCCGCAAAAAAATAGCCGCTAAAAATAATTTTTTTTGTAGTGAGACCTCAACTTAGTTTGGCTCGATATTATCTTAAGATAGCTAGGAAATTAGCAACATGATCTCATGTATCTCATTTCCTTATATAGAAGTAGAACTTGACTATTTGTTACCTACACATCTCAATAGATTCTTTAATTTGACTGATTATAGTCAACTTAGTTATACAAAATATGCATATATTCAAAGAGAAATAATTTTTCACAACATATAAGCATATTTTTCTTTCTATTAAAAGAGAACACAATCAAACTACATAAAATAAAAAAAGAAAGCTCAAACGATTGAACTATCCTATTTGATCGCTCTATGTAACGGTTATATTTTTCAATACATAGATACCCTAGCACATACTCAAGTGGGCATAATAGGTAATTGATTGAGCACAACCTTCACTCGATTGCATGAATGCCCAGTCAATTACTTTGTAGACTTTAGAGACCAACTCTTTATCCAGGCTAATTCACTCCACTAGGTTATATTACATACTCGATTGAATGGATAACACTATTCGAACACCAGATAACTTTCAATCAATTAGCATATATGCTTCATACAAAACACTTAATTGAATATTTTTGGTATTCAATTTGATATGTTATCACTCAAGTATAAAATTCCTAATAGTTAGCTCGAAAAAGAGAAACATAAACCTGCTATGTTCTTTTCAAAGTATTCAACTATGGTACTTAACTTACTCGACTGAATGAATCATGATACTTGATTTCGCATATAATTCAATCGATTACTGCCCCCATAGTCCAAAGACCTAACATTCTATAGCCAATCTAACACTTGATTGGATGAATCTTTTAATCGATTTGAGATATAAGCACAAAGACATGATATTTTAACACATTGTTTCCAATAAATTGGTGAATATGATTCACTCAACTACTTATATAGATACTTGATAATGTTTTGAACACTTGATTGCTATATATCAGAGTTATATTTGAGATTAACAAGCTGATAGTTAATTGAGCCTTACCAAGCTTGTTTGGATACTCGATTATAGTAAACCCAAATATTTTCTACTCGATAACTAACCCAAAATCACTTGAGTGATGGCTTAAAAGATGGTTAAAACTGTCTTTTGCATTGCATTCACTCGAATATGAAGAAAGCTTCCTATTCTCCTATTCGAGTAGATTTGAATATAAAGAATCATGCATAAGGGCTCACCCAATTATTTGATACATAATTAATTAAAGTTTGGTATTAATATTTTATCATCAAGATCATCATCAAAACAACATTGTATTAACTCAACAATCTTCTCATTTTTTACAATGACAAAACTTTAATTATGAGCCTCAATATTTTTTTCCCTTTTGTCACAAGTAAAAAGGATTAAAATCTTCTCTACTTAAGAGTTTTTTCCCCTTTTCATTTGTGATATGATACCACTAATATGAAAATGTTCTCCCTTTTTATTATACTTCTTAATACTTTTTGATATTATTTGAGAGGATTATTTGCTCCCCCTGTTGTGAAGTATAATTATTTTAGAATTTCCTCCCCTGATAAACAAGGAATGCTCTCCCCACAATAGATATCTATTATTCTAATGTGATTTAGAGGAATATACACCATGATATCTTAAAAATAAACATCAAATTCATTGATTTAGAAGAAAGGTTTCAATATTTTGATACATATATCAAGTACTAAAAAATGAATCCTAATCTTCATGCATACGCTCTTTTCCAAATTGAGTTTCTTCCCTTGAAACATCTGGAGCAACTGATGGAACAGGAATATTAGTTGGTTTAGGTTGTGATGTTAACACTGTTAAGATTGATCAAGTATGTCACCACACACCCAAGAGGGGGTGCATTAGGTGTTGTAAAAATTGGATTAAGGTTTGTCAACTTTTTGCTTGAAATGAGGTTTTAGTGTAATAGAATACTAAATATAAAATGATATTTGCAAAGCTTGAAAAAATTAAAGTAAGAATGAAATTAACACAAGAGATTATAGTGGTTTGGCTCAACCTACCTACTCCATTAATTTAGTTCCTCACTAAGGATTTCCAAATTCACTAAAACCTCCTACTTGAACTCAAGTAGGCCCTCTAGCAATATCGCTGGGAAATGCACAACACTTGATACAAAGAGATGATTTGAGAGATAAATCTTCCGGTTACAATGTTTCTCAAATATACAAATAAAGGATAAAACAAGATAATACAACTAATATATATATATATATATATATGTAGCCTGTTAAGAGAAAAACTCAAATGATATGAGCACTTGAGGAAGAAAGATATAGCTTTGATGCTTGCACTATTTCATTAGTCTTTTCCAGTGCTTCCTTGAGCTGTATTTATAACTTTCTCTCGAGTTTGAATTAAATGAGTTGTTGATGGAGTCATTGGGAGCATTTGATGCCTATAAAAACTATCCATTTTAATTTGTTAGAAGGGAAACTGTTGACATATATTAAAATCGGTTGACTATTTCTTCTGAAACATTTGAAGTTTCAATTTGGCTTTTTAAGAACTTTTGACATTTTAAAAGAGTAGTCGACTTGTTTAAACAAATGGTCGATAGTTTTAGACATAAAGTCAACTATTTTAAAGAAGGGTCAACATTTTACAATCATTGTTGACTATTTTTGAATTTTGAATCAAACAACCGAGAGCTTGAAAAACATCTGTTGACAATTCTTAAAGACTAGTAACTATTTTTGCTCTTAGACTTAAAATGCTCGACATTTTTAAATACTAAGTCAACAGATTTTGATCTTTAAGATAGCCCATGTCAAAGGCATAAAGTAGTTGACAATTACACTTAAAGAAGTTGACAGTTTTGCCTTGATCTTTTTAAAAGAAGTATAAGATTTTTAAAAGACAATTTTGACACATGTCTCATATACATATTCATTTGATTTCAAAAACATATTTCTTAAATGGAAAAGTGATAAATATTTGCCAATATGGATTATATATGGCTTGATAAAATGTTTGGAAAAAATTAACATCCTTAGGCCATGAACTTTTCATCTTGAATTTGCAAGGATATGCAAAATGGATCAATTTCAATTTTTAAGCTTATATGTTTATACAATTTGAGAATCAAAAGCTATGAAAATATATTCCATAAATAAAACACGATGAATTTTTTCATCATCAAAATAATATAAAAAACAAAACAATAAACACCATTGATTCTATAAGAGCATCCAAGTTAGTTGATGTAATTTGCTTAATTGGAGAGATAGGATTTGACTGGGCCTCTTCTAGACCAGGTACGGATTCAAGATTAATTGGATCCACTGCTATTTGACCTTGCTCTTCTTTTCCTTGTTCTCTTTGTTCTTCTTGATTATCCTCTTCTTTTTTTTCTATGATCTCTTCTTCTATCGAATGTCTTGATCTTCTAGCAATAAATTTGAACTAGTTGGAGGTTCCTATGAGTCCTTTTATTTTCCTTAAAGTAGTTTCCATTCTTGACATTCTTGTCTCATGGGCTTATTACAGGGAAATGAGTTTTTCTAGATTGTTCATGACATAATGATAAAATTCTTCTTAACTTAGATTGGAAGAAGGATTTTCTTGATGATAGGATGAAAATGGAACATGTTGTCAAACTATAACAATTAAATTTATTTGTCTGGGATAAGCTAGAGTAGAGTCCTTCATTGAAGCTAAGGGTCTGAGATGTCACCGATAAGATCAACTGGGTCTGAACTAGGTCGAAGTTGCAATCTTAGAAGGCCAAAACAACTAGAGCCCAGAAAGGGTCTTTAGGGCTTTCGGGACAGCTCACCCGGATGGGGTCTTTGGGGTGATGATGGGGGGATGCCCCGAAGAGTCTTCAAGGAAAATAACCTTTGGGGATCACAGCTTTGCTTTAGCCTACGAACATAGAGGGCGTTAGAAAGGCATGCGAAAGACTTCCCCACGCAAGCCCTTGATTAATGTTTGAAAAAGATAGATTTTTTTTAATATTTTTATTCCTTTCTTGTCAATTTAATTTGCTAAATTGTCAATTATTCATGATTGTAGGTGTTATCTGGATACATGGATGCCATATTTGGATATGAGGGAAATCTATCAGGATAACAAGAAGTCCATCCAGATATCAGTGGAAGCACCGGCCCATTCAGATAGGGAGACACGCATTTGGATGTGAAGATGAAGTCATCCAAATACCAAGCCATGCATCAGAATACTAGACACATACTCTATGTCATCCATCTAGATATATCTTCAGACATTCAGATACCTCAAGCCATATTTGGATACTCTCAAAGCCTATTCAGATATGAGGCACAATCTTAAGCCTTATTCGGATACCTCAAAGCCTATTCGGATATGAAGCAAGATATATTCAGATACATCAAAAAGTATCCGAATACAAGAGAGAAACCCATCACCAAGCATCTGGATATGAAGACCAAGCATCCGAATACCTTTTTGAAGGCCATTTTAGAGACTTTGCGCAAATGAACCCCGTGGCACTTGCTCGTAATTTCTCTCCCAATGAAAGGGTTGATTCCCGAGGATGATTCCATAAAATATCGATCATCATCTTCAACAAGGGGGAGCGAGATCTTTTTTGGGGAATGTTCCAAAGAGTAGTTTTCTTTCAGTAGTAGAAATATTCTAACTGTTCTTCGTTTCTATTCTTCATTTCTATCATTCCATTTGTAGTATTTAGAAGCTTTAATGCTTGGTTTCTTTATTTTTCTCTGTGATTTCAATTTAGATTTATTTTCTTGTTATATGATAAATAGAAGTTGATGTATTACGATTCATTGCAATAGATAGTTCCGTGTTCATCTCTATTTATAGTTAAACAATGCGTTCTTCATTCTTGCATTTTCAATTTGTGTGTGATTTCATTTCTATTCCAATTTAGTTTCCATTTGAAGATGTGTGGCTAAACTCATACTTGGGCTAAGGCAAGGATAATGTCCAATGCCACTAATTACCCAAGTGAGCAGAACTTCAAATGCGTAACAGAAGCATGAAATTAGCTTGAGCAATGTTCATTTATCAGATCTTTGGGTTTGGATTAGAGAAAGAGCCTAACTGAGAGTCTCTATATCATGTATAGAGATTGCTAGATTTGAAAACGCTATTATACCCAAAACCCAAACGATCAGATGGTGTTATTGTGTTTCGCCTATTAATCACATATCAGTTTATGGTAATTGCTCAACTTAGAATCTCTCATATTATGTATGGAGATTGCTAGATCTAGAATTGTCATCATGCTGATATGTTTTTAATGACAGAACCTTAAGTAGATTAGGCCTCTATTATTGCTTATCTATATGTGGGGTATTCAGTTAGCTTGGCATTGGAATTGCCTTGTCTCAAGATTTCTTATACTCAACATTAGTTAGTTTTATTTATTTTCTCAACATTTGTTAATTAATTTCTCTATTCAGTATCAATGTCAAATTTGAATCTAATTTATTCCAACATGTTTTGACCAATCTAATTGTTCTGGAATGTTTATTTTCACCGATAAATAGTCTCATAGTGAACTGATCTATAAAGAAAAAAACTGAACCAATTGAGTATTTGTTCTGAAAGAAGAAAATAAAATTCAAAGTTTATTCAATGGCATCGTGAACACTTAGGCAATATGAGTACAGTATTTAAATTAAAAATTACAATGATTCAGTTGTAAATCAAATAAAGAGAAATCCCATGAAATCTGGTTCTGGATTGAGTCATTTGACAACCTGTTTATTCCGAATTTGCTGAATTCCTTGCATTAACCTTCCAGATTTATCTTAATAATTTATCTTGATTGGATTGTCATCTTGGTTTGAACATGTTTCCGTTAGAGCTCCAAGATCACTCAACTTTTCTCCACTAATTAAGGCTAAATTGTGAGAGTCTTCACCATTTTTTCTGCAAGGATCTCGGTTACCCTTATTTCTCCATTGACTCTCACAATTGTTGGTAGTGTCAAGCTGTGACAGGTTGCTAATACCCTCCCGCAAACTTTGTCGGGGCTGGAGGCAAAGTTTGTCACGGAAATATTGAAGAGCTTTTTTTGACATCGGTTTGGTGAAGAGGTCGGCAACTTGATTATCAGAGGAGATATGCTGTGTGACAAGCAGTCCACGAGCAACACGTTCACGCACAAAATGATAATCCAACTCAATATGTTTGCTTCGGGCATGGAATACTGGATTTACTGTCATATGAAGAGCACTAAGGTTGTCGCAATAAAGTGTGGGAGGAGATGTCAATGGAAAGCGAAGATCTTGGAGAATGAAGGTCATCCAAGTGAGTTCAGCAGCTGTGTTAGCCATTGCGCGATATTCTGCTTTTGTGCTTGATCGGGAAATTGTATGTTGTTTCTTTGCACACCACGAGATAAGGTTTCCTCCAAGGAATGTACAATAGCCAGTAGTGGATCGTCTTGTTGTAGTGCACCCTGCCCAATCTGCATCTGAGAAAGCAATCAGATCAAGTGTAGTGTGTGAAGAAAAATTTAATCCCATTTCAATTGTTCCTTTGACATATCGTAAAATACGTCGAACCATTTGTAAATGTGTCATTGTGGGAGCATGCATGAATTGAGAGACATAATTAACACTAAATGAAAGATCAGGGCGAGTGAGTGTAAGGTACTGTAAAGCTCCAACAAGTCCTCGATAGTAACTTGGGTCTTCCATGAGAGTATCATTGGAAGATATTTTTGTTTTAGCTTCAAGAGGTGTACTCATTGGCTTACAGTCAACCATATTTGAGCGTTCAAGTATCGTTAATGCATAATGTGACTGGGATAGATGAAGGCCATTTGTTGTTGACGTAATTTCCATCCCAAGAAAGTGGTGAATAGGTCCTAAGTCTTTCATTGCGAACTCACTGCTGAGCAACGCAATAAAATTTGAAACAAGTGTTGGAGGTGATCCTGTGAGCAGCATGTCATCTACATAAAGAAGTAAAATCAATGAGCCATAGTCTGAATGCAAAACAAACAACGAAGGGTCAGCTAGACTACAAAAGAAACCATATTTAAGAAGAAATGCACTAAAACGATCAAACCAAGCGCGTGGTGCTTGTTTTAGGCCATAGAGAGCTCTTTGTAGTTTGCAAACGTGTGTTGGATGTTGAGGGTCTGCCATTCCTGGTGGTTGTTGCATGTATAGATCTTCAGAAATTAAACCATGCAAAAAGGCATTTTTTACATCCAGTTGACGAATGGACCACTTTTGAACAAGAGCTATGGTGATAATCATGCGTATTGTCCCTGGTTTGATAACTGGGGAAAAAGTTTCTGTGTAGTCTACGCCATCAATTTGATGATACCCTTTTGCAACTAAACGTGCTTTGAGTCGATCTAAAGACCGATCTGGTTTGAGTTTTGTTTTAAACACCCATTTTGAACCAATGACATGCATATTTGGTGTTCGAGGAACTAGTTTCCATGTCTTATTCTGGTGTAGTGCAGCTAGTTCCTCGTCCATGGCTGCTTTCCAACCAGGATGTGCCAATGCAATCTTAATATTGTGAGGCTCACGAGGTATATTAGCTAAGGTGATGGTGGTGAAGGCATACTTAGGATTTGGTTTTACCACACCTAGTTTAGATCGAGTGACCATGGAGTGGACCAATGGTGTTGAAGGGCCAGGACTATGATGAGGGGACTCAGGCGTTTCACTTATAATCTCTGTAGCTATTTCTTGGGCAGACTCGTGAGACTCTTGACATTCTTGAGATGGAATTGTTTCAGGTGAACTAGTGTTGTGAAGAGATTCATGAAATTCATTAATGTTTGCACTGGTCGGAGACTCAATTGAGGGGGGTTGCCATGATGACTCTCTGGGAATAGAATTTTGGGAAAAATGTAGTGGAGAACAAGTGTCAATTGGCAGCAAAGGACTTTCACATGGGGGTGAGGGAGAGTCCAAAGTTGTATCTGCAGAAGAAGAAATGTTAGTATGTGGTAACCAAGAATCAAAAATACTAATTACCTGTGGCTGATTTGCTGTCATGTAGGATTTGTTGAAAGGCTTATATGGAAAAAATAACTCATCAAAGACCACATGACGGGAGATGAAAAACTTTTTACTTGATGGATGATAACACTTATAAGCCTTATGTTTTTCACTGTAGCCTACAAAAATGCACGGAAGTGTTTTTGGATCAAATTTGTGTTTTTGTATATCCCAAGTGTAGGGAAAACACTTAGACCCAAATGTGCGGAGTGAGGAATAATCTGGATGTGTCCCATAAAGTGCAAAATATGGTGTTTCAAAGTTGAGGGCAGATGAAGGTAGGCGATTCATAAGATACACAGCTGTGGTGAACGCCTCTGTCCATAAGAATAAGGGTGCACCACAGTGAAATAACATGGTCATTCCTAATTCTCTTATAGTCCTATGGCGTCTCTCAACTGTACCAGTTTGCTCAGGGGTATACGGGGATGATACCTGATGAACAATTCCTGTAGAAAGAAAATGAGTCAATAGTTTTGAATTAATGAACTCACCACCTCCGTCTGAATGAAAAATTTTAATTTGCTTGTTAAACTGTCTTTCAACATATTTCTCAAAAGCTAAGTATGATTTAAAAAAATCAGATTTGTTGCGTAAGGGAATAATCCACGAATACTTAGAAAAATCATCAACTAAACAAGCATAATATTTAAATTTTGCAATTGATAAAATGGGTGCAGGTCCCCACAAATCACAATGAATTTTTTCAAAGACACTAGTACTTGAATGTTTTGAACAAGAAAAAGGTAAACGACTAAGTTTTCCTAGTTGGCAACTATCACAAAGACGTTGGAATTTTGTTGTCCCTACGACATTAATAAGACCTTTATTTTTTAGCATTTGTAAAGCTGAAGACTGTGGGTGGCCTAGGCGTTGATGCCAAACTTCCGCAGTGCCTGATTTGAACCGATGGGAGAAATACAACTCTGGTGAAGTGGGTAGGACATAGAGATCACCCTTGCGTTTCCCTATTATCACTGCCTGTCCTGTTTCCCGTTCCTTAACACAAAAATCAACATTAGAAAATTCACAATTAACAGGAAATTGTTTAGTTAACTGGCTTACTGACAGTAAATTTTTTGTTAAGTTAGGAACTAATAGAACATCATTGAGAGGTAAGGCAGACGCCTTTTGTTTTATACACGAATCACCAATTGCAAGAATTGGCATGGAAGACCCATCTCCAATTAACACGGAGTCAGCACCTAAGTATTTACGAAGGTTAGTTAGCATACCTGGCTTACCTGTCATATGGTTAGAAGCCCCAGTGTCTGTTGTCCATTCGGTGTCAGCAATGGTGGTGTCCAAAGTGAGTGCTGCAAGTGCTTGTGGGATCTCATTTTGTTGAGCGGGTTTCTTTGGCACCCACCAGCATATCTTAGCAACATGGCCCAATATCCCACAATATTGGCATTGTTGGTCACGGTATTTGTCCCTCTCTGCAGGTGTCATGCGACGCTCACCAGGTGGTGGAGGTCGACGTTGGGAGTTTGCTGAAGAAGAGTCCCTTTGCTGTTGAGCTTGGAATCCACGACCATTGGAGGTGAATTTTTGTGAAGGTGCGTGATAGCCTGAAGATTTTGGTTGTGGGCGTTGCTGCTGCTATCCATAAAAAGCCATTTGATGAGTGAGGGAAGAAGCTGGGATGTCTGTGTGGTTAGAGAACTAGTTACGCCTTTGATCAAAGTTTTGGAGTTGGGAGACCAACTCAGAGTATGATGGCCTGGGGGGCTTCAACATGGTTGTTGTGAATGTTTCATAATGAGGACCAAGGCTAGTAAGAAGATAGAAGACTTTTTCTTGGTCTGGTACGGGCTTTCCAATGGCTGATAAATTATCACAGAGACCTTTGAAGGTGCGAATATGTTCTGTGATTGTTGTGTTGTCTTCCTTTCGAAGATAGGTCACTTGTTGTCGAAGTGTGAACTCACGTTCTTGTGAGTTTTGTGCATATGCATTTTTGAGAGCCTCCCAAACAGTATGAGCTGTGTCGAGACCGACAACGAGTCCGAGAGTTTCCTCAGAGAGTGTTCCAATGATCCACCCTCGAAGGAGACGATCTGACTTTCGCCATGCTATAAAAGCATCTGTTAATTGTAGTGGAAAGGTTTCTGCATTTATGTATTTGGTTGGAGCGGGATCTTCATTTGTGAGATGCCCGACCATTTCTTGACTCTCGGCAAGAGCCAATGCTTGCTCACGCCACAAGGGGTAATTGTTTGGGGTGAGTCGGAGGGTGATGAAGTTGCCAACATTGAGTGACAAGGTAGTCATGGTGAAAGAAAGAACTGAGCAGAAGATAAGATGGAAGTTGAAGAAAAACAAAAAATGCAGAAAAAAATACAAGAGCTGTGATAGGTTGCGCCTAGTGTTCACAATGGCTCTGATACCATAAAGAAAAAAACTGAACCAATTGAGTATTTGTTCTGAAAGAAGAAAATAAAATTCAAAGTTTATTCAATGGCATCGTGAACACTTAGGCAATATGAGTACAGTATTTAAATTAAAAATTACAATGATTCAGTTGTAAATCAAATAAAGAGAAATCCCATGAAATCTGGTTCTGGATTGAGTCATTTGACAACCTGTTTATTCCGAATTTGCTGAATTCCTTGCATTAACCTTCCAGATTTATCTTAATAATTTATCTTGATTGGATTGTCATCTTGGTTTGAACATGTTTCCGTTAGAGCTCCAAGATCACTCAACTTTTCTCCACTAATTAAGGCTAGATTGTGAGAGTCTTCACCATTTTTTCTGCAAGGATCTCGGTTACCCTTATTTCTCCATTGACTCTCACAATTGTTGGTAGTGTCAAGCTGTGACAGGTTGCTAATAATCTAGACTCATTTAGTAAAATTAAAACTACTACACGTGCACTCGTGCATTGGCGAGTATAAACACCTCACCCATATTTTAATAAAAGTGTTTCTGATTTACAGGGTGAGTGATGCAGTAGCCCTCCCATGCCTAAGTCAAACAACCGTCTGAGAAGTATGAGAAATGTACAAGTATGTAAGTGTCCAATATATGTATGTATGTATGTGGTCTATTCAGGGTGTCCCGAAGGGTACTCAGGGGTTTTTCGGATGGGTTCTTGGGAAAGGGGTCCAAAAAGATCCAAAAGATCCATTTGCCTTCGAAATAGCTAATATTTATAGATGACCATGTGGGGGGCCACAGTCGAGTTGGGAGACTCTTTTGGGGCGGTGCATGCATAGAGAGGTTGGAGGGCTTGGAGACATCTTCAAGGCAAGACCCTTATGACTGTCTCTGGGTGGTCCCAAAAGGGGCTTTGGGGCCATCGGGTGGCTTTGGTCTGGGAGACCCCAAAGGGTTTCTAGACTTATGCGAAATGAATTGGGCTAGACTAATCCTGGGGACCTTTGGGGGTCTGAGAGGCTATCTTCTAGGAGGCTCTTTGGAGAAATATTTATCAGGAAATTTCTTAAGACTTAGGAAAATTTTAGGGCACCCCATAACAATAGCTGTTGGAAATGTATGCCCTAAAGACACGTTTTGTTTAATTTATGGTAATGATGTTTCTTTTATTCAGTTTATGGCACATATATTATTTGCATTTAATTGTTGGAAAGGTGTCCATGCTATTAAGTAAGTGATTCATGTGATGGGTCGTTCTTCACAGTTAGGCATGAATCATGGGTACTTAATAAGCAAGAAAATATAACTCTTGATCTTTTGATAGAACTGGGCATTCTATCATGATAAGATCATTGTGCAATAGATCCTAATGGAGGATGGCTTGCCTTAGCCAGTAAACAGTCCGTTTACTCTAATTGTACAAGCGCATTTGGAATGCGTAGAGTGGACCTGTGATAGAAGCTAATGACAAAGTACTAATTATCATGGAGCTAGTCTATCACTGCTACTACGTTGACGAGTACTCTAATACTTGAGTATTAGTTGGTGGTCTAGTGAACCTAGATCTATATTCTTGGATTCATTGTAAGTGAGGTCTATCAAAGATCAATATCTTTTTGAGTTGGGAGTATGGTTTCTAATTAGCTAAGACAGACTATTACAAGATAGTTTCTGTGATTCACCCCCTTGTGATTGTCCAAGAATAATAGAATAATCCAGGGCCCTGGGAACGTGACTTAAGAGTGTGTGCTTCTGGGTAGCTCCCAGTGATAAGCAAGTACATTCGAGTAGTCACGGATTATTGGACTAGTGATCTAAGGATGGTAGAAGTCATTTAGAAAGGTGTTAGTACATTATTCCTTTCTAAATGATGGGTGTTACGCAGAGGGGTATTTTCGTCATTACACTAGTAGGTCAAAGACATGGCATATGCAAAATTATTCGTGGGGTCAGTGTTACCATATGGTGATAGTTGGAACACTTAGAATGACAAAAATATAGCTACTAGGTAGCAGGGATATTTTGGTCATTTTAGCAGCCGTGAATAATTTGTCTTTTGGTCCCCGGGGTAGCTCGATGTAACTCATGTATTTTTAATACATTTGGCTTGTTGGATGAATTACATTAAGAGAGAGTTATTTTATTTAGAATGGTCCATTGGGCTAAAATAAAATAATAGTTCATTAGGGTTTTAATTAATTAATTGGGCTAACCCAATTGGAAAATTAATTAAAAGGTCTTGGCCCATTAGGGTTTGGCCCACTAGGGTTTTAACCCTAGGGTTCTCCCTATATATATCTCTCTTTAGTTGTTTTTCATCCAAGTCGTTTTTTATTCTCCTTCACCGAAGAGAGGCCACGAGTTCGAGTCATACTCCGGAAGATCGAAAGGGGGCGTTTGAGTTCTGATGCGACGGAGCCGAAGGCTAGCAGGACAGCCGTCGTCTCCTCCACGCGAAGAAGCTCCCATCGCTCCATTCCGTCCGGTAATCCGCCGTAAAAGTAAGTCTCCTAGACTCTAACCAATACGAGGATCGTTTTTATTTTAAAACGCTTCCGTTGCATGCTTTTGATCCTCGTTCATGATCCTACAAGTGGTATCAGAGACACGGTTTTGTTGGTTTGAATCTAGGAGCATGCCTAGGATTAAAATCGGAAAAAGGGTGGTTCCTTTTACTGTTTAAATGCTGTTTTTTTCTGCGTTTATGGATCCTTCCAAGAATGGTTTTAGATGCCTTGTAAACCTCATGAGTGGAGGTATAGGATGTTGTAATCTGTTGTGTTTATTCAAATAGATTCAATGTAAACCTCGCGGTTGGGGTATAGGCGGATGTACAACCAGTTTTAATGGTTGATTTTTCCAGCTTTATTTTTTTTGTAATGCTGATCATCCGAACAGAACAAGAGGGCCGTTTTTCCCTATTCGGTTGGTGCTGTTCGTGATGCAAAACAGGATGCGTTTTCGGCCAGAATGGGCAGCGCTGTTTTGGAACAGATTGCGGTTTCAAAAGCCAGCATTCAGCCATCGGTTGGACAGGCTGAACGTGATGGAAGAATCGGCCAGATCTGGCTTCGGCTAAGGGCTTGAATCGATCATCACGAGAGATCAGTTTTTGGATGTTCCATGGAGCGGGCGGCGGCTGAAGCGAGCAGCTCTTTCGGCTAGGGTTTTCTTTTGCATGATGCGTTTTTGGCGAGCTGATCGGGCAGTTCGGCATGCAGAAAAATTTTGGATCGGGGCGCTGCCCCGCACCCCGCAAGGGGCGGCTTCCCCTTGACCCCGCACCCCGCAAGCGGGACCGCCGAGCCTACGGCGGGCTTCGCCCGCCCCAACCTCAAAGTTAGCATCTAGGTGTTTTATTTGAAAACCATTCTTGGAGGTTAAATTATTTGCAATTAGATTATCTTTGTGATATGTTGCATGAAAATAATTAGTAAAAGGATGGAACCACCTTAGGATTAAACAAGACCACATTTAATGTTTATTTCATGTGATGTTTAATCAATTATATGGTCACTTAGGAATAATGAATAGAAAAGCATGTAACTTGTTTATTGTGCTTTTTCAATTGTGATCATATGTGGAGTTAATTCACGAAAACGTTTTATTAAACCAAATGATGAAATTAGTTTACAAGTTTACTTTTTCAAAGGATTCATCCCTTGGTATAGAAAGTAAATGTAGACTTAGATATTTCATAATAAGGTTTAAATTTGGGTTAATTAATCAAGAAAAATTAACTTATGGTTTACTCTCTCAAAGTTTTTTATCCTTGGATTAGAGAGTGTTTTCAAGTTTAGATATTTTTCTAAGTATTAATGGAATCCAAAAGGAAAAACGTTTTTAATCAAAACCCTTATTTTAAAAGATTAAGTGGGAGAGGGGTTCCAACGACCCCATGGCTTCCTCCACACCTTTAATTAGAGATCGTGGATGCCCTCGTGTCATTCTGAGCATGACCCCCTATAGGATGGGTATTCCATAAGGATCTAGATCTAATGGTAAAGGTATAACTAAAACCTAGGATATGTGTTGTTATCGGCCGGCCTATCGTTGGAGGTAATAATGCAAGATTATCCGTAGGGAATGTGAGATAGTGGCCGCCCTATCGACGGAACTATTCTCTAGATCATCTCCTATTCAGGAAGTTTAGTTTGTGGTGGTTATACACTTAACTTAGAGAATTATCAACCTCCCTATCGGAGCTCTGTTAGTTCTTCTAAGAGCCAAATGACATATTATTGATAATAGTTTAAGGGAAATCTATTTTCAAGACATAATATGAGCTTATGTGCAAAAATAATTGTTTTATATGTGCCTTGTCTAAACGTCTTATTTTTCCATAAATTGTACAGGAATGTCTGGTGGAGGTTCTTTCAGTCCCCTTGCTATGATCCTCAAGGATTCTAAGCTGGATGGGGGTAATTATGTTGACTGGAAGAGGAAGTTGAACATAGTACTCACAGCTGAGGGGTACAAGCATGTTCTGACTGACCCCTGTCCTGTAATTGGGAGAAACTCCACTGATGAGGAGCGCCAGGCAGAGGCGGAATGGAAGCAGGCCGACGAGATGGCACGATGCTACATGTTGGCTTCCATGTCCGATGTGCTTCAATCGAAGCATGAGCATACGCCCACTGCTTATGATATTGATCTGTCATTGCGCACCATGTTCGCTGATAAGAGCCGGCCCGCAAGGCAGGAAGCTCTTAAGGCGATCATGACCACCAGGATGGCTGAGGGGGCATCAGTTCGAGAGCACATGCTCAAGATGATTGCTCACTTCGAGGAAGCTGAGGTCTTGGGAGCGACGATAGATGCTGAGAGTCAGGTAGACATGGTCTTGGAGACTTTGCCAGATTCATACTCGCAGTTCAAATTGAACTATAACATGAATAAATTAGAGATGAATCTAGTGGAGCTTATGAAAGAGCTCCAAGCGGCAGAGAAGATCATGAAGCCTACCTCAAAGGCTCTAGCTATTCATTCTGCATCTTCTCCTAGAGTTGGCCCTAAAGCCAAGAACTTCAAGAAGAAGAAGGGTCAGAACAAAGCAGGGGGCAAGCCCAAACCGCCCGGAGCTAGTCAGGCCGATGCCAAGCCCAAAGGCAAGTGCTTCAAATGTGGGCAGAAAGGACACTGGAAAAAGGATTGTCCTGCCCTCAAGGTGAAAGCACCAGGTATTGCTCTTTACTTAGAATCCATCAGTTTGGTAGGATCTTCATCCTCTTGGATAGTTGATTCAGGATCCACTGATCATGTCTGTAACTCTTTGCAGGGGTTCAGAAAGACAAGGACTCTACTTGAAGGAGAGCATGGAATGCTGGTAGCTAGTGGAGCTCGAGTATGGGCTGAAGCAGTGGGAGTTTTACATTTGTTTTTTGATTCTAATAGGATTTTAATTTTGAAAGATGTTTTATACGTTCCTGCCTTGAGACAGAATTTAATTTCAGTTTCTAAATTGATTTCTTATGGTTATTCTGTTTCGTTCCATTCTGGTGTCACTATCAGTAGAAATGGACAGGTTATTTGTTCAGGCAACGTATTTGGGAATCTTTATTATATTAATCCTATTAAAAGTCAAATAAACAACTCTGAGACTGAACCAGTTAATAAGAAGAGAACATTATCATCTAATGACTCTTATCTATGGCACTTGAGATTAGGGCACATCAATCCTAATCGGATTCAGAGGCTAATCCATGATGGGCCCTTGGGCTCATTGAGATTGGAAGAATGGCCTCAGTGTGAATCATGCCTAATGGGCAAAATGACCAAAAGGCCATTTACTCAGAAGGCAGGTAGAGCCAAAGACATATTAGAGTTAGTTCACAGTGATGTTTGTGGTCCAATGACTACACCTGCTAGAGGAGGTTACGAGTACTTCATCACATTTACGGATGACCACACTCGTTTTGGTTATATTTATCTGATGAGGCGCAAGTCTGATTCTTTTGATAAATTCAAAGAGTTTAAGGCTGAAGTGGAGCGCCAAACAGGTAAATTGATCAAAATTTTGAGGTCAGACCGTGGTGGAGAGTACCTTCTTGGAGAGTTTAAGGACTACTTAGTACATCACGGTATAGTTTCTCAATTGACTGCGCCTGGGACCCCCCAGCAGAACGGAGTCAGTGAGAGAAGGAACAGGACTCTAATGGAGATGGTCAGAAGCATGATGAGCCATGCATCTCTTCCTATTTCCTTTTGGGGATATGCCTTAGAAACGGCGGCATACATTCTGAACTTGGTACCTTCCAAGTCTGTACCTAGGACACCCTATGAAATGTGGACGGGACGAAAGCCCAGTCTAAACCATCTCAAGATATGGGGTTGTTCAGCTTATGTATTGACTAAGGGGAGTAAGTTGGAACCAAGGTCAGAATTATGCTACTTCATTGGATATCCAAAAGGCACTCGTGGTGGATATTTCTATTATCCTAAGGAGCAGAAAGTACTAATTAGTACTCATGCTAGATACTTGGAGGATGACCAGAGTATGTCCACTAAGGGTTCAAGCAGAGTAGAACTAGATGAGAAGTTGTCTTTTGAACAAACTTCAGGTACATCTAGTGTCCCAATTGAGGAACCAAAAGAGACACAACCGAGTGTTTCTATACGCACGGAGCCTCGTCGTAGTGGGAGGGAAACTAAAGTTCCTGATAGATGGACAGGAGAAGCTTTCGAGCTAGTCTCTGACAATCAGGAACAAGATCCTACTAGATACGAGGAGGCTGTCCTTGATGTCGATGTAGACAAGTGGCGCCTTGCAATGGATGCCGAGATTGAGTCTATGCATCTCAATCAGGTTTGGGATCTTGTAGCTACACCTGAAGGGATAAAACCCATAGGGTGTAAGTGGGTATACAAGAGGAAAAGGGGAGCGGATGGAAAGGTGCAAACCTTTAAAGCAAGGTTGGTTGCAAAAGGATTTACTCAGAAAGAAGGGATCGATTATGAGGAAACCTTTTCACCGGTAGCCATGCTTAAGTCCATTCGCATACTCCTTGCCATAGCATGTCATTATGACTATGAGATATGGCAAATGGATGTTAAGACGGCCTTTCTTAATGGCCATCTTAGTGAAGACATCTATATGTCCCAACCAGAAGGCTATGTTGTGAAAGGCCAAGATCACATGGTCTGCAAGCTTAAGAAGTCCATTTATGGACTTAAGCAGGCATCAAGGGCATGGAACAAACGTTTTGATGAGTCTATAAAGTCTTATGGATTTATTCCAAACGTAGATGAACCATGCGTGTATAAGAAAACAAATGGTGAAAAGGTGTCTTTTCTGGTGTTATATGTTGATGACATCCTCATCATAGGAAATGATGTAGGGATGTTGTCATCAATAAAGATTTGGCTATCAAGTCAATTTAGCATGAAAGATATGGGAGAAGCCAGTTACATTCTCGGTATAAAGCTTCTTAGAGATAGGAAGCAGAGAATGTTAGGTTTATCCCAATCTTCTTATATTGACAAGATATTGGTCAGGTTCAGTATGGATCAGTGTAAAGGGGCATTAATTCCTTTTAGACACGGATTGGGCTTATCTTCCAGGGACTGTCCCAAGACAGAGGAAGAAAAGGCGCGCATGAGTAGGATTCCTTATGCTTCAGCTGTAGGAAGTCTCATGTATGCCATGCTGTGTACCAGACCAGATATCTGCTTTGCTGTAGGCATGATAAGCAGATTTCAGTCAAATCCAGGGGAAGCACATTGGCAGGCTGTAAAGCATATACTCAAGTACCTTAAGGCTACTAAGGATTATATGCTAGTCTACAGAGCTGATGACTTAGTTCCAGTAGGCTACACAGACTCAGATTTCCAGGCTGATAAGGATGAAAGAAAATCCACTAGTGGATATGTTTTCACCTTGTCTGGAGGAGCTATTTCATGGCGGAGTATCAAGCAATCTTGTATTGCTGATTCCACCATGGAAGCTGAGTATGTAGCAGCATCAGAGGCGTCCAAGGAAGCAGTTTGGCTCCGGAAGTTCCTTATGGAACTAGGAGTTGTACCACATGTGGAAAAGCCTATTATACTCTATTGTGACAACACCGGAGCAGTGTCACAATGCAAAGAACCAAGGAACCACAGAAAGGGCAAGCATATTGAGAGGAAGTACCACCTCATTCGGGAGTTCATCCAGAAGAATGAGATAGTGGTGGACCAGATATCTACATCAAACAATCTAGCGGATCCTTTCACCAAGCCTTTGGCAGAGAAGGTCTTTCGTAGACACTTAGATGTCATAGGGGTGGGAACTTATGGATTTTGAACTTATGGATTTTCATAGTCTTTGAGTGCAAGTGGGAGATTGTTGGAAATGTATGCCCTAAAGACACGTTTTGTTTAATTTATGGTAATGATGTTTCTTTTATTCAGTTTATGGCACATATATTATTTGCATTTAATTGTTGGAAAGGTGTCCATGCTATTAAGTAAGTGATTCATGTGATGGGTCGTTCTTCACAGTTAGGCATGAATCATGGGTACTTAATAAGCAAGAAAATATAACTCTTGATCTTTTGATAGAACTGGGCATTCTATCATGATAAGATCATTGTGCAATAGATCCTAATGGAGGATGGCTTGCCTTAGCCAGTAAACAGTCCGTTTACTCTAATTGTACAAGCGCATTTGGAATGCGTAGAGTGGACCTGTGATAGAAGCTAATGACAAAGTACTAATTATCATGGAGCTAGTCTATCACTGCTACTACGTGGACGAGTACTCTAATACTTGAGTATTAGTTGGTGGTCTAGTGAACCTAGATCTATATTCTTGGATTCATTGTAAGTGAGGTCTATCAAAGATCAATATCTTTTTGAGTTGAGAGTATGGTTTCTAATTAGCTAAGACAGACTATTACAAGATAGTTTCTGTGATTCACCCCCTTGTGATTGTCCAAGAATAATGGAATAATCCAGGGCCCTGGGAACGTGACTTAAGAGTGTGTGCTTCTGGGTAGCTCCCAGTGATAAGCAAGTACATTCGAGTAGTCACGGATTATTGGACTAGTGATCTAAGGATGGTAGAAGTCATTTAGAAAGGTGTTAGTACATTATTCCTTTCTAAATGATGGGTGTTACGCAGAGGGGTATTTTCGTCATTACACTAGTAGGTCAAAGACATGGCATATGCAAAATTATTCGTGGGGTCAGTGTTACCATATGGTGATAGTTGGAACACTTAGAATGACAAAAATATAGCTACTAGGTAGCAGGGATATTTTGGTCATTTTAGCAGCCGTGAATAATTTGTCTTTTGGTCCCCGGGGTAGCTCGATGTAACTCATGTATTTTTAATACATTTGGCTTGTTGGATGAATTACATTAAGAGAGAGTTATTTTATTTAGAATGGTCCATTGGGCTAAAATAAAATAATAGTTCATTAGGGTTTTAATTAATTAATTGGGCTAACCCAATTGGAAAATTAATTAAAAGGTCTTGGCCCATTAGGGTTTGGCCCACTAGGGTTTTAACCCTAGGGTTCTCCCTATATATATCTCTCTTTAGTTGTTTTTCATCCAAGTCGGTTTTTATTCTCCTTCACCGAAGAGAGGCCACGAGTTCGAGTCATACTCCGGAAGATCGAAAGGGGGCGTTTGAGTTCTGATGCGACGGAGCCGAAGGCTAGCAGGACAGCCGTCGTCTCCTCCACGCGAAGAAGCTCCCATCGCTCCATTCCGTCCGGTAATCCGCCGTAAAAGTAAGTCTCCTAGACTCTAACCAATACGAGGATCGTTTTTATTTTAAAACGCTTCCGTTGCATGCTTTTGATCCTCGTTCATGATCCTACAATAGCTCCTTATCCTTACCTTGGGCTGAAAGGAGAAGGGAAGAGTACAAAATGGTGGGTGCCCAATGACTCATCAAGGGAAAGTCTCTAGGGACTCATGATGCTTGGTTTGCTAAAGGCTTGGGCTATAAATAGGAAGTGGTCCACAATGGGTCACATTTTTCCCCAAAGAGTCAAGTCATCTAGAGCTTCCCGAAGACTTTCGATCGTCTCAGAGACTCTTTTCTTCTCTTGGCCCCAGATTTTCTCAATCTTTGGAAAACTCTTACCAAAAACTCTTTTGAGGTAAAATGACTTCAGAATGACATCTTACTGATATTATCATCTCCTTGCGAATGAGGCCCTTGATTTTAAGAGGCAGAACTGCCATAGATTTTACATGACTTTCTGTATCCTTGACTCATGGAACCCGAGGGGTCCTATGAAAGAAAAGCGAACTACTACTATTAGGGGAGGATCAATAGCGATACATTAGATAGCTTGCAGGTGGGACTTAGGATTCATTTTCACCCTTTTGGGATAAAGTTTCTTAGAAAGAAAATACTAGTGCCGGCCCAGTTGCATCCGAAAGGTTAGGCAGTGCCAACGAGATTTTTTTTTTTTTTTTTTTGTGTATGTGTGCAAGGAATGAGGGATGGAACCCACCACGTCCCTATTGGGATGCTTTTATCACGTTCTCACAAGGGAGAAAAGGAATTCATGTCCCTCCAAAGGACCCCTTATAAGGTTAGGTTATTTAGGGATGGTCCTCAGAAAATAAATAATTTTGAGACTAGGTGGTTGATAGTCACACCGCCCACATGATGTTGGAGGTCATCGCAATATTAGTGTACTGAAAGGATAAGTAGCCTGAGATTTGATTCATTGGTGAAGGATCACCAAGATGAGATAAATAAACTAGCTAAATGGGGTTTAGTGGCTTTATCAGATTTAATAAATGACACACGCCTTGTTGAGGCAGGATGGATGGTTGTTGAAGGGGTGATGTTGCTGGCCATTCAAGGATGGTTGGTTCCTAGGCGGCCACGTCCCCTCTATCCTCTTCATTGGATGATGGTGTAGAAGAGGAGAATGAGGATGAAAAGGTGGATATTACGGGGGACTCAGATGCGGTTGGGGAAGAAGTTGGGTACGAAGAGGAGTTAAACCCTAAGGGTGCTCACCCTGACCCTCATATCTTTTACTTAGCATTTTGCTTTTGTTGGAACCAATACTTGGATAATTACTTTGATTATTTGATTGCTTTTATTACATAGATATGAGGTAGCTCGAGAGGATTGCGGGGAGTAAGCAACGAGAATCGGAGCAACGAGAGTAGTAGGCCTTTCAGAGGACTCAGTTGTAGATTGCTCAAGCCCCTCATTTATTAGGAGAAGCTGAGGAGAAGAGATTCCACAGGCCCATTGGGGAAAGAAGGCCAGAACAGATGGCGTGGGGCCTAGCTTGGTGGGAACTTCCATGCACCCATTTTTGGATGATTTTTTTAATTTCCTTATGACTAATCTCTTGCCATCTCCTCCTCATACTAGTGGGATTATTGAGGAAGGGGTGATTCTACCCATTGAGTCTAGGGGCTTATGCTACTATAACGGCTAGCAAGGCCGAAAGGGAAGCGATGGAGGAGGTTGAGACCCAAGCTGAGCTGGAGAGGCACCAT
This sequence comes from Diospyros lotus, assembly GCF_014633365.1. Taxonomy (NCBI): domain Eukaryota; kingdom Viridiplantae; phylum Streptophyta; class Magnoliopsida; order Ericales; family Ebenaceae; genus Diospyros; species Diospyros lotus. Next base: position 10,807,764 of record NC_068346.1, on the reverse strand, counting down.
GACCGAAATTGGGTTGTCAACAATTTACCTTTTTTGCAGGCGACCCAGCCTAGGAGTTGGCTTCAGATACCAGGGCTAATTCGCCCATATTTCTAGACTTGGGCCCAATCCACCAGGGAGTTGTGCCATCGGGGGCCAGAACCTGAGTGGGAAAGAATTTTTGGTTCGCTCGGGTTCTCCTAGACACTAATTTTGTTTTGGAGCCAAGAGTTGCGGTAAGGCTCATGTACCCCACAATAATGTTGCGCAATGAGATGAGATTTCCCGGGAGCACTCGGAGCTAGCTGGACATAGCTGAGCAATATTTGGCGGAGGTATGAGAGATTTCAAATTTTATTTTTAATGCTTCCTTGATATTTATTACAACTTTTGATGCTTGGGATTTTATTGGGTTGATAGGGGAGTGCCAAGCGATGACCATAGTAAATGCTTAAGCAAACCTGGCCAAGGCCGAGGCAAATAGAGCCTGGACGGTTTGTCTACCCTTCTCCAGAGAGATGCAATAAGGAGATTGGAACATGATGTTTAAGACCTTAGAGAGTACAAGGGATAGGCTCTTTGGATTGAGTGCGAGGTTGAGGAGGCAAAGAGAGAGAAAGACTACCTAAAGGGCGATGTCGAGCAATATAAGAAGATTGAAGCAGCACTAGCAGGGTTAATTCCACCTTATTTGGCGAGTTCGAACAAGCTGTGTAGGAAAAGGATAGTGCCTGTTCCCAATTTCTAAAGGAAAAGAGACGAGCTGATGAGCTTTTTGATAAGCTCGGGAGGGATGAGCATTGAGGTTATCAAGGCCAAGGCAGTAAAGGAGCATTGGTTGTCCTAGGTGTGCCACGAGGAGAAAGAAAGGTATGCCTTAGGCTTCATGAAGTATAGGTTTCAGTTGGACCAAGGTACTTGGAAAGAACGTGCTTAGACACTGATTTTTCTAATGTTGTCTTTTCAAGCAAAATGATCATGGGCCTTAGTGATTGGTAGAATATGGCAATCTCGACCCCATGGTGCCAAAGGCATTTTTGAATGAACATGAGAAGGAACTCGCCAAACTTGTAGGTCTATGGAGCCCATACGTTTTGGAGCCAGAGACACCAGCCAATCAAGGGGCTTCTTAGGGGATAGAGGCGATAGAGGCTTTGGAGGGTACTGATTTCACAGAGGGAGCCCCTGCTTAGGATGGATTTCTTGGGGCTTTGATTTAAGATAGATTTACCCTTCCCCCCCTTTTCTATGCTTTTGGCTCATTACACTTTTATACTTTTGAGAATTAAACATACACAAATACAATGAGCATTCTTTTTGGGTAACGATTTGGCATTTGGTTGGCTACACGAGAGTCTAACATGTGCATAAACTATATGAATGCATGGAGCACAAATAAAAATAATTTAATCATTACCAATAAGGATGTGTCTTTTCTTTGAGTAGGGTCCATGTACTTGTATTCCTGCATATTCATGGGCACAAAGAGAATCCAACTCCCCAATGTAATGTGGGTGCTGATCTCCTCCAACTTGTAGAGGGTAAAACAATTGTTTATATAAATTTACGAAAAGAGTATAGTAATTTCAAGAGTATCTCTATACTTGTCAGGGTAATATGAAATATTTAGCCCTGAGACATAACATAGAATTCCCAAATGGATATTAGGAGAAATATCAGATCATCCTACATCTGCACATCAATCGGAAGTACCACGACTACCACTTGCAACTAGGGGTGAGATACGTGCCCGGGTTCACCGATCGCCTTTAACCTATCGGTCTTGTCCGTAGCCCATATGCTGCCACTATATGCTAAGGCCATGTGGGAAGGAGGATGTCAACCCAAAGTCCCTTTATGGAAAGGTATGGACGCGAGGAGCGGTACATAGTCCTAGGCACCCTAGTGCAGTGAAAGGGTTGAGTACTAGTGGACATTCACAAAGGAAAGACAATTCTCTAAAACTCCATTCCTTCCACCAATTGGTGCGTGGATGCACTAGGCTAGTGGAATAGTCATTGAAGGGTGACCTTAGTCTTTACATCCAAAGACAATGGAATTTTCCTAGAGGATGCGAGAGCATTAGGCCCATAAAAAGATACAGGATGGAAAGGACATAGGCCCTAATTGCGATGAGCGCACCAAGAGGCACTCTATTTTGTTTACGTGGTTCGACTATCTACATCCATGAGTTTTTTTTTGGTAGTTCAGTGGGATTTTTCCTAAACTACTTACGTCCGCAATTAGAATACCAATATTTTGTCGAAGCGGTTCGACGGAGCACCTACTTCTGCTATCATAAAGTTTTGTTAAAGTAGTTCGACGGAGCGCTACTTTCGCTATGATAAAGTTTTATCGAAGCAATTTGGCAGGGTGCCTACTTCACTATCATGTAGAAGGGAAAACATTTTTGTTTTAGTGATTCAACAGAGTGCTTACGTCCACAAGTAGAGATGTGTCAAGGTATGGCTCTTGTGCATGAATGTATAAAAAATTGGATAAATATTTTTGGTTTGGTGATTCGGCCTGGTGCCTATGTTCGCCACTATAACTATAGTGGTTTGTAACGACAATATTCCGGTGATAATTACCCTGCAAAGTGTCTTTGACTATGGTGATAGTTGAGTTTTTTTTGTTCTGGCAGTTTAGCCCTTTATGTATGTCCGCCCTTGGGAATTATTGTAGTAGGTTCAGTCTTTGACAAAGTTGTCCTCATTATCAAAATGTTGAACGAATTGTAGTGTTGCTGGAATATTTATGTTTCGTAATCTCTTTTATTCATAATTGTCCGTCTTTGAATTTGAGACTATAAGAGATAAGTGTCGAGTTGAGCCTAAGGATTTCCATCCTCTTAGCTCCCCAGTCTGAATCTCATCTTAGCCTTTCATTGAGTTGCTGCAAAACCGATGATACACACACATATATATGTTACCCTATATACATTTTTTACATCATAGTAGCATTTTGTTTTTGAGGTTCAGTATAGGAACCTATGTCCATGATTTATAAGAAGCTAGTTTTAAGTTAGTAGTGTCTTCACTCTACAACTTCTTCTTATGGCTTGACAACTTCTACTTCCGATCTTGGAATAACTTAGGCAACGTTCTTGGAATGATCAACAAAACACTGAGAGCCTTTCTGCTTTTAAAACGCTTATGGCCTTCTCAGTCTATTGATCACCTAGCTTGTCCCACATGGGACCTTGAGTGAGCCAGGATGGAACTTCTAGAAAAAGGGGGTTGTGGCTGTGATAGGAGTGGTTGCAGAAAAAGACTGCCACAAAGGTGTCTTCTTAGATTAACAGTTTGGCCTCTATGGGGCTATTGTAGAAGGCGCTGATAATTAATCTTATTTCATCAGCACTTCATGCAACTTTACAACTCCTGGCTCTACTTGATTTGGTAGGCCACCCTCTACTTTTGAAACTCCCCAAACTTGGAAAAATATATTCGAGGAATGCTCTTGTAGACACATCCCAGGAGGACTTTCACCGTAGGAGAGGTCTTTATACTTCTAGCCTTTTAGCATCACTCTTCTCGCGGGGGCTAGCATTGCTAGGAAGGATGATCACTGGACATCAAATTCAAGTTTAGGAGTTGATGTGCTCTCGAACTTGGCCTTCATCAATAAGGGGACCATCCTCTTCACTTCCCACTTACCTAGCCTGAATCTTTACCTTGATGAACAACATGGATGCCTAGCTGAGATACAAGGTGGGGAGGTGTGTTCTTCTCCTGAGGGCTGACATAATAGGGGGAGAAAAACCTTGGAAGGCTCATAATAGAAGGAGAAAAGCCTAGAAAAAGATCCCTAATGCCTTTCTATAGGATTCAGAGCGTGGCTTATTGGGAGGCATTATGGGATGAAGCAGGAGTAACATCTTTGCACAACTGACCCTTAAAGCAATCAAACAAGGATGGATTTTTGTTCGATTCCCACAGAAGGCGCCAAATTATTGTTTCCAAACTATAACAATTAATTTTATTTGTCATGACTAAGCCAAAGTAGAGTCCTTCACTGGAGCTAAGGGTCTGAGATGTCATTGACGAGGTCAATCGGGTTCAAATCGGGTCAAAGTTGTAGTCCTAGAAGGCAGAACAACTGGAGCTCGGAAGGGGCCTTGGGATAGCTCACTTGGATGGGGTCTTTAGGGCGACAACAGGGGGATGCACTGAAGAGTCTTTGGTGAAAGAAGCCTTTAAGAATCACAACTTTGCCTTAGCCTACGAACACAAAGGATGTTAGAAAGGCACGTGGGAGACTTTCTTATGCGGGCCCTCTGATGCCTAAGTTAAATAATAGTATGAGAAGTACGAGAAATGTACAAGTATGTAAGTGTCCAATGTATGTATGTATGTGATGTCTTTTGGGTGTCCCAAAGGGTAGTCAGGGCATTTCAGTTGGGTTCTTGTGAGAGAGGTCCAAAAAAATTCAAAAGATCCATTTTCCTTCGAAGAGGCAAATATTTATAGACGAACATGTGGGGCCAACAATCGAGCCAGGAGACTCTTCTAGGGAGGTGCATGCATAGAAAGGCTAGAGGGCCTAGAAACGTCTTTGGGTAGGGCCTTGATGGCTATCTTCGAGTGGTCCTAAAAGGGGCTTTGGGGCCATCGGGTGACTTTGGTCCGAGAAATCCCTAAGGGTTATTGGACTTATGCAAAATGAATTAGGCTATACCAATCCCGAGGGACCCATTGGGGCTTTGGGAGGCTATACTACCAGAGGCTCTTTGGGGAAAGATTTATCAGGAAATTTCTTAAGACATAGGAAAATTTTAGGACACCCCATAACAAAACATTTACAGGAGTAGGTTGAGAAGGCTCACCACCAACTTCTTGATTACTTTCGTTGGGCATTTTCCATACCCCATTTATACATCTTATTTTCATTCTCTTAAGGATTTGTTTTGTGTAGGTATTGTAAGAACTGACAAACACACAAGAGGGGTGAATTGGGTTTTCAAAAACTTTTCTTAATTTTAAAGATTCTTTGGATAAAGCAGTTTGAACTTTTCGAATTATAAGGACTGAAGCTTTAAATAAGACCTTGACAGAAAATGATATGAAATAAATCCAATACAAAGGATTGATTCTTTTAAATATTACGAAAGCTATTGCTGTGAAGTTTAAAAATTGATACCAAGGATGTTGAAAAATGACTATTGCTAAAATAAGGATGAGAGTGTTGAAATGAAAATGAAGAAACGTAAATAATGCAACACACATTTTAGGTTAATTTTGGTGACAACTACTCCCAGTTTTCAAGGAAACGCTTGAGAATGATCCCAACTTTCCAAAATTCTAGCTAGAATGAACTAAGAAGTTACTCAAACATATGAAACATAGTGATTAAGAAAAGGTTAATTTTGCCACCTTCATGTTGAAGGAAGAAGTAGGTGTTGGTGGAAAAATATTGAGCAAACCTTGTACAACTCAAAGACAAGATAGGGTAAGATAGGTTCCAACTATCATTTGGGACCAATTCAAAGAAGTATTTAATGCTAAGTATTTTACAAGGAGTTAGAAAGAAAGAGAAGATTTGGGAATTTATGATGTTGAAGTTGACTAAGAATATGATTGTCGCCCAATACAAAGCTAAGTTCACTTAATTGATCAAATATGTGCCAATGTATATTATCAACGAATGATGGAAGGCTTAAAAATTTATAACTAACCTTCATGTGGAACTGGAACAAATTCTAGGCTCTTGGATGATTGATTAACACTTATGAGGAAACCACCAAGAAAAAGGACACTAGGAACAATAATAAAAAAATTTGGTCTAGGGACCTTAAGTTGAAGGGTGGGAAGCCATGTCCCCAATGTAAGAAAAGGCACTTGAGAAAGAAATGTCCAATGAATCAATCTAGTTGTTGCTCATATAGTGAGGAAGGGCACTTTTGGCAAGACTACTCGAAGAGAAATGAGATCCATTGAAATGTAGGAAATGAGAAAAAGATCATGTGCTTCAACTACGACCAACCGAGACGCATCATACATGACTACCCTAAGAAGAGGAAGATGGGGTAACCTAGAAAGACTGAAGAAGTTTTAGGGACACACCACTAATGAGTCCATAACCTAACTAAGGAGGATGTTGAGACTAACCCAGTTGTGATACAAGGTACCTTATTCATCTATGGGACCCTATTATATGCATTTATAGATTGAAGATCTACTCATTCATTCATATCATGGGGATTGGCTAAAAGTCTAGGGACAAAACTTGAAAATTTTGGGTACTAGATGGTAATCTCCACTTCCATGGGAAGGACCCAAGAAATTAACATTGGTTGTCGAGGGTGTGAGATCTATATGGGAGGAGAGAAATTTGTAGCTAATTTGACCCTTTTAGAAATTTAGGATTATGATATTATCATAAGTACTAATTTCCTATTCCAACACTATGCCAACATTGATTAGTGAGAAAAGACGGTAAGCTTACAAGGACTAAGAGGAGTCTAAACTAGATTTCAAGGACAAGGTGGTTAAGATGGAAAGAAATGGATTTTAATGCTCCAAGCTATGTGACTGTTGGAGAAAAAGGGCTAATGGATATTTAGCTAATATGCACATGGTAGAAAGTGTGACACCTAGACTTAAGGAAAGACGAATAGTTGGTGAGTACCCAAACGTGTTTCTAGAAGACATCCCTAGATTACCCCCATTATGAGAAATTGCATTTTCTATATATGTATAGCCTTCAGGCCTATGTACAAAAGATAGATATATCTTCCCTATCATTATCTATAGGGGTACAATTTACTAATTCAAACCCTCTATCCACATCTATATGCAACCGGATAACTCTAGAATCTTTCAAAATTTTTACCCCATCACTCCAACTAATGCCCACAAATCACCTCTCCATGTGACAAAAGTTTTATGGGGTCCTATCAAATTGTGCCATGCCATCTGCCCAATCACCTCCATGTGCCTTGTAGCTTACATCCTCATAACAAGTTTAGTCATGTCCCTGACATTATGTGTCCAGTCACAATCTAGTTAGGTCCCAATAGTCTAGATCATTCTTAGAACTCTAAGTCATCTCCATATGTTGCTTGCATGTCACTTGTTGAAAGTAAAGCAAGATCGCTACGGGGCAAGCAACGTAGTTCAAAAATTTTGAACCTTACCCCAATCCCGGCGATTGGATCAATGTCGAAATTAAATCATTCACATACAAATAAAATAAATCTAACCTTTAGATTTTCAAGTCATTCACGGATTCTAGCCGTCCAAGTGTTCAGTCTCTAACTCGTGATGCGCGGCACGCATTCGTTGGCAAGGAGAGCAGAATAGGAGTGCTAGCTCCTTCTCCTTTTTGCGGCTTGTGTATGGATGGAAAAGAACGCCCACATTTCAAATCGATGCCAAAAAGAAACGGGAAAGAGTGAACGGCAATACATTTTTCAACTCTTGAAAAACTATACCAAAAACTCTCTAGTTTGGGCAACCCATAAAGAGGTATTTATAAGGAGCTCTAGGGTTTCTTAAACCCTAATGGATGGGCCGGCCCATTTAATTTAGTCTAATTAGGAACTTAATTAAATGAATTTATTCTAGTCCAATTAGAAATATAATTAAATGACCCAAATCTTATTATGGGTTTAAATATAATATTCAGCCCAAATCTAATTTAGCCTAAATATAATATTTAATATTTGGCCTAAATCTAATTTAGTCCAAATATAATATTTAATATTTAATATTTGGCCCAAATCCAATTTAGTCCAAATATAATATTTAATATTTGTTCCAAATCCAATTTAGTCCAAATATTAACTTAAGCCCAAATATATATTATTTCCTATTTGTCACTCTAAAAAATAGAAAATTATTAAATTAGAAACTCTTTTCTAATTTAATCAATTGCCATTTTAGGAAACTCTTTCCTTTATGACGACCCCTTGTCATATCTACATCATTACGTCTATTTGTTCTTTTTTCATGAGAACCTACGACGGTATAACTTCTTCCCGAAGTGTCCCACTTAACTATACGTTCGCTCTCCTGGTTTAAGCCAGGGACCGTGCCTATTGCGCATGACTTATTAGGCTTCCGAATATGTTGGCAATGTGTCGGTATGAACACATAAGACAAGATTGGCCTCTAGCAAGGCATCATGTCTACTTAATTATTTAGAAGGATTCATAATCCGCAACTAACCTTTCATGAGCATGGTTACTGTGTAATACGATCCTCTCGTCAATGTATCTTATGTGATCTCAAGTCTAGCAATGTGTTTCTTGATTATGATCACATGAGTTTTCTTTGGTTATTCGGATATCTTCACTTAATAGAAAGTGAATCAATAACTCCTTATTGATCTCTTTCACCATGGCCATGGATTTAAAGTGAATATCCACCGAAGACGCCTTAGATACATCATCCTCTATCAAGGGATAGACGAGTCCCATCTTGGCTATGCACCCATCTCCATAAGTCTCATGATATGCCCAACGATAGCCCACATGTAGCCTTTATCTAAGCCCATCGAAACGATATCAAAGCATATCGGTCTTCTTATGAGATGACCGTGACAACCTCAGGTCCAAGGATTAGTTACACCCATCTCGTATGAGAATTCTGTCAACATATAACCAAAATGGATTCTCATGGCGAGTCATGTCCAGTGACACATTCTCCAACATTGGTCACCTATGTACTTGTCTAGGCATCCCCATGCTTATGGGTGTGAGACCCCTATTGCTATCACATAGAAAAAATATATCACATTCAAGTCTTACCGCAATTGTCAATGTCCATTCTTGACATTGCTACGACTTGGGATGTTTAATGATGTTTAGAAACTATGATGTATCATCTCACATCTTTATAGATTAATCACAATATACATCATATGGACTTCTATCTAGTTTCATTCGATTATTACAATAATAACAAGAAACTAATAGAATGACTTCTTGTGAATTTGAACAACTCCTTATTCAAATAATAAATATGATTATAATTGTTAGTGTACAATATGACCAATTTGATTGGGTCTAGAGCACCTACACTAACACTTGTATGGTAAAGCCTTTATTACTCGACAAAAATGGTAGTCTTTATTGTGGCAAGGAAAAACAATACTCTCTCTGTATCATTATATCTTATATCATGCTTAAGGGTTTTCCACTAAGGTTTCTTCTGAACAACCATATTTAAATCCAAAATATTTTTGATTTTTTTTTGTTTTATCATCCAACTATATTGACTATTTGTTTAAAATATTTTCAAGGAATAAATCTATGTCCTTTTTTTTGGTTTTAATTAACTTCATTGCTAAATATTTTCAAATTTATAAATTACTTTCTTGTAGGCATATGTTGCTTTTGGAATTATGAATCAAAACTATGCAAATATTATATTAATGCTTAGGCCTTCACCAAGCTTATGACCACCCACTACTTGTCAAAGGGTTTAGTTCTAATATTGTTGGAAGAGACTATTCAGAGATGGTAACGAAACTTCCTAGGGATTTCTAATCAATTTATTAAATCTCTAGGAAATATACTTTGCAATCTATTACTTGTGTAATGTGAGTTTTTGTTGACCTGCTTATTTATTATTTACCATGTTACTAACTTCCATCCATTATATATAAGAACTTGTTAAAAGGTTTTCTATTTCTATAATAATTTGTAGCATACAACAACCACAATCACAAGCCTTAATCTTATTAGGTGAGGTTAACTATATGAATTGTAGATCAACTATCTCTATCCATGGTCATATTGTCACAATCGTGGAGTATTTGTGTTTTTTATATGTACTTTGTGACACAAATTGTCTTGGTTTTTTCTCTCTCCATGTTCCAAACCTAATGATAGTTGGATTGGAGATCCATCTTTGTGCAGCAGCTAACCTTCCCTAATTGTTAAATAGATCTTCAATTAAGGGGTTAGGGTACTTCTTGTTCATTGTTACCTTATTTAGGGCTTGGCAGTCATCATGTTTTTAGAAAAGCACCAATGCTCCTGTAGGTGCCTTAGACAGCCTGATGTGCTCCGCCTCTAATAAACTCATCCAACTACCTTCTTAGTTCCTCTAGTTCTAGTGGAGTTATCTTGTATGGGGCTATAGTAGGTAGGTTTGAACTTGAAATGAGTACAATCTAGTGATCCACCTTTCTCTTAGGTGGAAGTTTTTGCAATAATTTAGGCGACATCATGTCTTGGAACTCTTTTAGTTCTCCATCGATTGTTAGGGGTAGGACCTTTGCCAACCCCTCTTCTGACATAGTTTTCATTATCACCACATAGGTGATATCTTCCTTCTTAAAGCCTTTAGCTAGTTACATCACTAAATTGAGACTCCTTCCCTTCTAATTTAACTAGGATCATTAAAACACTCTTGCTCCAAGATTTAGAAGGTATTCAATCTGGACATTGGTATGAAGTTGATTTCCATAGCAAATCCAAGTTGAGCACCACCTTAAAATTGACCATAGGTGTGACTACAGAGTCTATACGACCTTCCCACAACCCAATCTTCAATCTGATCCCTTTAACACACTTATCAAGGGCTTAACATCTATGTTAATTGTCTTTATCATGCAACCACCCTTGACGAATCACCTTTAATTCTATTTTTTGACAATTATTGAAAATGGTTTTGAACTTGTCCTTTAAATCAAGAAAATCTTGTGAATTTTGAAACATTGTCAAAGTTTTAAATGAAAAACAAAAAATAGCTCTAAAAAAGAAGAAAAAATATATGTGAACCTTAAATCTAGTGGAAAAATTTTTGACTTCTTTTTTAAGACTATCGACTACTTTCCAAAGCAAGTAGACTGGTTTTAGTTCATATTTTTTGGATCAATGTTTAATGTTTATAAGTCGACTATTTTTCAAATTGTAAAAGCAGTTTACTCCTTTTTAAAATTTCAAAATAAACTATCGATTACTTATGGAAACTATCAATAGTTTTTGTTTGGAAATTATTAATAGTTGCTTTTCTATAGATTGATTATTTTCCATTTTTGTTCATCAATAGTTAGAAATATGTAGGAGACATTCAAGACTATAAATACAACTCATTTTGAAGTTCAAGCAACAATTAATAAGGAGATTGAGCTCATACACTTTCTAATTTCACTATTTTATTAAATTCTCACTATTTTATCTCTCAAAGTTCTATCAAGGCTTGTTCATTTATTTTAAACTTCATTTCATCCTTGTTCTAGAAAAAGATCAGAGAGATATTTTTGTTCTTCTAATTTGTATTTATTGTTTTTCCTAGTGGGTTACGCTAGAGAGCTAGCTTGGAAGCTAGTTAATTGTATTGGGTAGTAATTTGCTACTTGAAAATTCTTTTTAGTGGATTTGAAAATCTTTAGTTGAGAGCTAGATTACTGGATGTAGGCTGGAAAGGGCCGAACCACTATAAATCTTTTATGTCCCTTACATTTTCATTCTCTCTCAAACATTGCATAACACTTTCATTCCAAAATTCCTTTGCATAAAATCATATCTTATTATTTTGAAAATAGTTTTAAGATAATCCAAATTTTTATTCACCCAATTCACCTCCACTTTTGGGTGTGTGGTGCCATATATATCAAAGTCTACCTAATAGGTTTCCTCAGGGGTAATGAAGTTGTGGGTTGCCCTTGTGTCCACCATGGCTTGCGAGGTTTTGTCTTTGATTGTTGCTAGTGCATATGTTAAACACTTTAGCATCTCTTTTGTTGCTTGTCTTATCTTCATTGTGTTGAATAGGGTTAGGGCCTTTACTTGCATAATGTTAGTTTACTCTTCCTTTTGGCCTTATTGCTTTTTCTTTATGGCTGCCAACTTGCCAAATGTTTAGGATAATCCCTTACTTAATGTAGGCCTTTGTAGACGTAACATCAAATCTATAGTACCTAGCTTGAATCCTTTTTGTTGTGTTTATATCCTCAAATGTCATTGTATGAGCCATCTATCATTTCCTTTGCCTATGTGGGTCTTCAAGGAATCTTTGTTCTTTTTAAGGGAACTCCTTTTATATTATGTCAAAGACTCCACAATAGTTATTACATCATCAACTGTCTCCACACTAGGTCTCTGCAACTCCTACTTAACCCAATTTTGAAGTCTCTCTACTAAGAAGAAGAGAGTTTCTTCATTGGTTAAGGTAGGCACCAATAGTGCAATTATGGTGTATTCTGTTATGTAGTCACAGATAGATGATTTGTGCTCTAACTTTGCCAGCTTTTTCTGTGTTTTCTTCTCCACGTTAGTCTGTAGAACAACTTCTTCAACTTGGCCTTACAGGTCTCACATGTATCAATTTGGATCTTGTCTTTATTAATATCAACATGTTTCCTATGCCATATAAAGTGATAGTCCCCATTAAATAGTATACGATGACATGTATCTTCACTACCTCCTCAACACTACTCCCTTCAAAGTATCGCTCCATATGCCATAAGAAATTCTCTACTTTAGTAGCATCACATGTACCTTTATACTCTTTGAGTTTTACAAGTCGATCCTTGATAAATCATGAGCCATACTCATATTTAGGCCAACACCTTAGCCTAACCTATTCACAGTAGTGCAAAGGCTCTTCAATCAAGCCCCCAATTAGTCAATGACCTCCATCAAGTAGGCTTCCATCATATATGTTTGTAAAATATAGTTAGCTTAAGAGGGGGGTGAATTAAGCTTTCACCTTATAAAAAATTTCAAACAAGTCAAAGCTAAAAGTGAATAGAAAATAAAAGATTGTAGCACACCAAAATTTTAGAATGGTTCGGCTACCTGCCTACTCGATTACCTTGGCTCTCAACCAATAATTTAGTCAATCCAAGCTTACTTTTGGGTAGCTTTTGCAATAGGTTCTGCTACAAACCTTTACAACAAATGGATTTTATGACTGGATCAGCCACAACCAATGACTATTCATTAAAAGGGTCAGGCTTAACCTTTACAACTTCACATTAAAGTGATAGTAAAAGATACAAGAGAAGGTTTCAGGATATACAAAAAAGTTGAACACTTCTCGTGGGTGTACAGGAAATAAACAGATAAGAATGGAAGCACACTTTCCTTTTCTTTTTCTTTCAAAAGATCATAGGCAATGAGGCACTTGAAGGCTTTAGAGAACGTATGGATCAGTTTCAACATTCATGTTTTTCTTTAAACTCCACACCTTTATATAGTGTTTATGTCTTTAATGCATTTTTTGGAATATCTTGAATAAAAGATTTTTTTTTGTGTCTAACTACTAATTTTTTTTTTTTTTTTGTCTCTACATCTCACAAATTAGTTAGAACATCAATTTTCTTGCACAAATTGTCTAAAAAGTATCCATCAGCATTTAATGTTATAAAAAGTAGAAACTATGTGCATTAAATTCTTTGTAATGGCTACAAATTAAAAAAATTACCAAATATTACTCGATTTCAAGCAATAGTTTAATTGATTAAGTTGTATGTTTACTCAAGTATAGGAAGTTTGTATTTGACTATTTTTCTGATTGATTCGATTACAAAAAGCTTGTTTATGATTAAAATTTTGTAAGAGAAAATTGTAAAACTTACTCAATTGGAAAGCTCAATTTAGTTGAGTAAAATTAAACTTTTACTCGATTACAAATTTAAGTACTCAATTACATCAAAGTACTAAAGACTTAACAACTTTTTGGAGAATAAATACTCAATTACAAATGATATTTACTCGAGTACATTTAGATGATTACTCGATTACAAATTTTAAGTACTCAATTTATTTTGCTCTGCCAGAAACTTACATTATCTACTTGATTACAAATGTATATTTAGTCGAGTATAAACTTATGCTTATCCAAATGCCTATAACTTGTAATCGATTATCTTTTAGAAAAAAATAGCTTACTCGATTACAAATGAACCTTACTCGATTAGAAAAGCAAACTTAAGTGAATTGGATTTCAAGCTTATTTTAAATGAGTACATTACTTGAGTATAGAACTATTTTATTCGATTAGAAGAAGGGATACAAAAGGTTACTTGATTACATAAGACTTTAAACTCAATTAAGAGAATATAATTTCTGACTTGATACATCTAATTAGTATATTATTCGATTAACATAGATTTGTACTCGGTTAAAAAGATTGAGATATTCAATTGATTTATAAGACTTACTCTATTATTTTCACTATCATTTTCTAACTCTAATACACTGTTTTGATCATCATCATCAACAAGCATTTTCTTATTTTCTCATCAAATCAAAATTTTACAGATGACTCAACACTTTTCAATTAGCTCATTGCATGTTAGACTCTTTCAAGGAATCAACTTCCTACCAAATCTTATGGAACTCCCTAAAATAGTGGGCTTCTAACATGGTTAAGTCTTGACCCAATATCTCCACCTATTGGGTCCAATTTGCCTTCACGATCTCTAGTATCACCACTAGACCCTCAACATTTTCCTTGGGATAGGGCTAGACTTTGCTTCTTCTAATGTCATCAACCAACATCTCATCTGTCAGGCTTGACATAGTGAAAGATGGAAGTCTAAGAATGTGTATAGACCATGATCTAATTGTATAGCAATGGCACCAATACCCAAGAAGGGGGTGAATTGGGTTGTTTTAAAAATTTGTTTGAAAACTTGAATTCCTTTTTGAAGAATGATATTTTAGTGCAAGCTAGGGTTGTTGAAATGCTTGGAACAATAAATAAAACAAAGAGTACAAGCAAAGGAGGGACATAATGATATATGGTGGTTCGACTTAAACCAAGCTTAATCCACTACCTTAACTCCTGACTAAGGATTTTTCAAGCAATTCACTATAATCCTCCTATCACTTCGGATAGGACCTCTAGCAACAAACTAGGAATGTACAACCTCTTGCTTAGACAATCAAGCCCTCTAGCAACAAGCTAGGTATTGCAACCCCTTACTTCAATAAGCAAGTCCTTCAGCACAACAAGTTAGGAAATGCACAAAATGATACAAGATAAGAGAGGATAGAAGAGTTAACACTCTTAATTATAAATTCTCTTAACAACTAAACAAGGCTTGAAATTAAAATTACAAAGATAAAAACAAAATTCAACAATGAAGCACACAAATTGATGAACACTTAGAAGCTTGCAATGTAATAACTTTTTGGTGTCTTGGTTCATCCATTTGACTTCTATTTATAAAGCTTGGAGATCCATTTCGAGAATCATGTCGTTGGTAGTGGAAGGTGCTAGTCGGAAGTGGAGAAACTAATCGTTAGAGCTGTCAGACGAAAGAAACTGTTAACAGATTAAGAGAGTTAGTCGACAGATATAAGAAGCATTCAAAGGTTAGTCAACAAATGCACTACTATCTATTGACATATGTAAGGGGGAATTTTGCAAGCATTCTGCTGGTTGACAGATGCATGTTAAACCTAAAACATGTATTCTATTAGTTGACAGATCCAAGGAGGTTAGTCGATTAATCAAGGCAAGACTTCAAAATATTAAAACTATTATTCTGTTAGTCAACAGGTTGCTTGAGGAAAGTCAACAGATCAAAAGAAAAATTTAAAATGTGAGTTCAGGCTTACTCAAATGGAATTTTTAGGCAATGTCATATTATAAAAGGTGTAAGCAGTAGATCCAACTTAGATTAAGGTAATTTAGAACTAGCAATAACCAAAGACAATGCCTAAGGTTCATAGTTTCCTTGGAGTAACAAATTATTATAGGAGATTTATGGAAGGGTATCGCCCTGTTAACCAAATTAATGTAGAAATGAGTTAAATATGAATGGAATGAGAAATGTAAACAAAGTTTTTGAGACCTTAATGTTGACTTAATATAATGATGTTTTGATCATGAAGTTGATGATAAAATATTAATGCAAAACATTAATTAATTATGTATCAAATAATCAAAGCCCTTATGCATGATTCTTTATATCCAAATCTACTCAAATAGAGAATTGAAAGCTTTATGAGTATTACAATGAATGCAACACGAAAGATAGTTTTAACCATCTTTCAACAATCACTTGAGTGAATTTGTGTTAGTTATCAAATAGAAAAGTATTTAAACTTACTGTAATTGAGTATCCAAACAAGCTTGGTAAGGCTCAATCGAGTATCAACTTATTAATCTCAAATATATCTCTAATATATTGCAATCGATTGTTCAAAACATTACCGAGTATCTATATAAGAAATCAAGTGAATCATATTCGCCAATCGATTGGAAACAATATGCTAAAATATCAAGTCTTTATGCTTATATCTCAAACCGATTAAAATTCATCCAATTGAGTTTTAGATTGGCTATAGAATGAAAAGTCTCTGGACTATGGCAGAATCGACTGAAGTATATGCCAAATTGAGTATCTTGATTCATTCAATTGAGTAGGTTAAGTACCATAGTCAAATACTTTGAAAAGAAAAGAAAGCAGGTTTCTATATCTCTTTTTCCAATCAACTATTAGGAATTTTATACTCAAGTGATAACATATCAAATCGAATACCGAAAATATTCAATTGATTGTTCTACATAAAACATATATACTAATTGATTGAAAGTTATCTAGAGTTTGAATAGTGTTATCGATTCAATCGAGTATGTAGTATAATCTAGTTGAGTGAATTAGCTTAGACAGAGAGTTGGTCTCTAAAGCCTAAAAAGTAATCGACTAAGTATTCATGCAATCGAGTAAATCTTATGCTCAATTGATTGCCTATTATGTCCACTCGAGTATGTGCCAAATTCAATTGATTATCATTATTTTTCACTCAAGTATTTATGTAACATAATTGAAAAAAATAATCATTAACTAACTGTTACATAAAGCGATCAGAAAGGATAATTTTGACCCTTCGAGCTTTCTTTATTTATTTTATGTGGTCTGATTGCATTCTCTTTCAATAGAAAGAAAAATATACTTATATGTTGTGCAAAATGCTTTCTCTTTGAATATATGTATATTTTGTATAACTAATCAATCAAATTAAAGAATCTGTTGAGATATGCAGGTAACACATATTCAAGTTCCTCAAACCTTGTATATAAGGCAATGAGTTACATAAGATAATGTCGAGCCAAACTAAGATGAGATCCAGCTAAGCTGAGCTTGTTTTGGGCTAAACTACCATCTCATGATCACATTTTCTTTCACCTCAAGCCTTCACCTAATCAAGTTTCAAGAAAGATAATATAAACCAAAATTTGAGAAGAGAATTGAGTGCCTTATCTTTCTTATTCCTTTCATTCTTCTTATACATACCCTTGTGAGCTATGATTCTTATTCCTTGAGGGTTATCTTGTTGTGAACCTATTTCTGAATTCTCCTTCCAATAAGTATATGAAAGGGTTCAACCTGATCCTATGAAAATGTTTGTGAGGTTGTTGCTTTCTCCATAAGAGCAGAGGTTATTACTAAACCTGTAAAAGCAGAGGTTCCAACTTAGTCTTGAAAAGTTGAGATTTGAACTTAGACTTTAAAAGTCGAGGTTTTAGTTTATCTTGCAAAAATTGAGGTTCTAACTGAGCATATAAAAGTTGTGTATGGGTTATAGTTGATCCCCTTGAAAAGATATTCATTTAATGAAATATTTTAAATCCTTAGTGAGGAGCTAAGGTAATGGATGTATGCTTTTTAGTTGAACCACTATAAATGTTGGGTCTTATGCCTGTTTCTTGTTTCCCTTTGCATTTTATTTTCACTTGCAGCATGTTTTCACGACTTACATTTTCGCCTTTACATTTGAAGCATAAGTATTTTTTTCTATCAAAACACACAATTTGTAATATGAAATGCAAAGGAAATCACATGTATGACAGTACGTGTAAAAATAAAAATTTTACATGAATAAGATACGCGCAGTGGAACAAAACATACATACCATACATAACTTGGGTATTTAAGCAACACTCATATTTCAACATAGGAAATATAAGAAAACCATACCTGTTGTCTAATATAAGGTTGGGTACAAAAACCGTTTCTATACTAAGATCAAATCCACCTCAAACTATGGTAGTCCTAGTCCGTCCACACCTAGTATGCAGTCTGGCACCATTCCAGTCACCTTAACCATGCTAGACAAAAGGACCTTCTGTATCACAAGCACCTGCGTAAGTATTACACATAATTAGTTTTTTGGGCAATAACAGAATAATAGAGAAAGAAGACAACAGAAGCTCCAAGAAGTAACATCTCTTATGTGGCTTCTAATTCTCCTTTTATACATCTAGCCTTTAATTCTAGTTCAATTTCTATTGAAATCCATCGCCCAAGCCACCACCAACCTTCCTCGATTTTAGCCAACACATGAAACCAATTTAAGTGGCAGTTGGGTGGCCAAGAGTTTACTCTTGCCTTGGTGAGAGTCGACCCTTTGCCCCTGAGAGTCGACTCTTCATGCAGAAAGAGTTAACTTTTGGTGCCCCTAAAAGTTAACTCTTCCAAGAAAGAGTCGACTCTCACGACTTGCTGGTCAACATATTTGACTAGCTAATCCTTCAAACACTTTTAAGTAGATGATATTGAAACAAGACGCAACACTATATGGTGTGTGACTTTCTAGGTTCACTATCCACTGGCAATTAGATATCACCAAAACCTTTTTTGATACCGATAAACCCTTTGACCCGCCACCAAAATCTATCCATATCCCAATAATGACTCGAGAGTTCTTAAACAGAGCCTAGCAACGGTTCAGGACAATATAGGTGGTAGTAAAATTTCACTTCAAGTGAACTTATTACAGTTAACGATTATCGTGTGCTATAATCCTTCCATCACTTAACGTTCCGACTGAGCGAGAGTCATAGAGTGATAAACTCACAAACTCAGTGACTATGTGAAAGATCTCGTCAATGTGACTAGATGACACCTCAGGAAACTCCTTTCCTAACATTCAATCTGCCCAAACTAGGGTCTATTTCTTCACACTAACTGTAGATCACATAGAATGTTCACCCCATCAATTACCGATGAGGGCGACAAATCCTATCCCTGAACACCTACCTTCATATACTAGCAATACGAAACCACATAAATAAACGTTCCCACCTCCCAATTGAATGGTTCGACTCATTAGCAAATCTCACACACCAATACACAAGAGAACTGTATCAGTTCAAATCTAAGGATCAACACACCATTGCAACTTGACGATATGACCATTATCCACTATTCCATGTGGTTAGTTATCAGCATTACATTCGGCTAGTTGTTCCCCAACAACCACCCACAAGTCTACTAGCGACATCCCCATGTCATGTGGCGTGTGACACACCACTCTCCCATCAGTATCTCCATACTTAACGATGTAGTAACCCTTGTATTAGTCAATACTCAAATAATCAGGGTCCCCATCCAAATAATCTAAGAACTAGGAATAATTTAAGAACTCTCGTTATCAGAAAATCCTGTCATATTGTCTCAACACCTTGAGAATAAGATTCTCCAACAGAAGATCTAGGGACTCATTCATATACTTGATTAGAGAGCATATGAATAAAGATAACTTGCCTTTTATTAATATATACAAAGATACAACATTTACATAATTACAAACTCACTAGACGTCATCCAAATCTAGCATTAGGGCACACAACACTAACAAAATGTTCATCATTGACAATCTTTTGCTCTTAGTAACAGTTTCTTTTTAAAAATAAAATTATTCAAAATCATATTTTATTCATGAATTTTAAAATTATCAAAAGTTTTGAAAACACCCAATTCACCCGCCCTCTTGGATGCACACTCTTGAAAGTACTAGCTTAAAGTGGTATTAGAGCAGGTGCTTTATTTTATGGCTTTACAACTAAGAGTGATCCTAAGTCATTTTAGAAGGCATATCTTATGGATATTTCTACTCATTCTGATGATCTTAGTTATGATTAATTGGTTTAAATGATTTCCATTTATATGATCATAATTTCTAGAGTACTAATATGAATTGGGTGATCCAAAACTTATTTTGATGAAATCATATTTTTCTATTGCATATTTCTCCATAAAATTATGTCATATATCATTATTCTCCTAACATATTCTAAAAGGTTTGCATTTCTTATGACCACCCCACCCTTAGAAACCCCGATCGAGGGAACCAAGGAGGAAGTGCCAAGAAGGAATGGTACCTGTTGACTCGGTGAACACCACACCATTACATAACCAAACAACAAGATGATATATACATATATCGAACATAAGTACTTATACATATATAAAATTGTACACCAAGTACTATCATATACAACGACCCATACATTCATAGCTTCTCAAAAGAAAATGATATTAGGCCCTCAAAAGCTCAACATCCATAAACCCAGACACCATGCCAAAATTCCCAAAGACCTTTTGTCTGGAACAACTCTGTACATGTCTAGACATTGGACCCCACATTGCTAGGCTTTCCATCTTCTTTAAACTTGCCTCTACCTGGAATGATGCAAGCACAAGTGAGTTACAAAGCCCAACAGTAATATAGAAATAAAGATAATGAGAGTATTAAAGTCCAACCATAGATGATAACAAATATCCCCACTCATGCACATATATAGGAGTGGAATCGAGCCATAAGCATCATGGACATGTAACAGCATGCACCCACAATATGCTAGCATTAGGCCACAAATGAACACGTGCAAAGAAAAAGGTCCATGCTCCTGCAATTATGTCATAATATAACCATACCAAGGGATCCAAGTCTGAGCTTGACATGAGTCCGGCATTATAGCTAACCCGAGCTTTCAGCTTACGCCTTAGGGATATCCCAATAGCTCTAGTCCACAATGCACATCATATATCACATATCATTCCCAAATCATGCCATACATAAACTAAGAAACCATGTGCCTCACAAACCATGCATACAATCTCTTGTAACAACATACACAAGCCATATACACTCACACAATCATGGTTGAAATGCATGGCATGCACACAAGATGAGGGAAATATGAGCCAAGAGGGAGGAAAGGGATATTTAAGCTCACATGAGGCTTTTGGCCAAAACAAAGGGGAATCAGTCGATAGATGCATTGACATCTTTCGATCGATTGCTTCTTGAAAGGCAATCTATCGACAAATTGCCCCCAATCTGTCGACTAATAGAGGCAAAAATCACCCCTATTCTCTGCTTCTCACACCCAAAACCTTGTCAAGTGGCTCCAAACCTTGCCAAATCTTTATCCTAACAAGAAAGACATCATTCTCAAGTAAAATAGGGAGAACAAATCCCTTTGGAAGCATTAACTAAGAAATTAAACAAAAGGAAGGCAACGAATTACTATCATGTAGCAACCAAGAGTTTTAGAGGAAAAACCATATCAAAAGCTGAAGTTCTAGATTTATAACCATTTGTAAGGATAGGCCTTAACTTCCTTCTTTATCAATCCCTAGCTTCTTCTTATCTTCAATACCACCTACAGGCAGCCATACATAGAGATTTACATCTATTTTCATCCACAAAACTAAAGGAAATAGAATTCTAAGCTATAGAGGGCGAGATGATGAATCTCCTACCTATTATAATCCCTTTCCCGAAGCCTTGGTAGCCACTAACTGAAGAGAAATGGAAGAGAAAGAACCCTAGCAGCTAGCTTGTCTCTCCCAATGCTTCACTACCTCTATTTTCCTATTTTTCCAACTTTTCTCCTTATATATATATATACATACACTTAATACTTTGGTTTAATTCTAATCCCTATTTTCCAACCCATTTAAGCAACTTAATCTCCCTCATTAATCCCCTTAATCAGCTAACTTGCATGTGTATGGAAAGTGGTCGGCTCTCCTTTGCGCACAAAGTTGCCTTCCTAGGTAGAGATGGTCGACAGTTGGGCAAATCAGTCGACAGATCCGATAGCATCTATCGACTGATAAAATGCTAAGAAGCGATTAGTTGACAGTTCCTCTAGCATCTGTTGACTGGTAGAATGCTCTACCACCCAAAATTGCCCTCTCCTTGCTTCCTTTACCACTTACATTCTTTTCCTTCCTAGACATATCCATCCAATAAAAGAAATGCTACCATTAACTTACATTAAAGCCATTAACGGGATGTTACATTTCTTTAGTCATGTGCTTAGAAAAAAGCAAAGAAGAGAAGGTAATGTCTACGTCTATATTTGTTAATGATCATGAGTATAGTGCTTAAGTAATGATGTTGATGCTGAAACTCATCCTAAATGTCCTGAAAAGTGTTTTTCAAAGAAGCTGAATTTTGAAAAATGTCTATCATTATAAAGGTCATCAAATTAGTTGCATTGTTTATCATGAATTATTACAAAAAGAATTTCATATCAAAATATTTTCTCTTGGCTTGTGAAGATCAAAAGAAAGTAGAAGCATATAGAACACAATTTGGATTTACAGTTCATATTCTTGAATGTTGTAAATTAATCCACATTTGTGTTCAACTGATTGATTAAAGGAAAAGTCTTAATGTGGTCCTAAGATGTTGTGATTTGTTTTAATGGTGATTCTTATTTGATGATCATTATACTAGCCCTTAAGGACCCAAAGAAAATGGGTACCAAAATTGTAACGCCTCGTTTTTCCCAAAACGTGCGTTAACTCGAGATTTCGAGGATATATTATTTTTTTCTCAACATATACTCAGTGTAAATTAAACCTCGACAATCTCGATCTCCCGTCTCAGCATATCAACTTAAAGAAAAACGGCATTTAGCAACGAAAAAATCTATTGTTAAAACATCAAAATCCATTGCTAAAAAATTTAGCAACGGACAGCTTCCTGTCACTAAATTTTAGCGACAACACAAATCAGCGACGAAAATTTTCGTCTCTGCTTAAAAAGTAAAAAATAAAAAATATTTAAAAAATTAAATATTATTTTAGTGACGAAAAACGTTCTGTTACTAAATAGCGATGGAAAACTTTCCGTCACTAATACACAATACAAATTAGAATATTAAAAAAATTAAAATAAATTAAAATTAGCAACGGAAACAATTCCGTCGCTAATCAGCGACAGAACTGTTTCCGTCACTGACTTTAATTTAAAAAAAAAAAAAAATAGCCCGCGCTGGAAGGATGCACACGCGCGCCCTGCGTTGCGGGCGCCAGGTGGCGCCACCTTGAGCCGCCACATGTAACGCTAGGATAATTTCCCAGCACACTCCTTTCATCTCTTCCTCAGTTTTGATCCTTGGTCCCCCGTGTGCGCGCGTGCGCGCAACCGTTCGAGCTGCGAGCCTCCTTAGTATACATATTAACTATATACTATACTTAGCTGCCAATCATTTTAATTTTATTTTAAATTAAGATTTTAAATTTTAAATCTTTTAAATTCATAAATTAATACATAAAAAAATAAATATTTTAAATTTTAACTCAACTAATGTACACTTAAATGTTGTAATTAATTAATCTCTTAAATATTTAAGTTTTATTTGATTAAAAATTAGTTTAATAGATATTTGTTATTATAAATTTTACAATATCATATCAATTTACATATTTTTGGATTGTAAATAAAATACATAAAATATACGTTTAATACATTTTAATATTTATTTAATCTTTGTTTAAAATATAATTAATAATTTTTTTTAATTTTTTTTCTTTTTTAGCAACTGGCTAAATTTTATAATTATTAATTTAATTTTTTTAATTATTTAGAGACAGAATGTTCCGTCGCTAAATATATTTAATTTAAATTTAATTTTTTTATTAATTAGAGACAGAGTATTCTTTCACTAAATATATTTAATTTAATTAAATAAAAAATATAAAATTTTGTGACGGGATAACCCTATCGCTAAAAAATAAAAATAAATTAAATATAAAATATAAAATTCGCTAAAAAGTAAAATAAATTAAATAGAAAATTAAAATTTAGCCATGAGGTCACACTCATCGCTCAAAAAAGAAATTAAATTAACTAAAAAATACCAAATTTAGCGACAAGATAACCCCCGTCGCTAAAAAGTAAAAATAAATTAAATACAAAATACAAAATTTAGTAACAGGATAGTACTCGTCGCTAAAAAATAAAAATAAATTAGATAAAAAATTAAAATTTAGCAACGAAATCACACCAGTAGCTAAAAAATAAAAAAAAATTAAATAAAAAAAGCCAAATTTAGTGACGGGGCGACAGGATAACCCCGTCGCTAAAAAAATAAAAATAAATTAAAAAATAATTTAAGATTATTTAGCGACGGAATATTCCATCACTAAATAATTTAATTTAATTTA
Source organism: Diospyros lotus (assembly GCF_014633365.1). Classification (NCBI taxonomy): domain Eukaryota; kingdom Viridiplantae; phylum Streptophyta; class Magnoliopsida; order Ericales; family Ebenaceae; genus Diospyros; species Diospyros lotus. The sequence continues at coordinate 10,783,620 of NC_068346.1, read as the reverse complement.
AATTTTTAAATCATTTTGTGACAGAATATTCCGTCACTAAATAATTTTAATTTTAATTTAATTTTTTTAATTATTGAGTGACGAAATATTCTGTCGCTAAATTTAAAAATGTAATAAAACATATTAATTTATTCAGTCGCTAATTCCGTCGCTAAATAATAAAAAAATTAACAAATTTGGCGACGGAATATCCGTCACTGAGACGTCTCTATTTAGCGACAGAAAAAGTCCGTCACTAAATCCGTCACTAAATTATTGATTTTTTGTAGTGACATCAATGAAAACAGAATCGAAATCTCGACATTACATAACCGTAATTCCTTTATTCATAATATAAAATTCGTACTATCGATGTTCAACATGATATCATCAAAATATTACACCCATAGCTGAATATCTTGTACATAATGAAAACCTACAAAAGATCTAATACGTAATTATCAGCTACATCTCGATAATGCCCTTTCCCTTAGCGTCGCTGCTTTCACCTAGAACGTTTGAATATTCCAAGGACAAAGTCTAAATTAGATGATTAATCATCTAAGTAAGAGTTCAAAAATATTTTCATGAATATATATAAGACCATGAAACAAATCAACATATCCCGACATGTTCCAACCCAAGAGAATCCCACCCAGCACTTAACCCTAACCGGTGAAAATGCAATATCTCTAAAGGCGACACAACCACATCGACACATATCCCGAATTGTATTTGCTAGCTGTGTGCTACTGATTCTTGCATAGACAAGGATTGCATATTGATTCTAGCTCCAATTAAAAATTAGTGTTGATTCTCCCTAGTGGAACCTCAATATAAGTCTTAAGAGTCTCAACCTAAATCTTGAGAGAGAGGACTAAACTCTTTAGAGCTAAACCTCTATAAATATTCTTGTTATTTGTGGTTGCTTGATTTTATTATACTTATTCATATTGCAATCACCACATATTAAGATCACAAATTCAAAAGTTTTCAACAAGAAATAAAATTATTAATTTTCAAAAAACCCAATTCACCCCACTATTTTTCTGAGTAACAATCAAATTTAGTGAAAAATAGATTTTTCAAATTTTTTTTTTTATAAATCAAAATACAAATTTCTCAACACAATATTGTGGTATCCCACTATTTTGTTAACCTTGAGCATCGTTTGCTTCATCATTTTATCGTAACTTCCATAAATGGAAGAGGATAATCTTTTGCACTATGTCACTTCAGATGATCTAAAAATCAAGTGGCGCGTAGTAAATATAATTTTGTTCAATGTTCCTGCCTTCATCTTCAACAAAAGGTACTAGTTTGTCATTAAAAAATCCTCCCATCACTACAAAAAAATCAGTATTTAGCTGCGATTGTTTTTGCATTTTGTAGTCATTTTTTTGCATTTTGTGGCGATTCACGTAATTTAGCGACGATTTTCAAAACTGCCGCTAAATCAGGCATCGTGATGCATTTAGCGTCAGTTTTCAGCAACCATTGGAATAACCGCCGCTAAATGCTATTTTTTTTGCAATGGTTTTAAAATATTTAGCGGCGATTTTGAAATCGCTGCAAAAAAATTGCAAAATATTAAATTTTCAAAAAAATTCATAAATTTTGAATTTTAGTGGCGGTAACCGTCGCTATTTACCACACCAGTGCATAAGCAAGGTTGAGTGCCCGGCCGCTCACGGGCGCAGGCCTGCACGCCCGCGCCTGGCCCCCACCGCGAGCGCCACGTGGCCATTCTTATTTCCAGCCTCTCATTTCCCTTGATTCGAACTTGCAACCTCCCGTACTTGCGCACACGCGTGAGACCAATTGACCTATGAAGCCTCCTTAGTTATTATTCGCACATATAATTTATATACTAAACCAATCCCATTTTCCAAAATTATATTCTATATTTTTTAAAATAAATTGAAAAACATAAATTGATGGATTATTTTTTAAAAGGATAATGGAATAAATTTTAAATAAATAAATTATATTAAATTAAATAAATTAATTGATTAAAAAATAAAATAAAGATTTTATATATTTTTTAAAATTATTAAAATTTTGCTGCATGTTTTTTTTAAATTAAATTTTTTTAATTATTTTTATTTTTTAAATAAAAAATTTAATTTTTATTTAATATTTTAAAATTATTTAATTATTTAATATTTTTTAAATATTTGGGGCAGTTTTGAATTTTTTTTAATTATTTAATTTTATTTGAATTTAAAAATTTTAATTTAATTTTTTAATTAATTATTTATTTTCTAAATTTAACAACAATTTTTTAAAAACCGCTGTAACATTAAATTTTTAAGGAATTTTGCGACGATTTTGAGAAACTGCCACTAAATGTTAAAGAAACCACAGCAAAAAACGTATTTTACGGCGGTTTTAGAAACCGTCGCAAAAAATCAATTTTTTTGTAGTGCATAAACTTCCTTTTGGAATGATTGTTTCTCTCATTCTTAGTAAAACCCAAGCTTCCCTCAAAAAGGGACAATCTATTCCTCACTCAAAATTTAATACTAATTCCAAATTATCTCTCAAGCATATGAAAATTGTCTGTGAAAATGGAGTATGGAGAATGTCTGGTAAAGGTAGTAACGCACTCGAGGAAGCTAGTCCTTCCAATCCCTCACCAGCTTCCATTAGTCCTTTTACAAATACCTCTCCAGCATCCTCTAATCACTCTGCAGAAAGCTGTCTAGATGCCACCATTCTAGCTTCAAAAATTCCATCAATCCCATCTGAAGATACAAGGCATCTTGAAGAATCAACCTCCATCCGTCAAATCTTCCAAGAGCACATGACAAAAATGGAGGAGATGCAAAAGCAAGTATTAAAGAATACATAAAGCATTGAAAAGAAACTTGTGAAGGTAAAGCAGAATCAATAGTTGTCCCATTAAGATTCGGGAAACCAAGACCCACGGCACATAAGAGCCAACACACAATGGTCCTTGAATCAAACAAAGAAAATGAGGAAGGAGGAGATGATCACTGAAGAAGAAGAAGATATTGTTAAAAATTTAGGAGTTGAATTTAAATGATGTAATTATTTGTTCCTAAATCCTCTATAGTTGGTTTTGAGATGTAATTGTTTTGTCACTCTTTATCAATTTAAATTCCTTATCTTTGGAAAAATATTCTATTGTTTAATAGCCTGAATAACACAAGTTCTCTTATCAATAGAACTATGGACAATAAAATAAAGCCCTTAAAATATAAGCATAAAAAAAACTAAATAAAAAATACTAACACTGATAGTTGTAAAATCTTTCAATAATCAAAGTTAAATTAATCAAGAAAATTTGTTTGGAAATCAAGTGAACCAAAGGTCAAGCGAGTGAGCCTAAAATCTACTCAAGTTAAGCTAAAAATACTCTAATATGTTCTTTGGCATTTGTTCATAGGATTGAAAATCAAATTGAGTGAAAAATTGAAATACTCGAATACCATAAGAAAAAAAAGTAAATAAATCAAATTCTTTCCACTCAATTATCGCTAAAATGTCATGTGAGTGGATCTGAGTACCATTCAATTATCTATAAGCTCTAATCAATTAAATATTTCAAGTAAAAAAGGGATTAGAAAACCCTCCAAACACTGCTCGATTATCGCAACAAATAGTCAATAACCTGTAAAGAAACCAAGAGTGTTTCTTGTTAGTCGGAAATCCAATCGATTAGTGATAAAAGCCACTCGATTGAATACCCATAATCCAAGTTCAAGTGAAATAAAATGACACTCGATTGGCCACAAAATTAAATTGAATTGGTAGCCCTAGCTTATGAAAATCAAATTGTTTAATTAAGGTTTTGTTGCCCAGAAAAATATCCAAGGGCGGGTGAATTGGGTTTTAAAAAAAATAATAAATTTAACTCTTTTAAAAACTCTTAAATTTGTGATCTTAATATGTGATGATTGCAATAGAATTAATAATAATAAAATCACACAAGTGCAAGGAACAAAAGAAATTTATAGAGGTTCGGCTCTAAAGAGCCTAATTCTTTCTCTCAAGACTTAGCTTGAGGTTTCACTAGAAAGAATCAACACTACATTTTAATTGTAGCTAGAACCAACATACAATCCCTTGACTAAGCAAGAACCACTAGCATACTATTAGCAAATATAATCCCCTCACACAACAAGTGAATAAAAATAACAAACTTACATGCAAACAAGTCACTAACAGTTGAGAATTCCACCAGTCAGCACACTTCCAACACTTCAAACATTTTCACTCTTGTTTGAATGCTCTATCAAGTTTGTTCTACCTTGAGCCTCCATACTTACCCTATATATATATACATCTTCCAAACACACTAGCCATTAAAGAAGGGGTTAATATGAAGTTTGAAATTCAAAAAATATTTAGTCTTTCTCAAATAATAAGAAAACATGTTTCACCTTTAATTCAAAATAAATTTACTTTTTACATGAGAAATCAAGATTTGAAAATTCAAATATAAGCTTTTGAGACATAAATGATTAAAACAAGAAAATATGTCTAAAAATAATTCTCCTTTAATTCAAAATAAATTTACTTTTTACATGAGTAAGAGAAAACATGTTTAAAAATAATTCTCCTTTAATTCAAGATTTGAAAATTCAAATATAAGCTTTTGAGACATAAATGATTAAAATAAGAAAACATGTCTAAAAATAATTCTCCTTTAATTCAAAATAAATTTACTTTTTGCATGAGAAAAAAATACATATATCAAGATATAAAAATTTAAATTAAGCTTTTGAGACATAAATTATTAAAATAAGAAAACATGTTTAAAGACAATCCACCTTTAATTCAAAATAAATTTACTTTTTGCATGAGTAGAAAATACATTTATCTCATAAAAATATTTTTGTTAATCATCAAAACTTAATTAATATGAGCAAGTTGGCTCAACAGTTTCCCTATAAATAGAAACCAACATCATCTCAAAATCTCACTTCGAACTCTCTTAGCATTCAAACTCTCGAAATCACACTCTAATTTTGTTCGATTCTCCGTTTAATATTTAGGGTTTCAAATCAAGTAATCCTCACTCCATTTCTCTCTATCATTCAATTCCAATGCATGAACTCATACTCATCTGATTATATCATCAAAAAACATTTAAGAGTTTGAAACTCTTCGCATTTTGTTTGGAAAACCTTCAATGGCTCCAAAAAGAAAAGAATCATTTTTCTTCATCCAAGCCTTCGTTATCAAAACCTGGAAAACAACTCAAAGCTTGAACAAAGCGAGCCCATAATCAATCCCCAGTGTCTCAAACACCTAAACCTAGGTTTGAATGTTTCAGAAATGATAGGCAAAAATTCTTGTTCTCTAAAGTTCTATCAAAGGGATTTCTACCTAGTAGAAATATCAATTGGTCTGAATTCCAACCTATTAACTTTGATGAAAATATTTGAAATTGGATAACCAACATAGGTCAATTTAACCTTTCTATCCTAAACCTTCCATGTTACCCTAAGGTCATAGCAAAATGCTACTCCATTCTTCCACTATCTCCAATAAAAAATAAACAGGAACACTATCGCAACAATGACATCAAATTCCATTTTCAAGGAAAATAATGTGTTTATACTGCTAGAAAACTTAGTGAAATGCTCAAGCTAGAGCATTTTTGTGTGAAATAATGTGTTTTGTTGTTGAGTAACATATTTTATGCTCAACATATTTGCAATAATCTATATGTTTCATTTAAGTTAAGTAAATGTGAGCTATCGCTTGACTTATGTGCGTTTCATGTGTATATATTTGTTATATGATATTTCTATAAAATATGTCATTCTGTAATATAATGTATGAACCTAGTAGAATGATTCTTATTTTGAGTCTAGAAAAAAGAAAATCCTTAGTTGAGAATCATATATTATTCTCAAAACCATGTGCCTTAAGAATGTCTCCTTTATTCTCTAAAGACTTTCTACGTAACCAAGTGAATGTATTTGGAAATTTAGGTTAATTTATCCAACTTTCACAAACAACACTTGTGTTTGTTTAAGCTTAAGGTTTATACTATTTAGATGTTGATGTGAATATTGAGTTTTATATTTAAGACCAATGTTTATGATATCTTATATGTTGTTTTGATGATATTCAAAACAATATATGTTGTTTTAATAATTGTTGAGTAAGGCATAAAATAATTCAACTATGTTTGAATATCACTCAAGTAAATACTCTTAGTAATCAAGTCATTATTACAAGTTTCAGCTATATCAAAAGCAATCGAGTGATCAAAATTATAGTCAAGTATTACATCTCATTAATCGACTAAGATTTAAGCATAATCAAGTGAAATCATGTATTAGTCAAGTATCTCTAGTCAATAGTCAAGTAATTATGCTTGACCAATGATTATGAGGTTTTATTCTATCTTAATCAAGTATTTTTAATGTGCAATCGAGTATAAGTTGATGTATAATCAACTATTTGTGAGTGATAGTCGAGTATTTAATTTATGTCTTTGTTCAATCGAGTAGCTGATAAGCATAATCGAGTAGTTGATGAGTATAATTGAGTAGCTAATGAGTATAATCGAGTAGCTATTAAGCTTACTCGAGTGGAGAAAATGCTTACTCAATTGAATGAGTGTTAAAGTTGAAAAATAGAGCCGTTAAACTAGCCGTTGCAAGTGTTTTTAATGTACAATTTTGATTATTAAGGCTTCAAAAAGGCTCTAAATGTTATCTTAATCAATTATCCTGATATTTTGAATATTTTGATTATTATTTTATGGAAAAAAAAAGGTTGTATTTGCAAATCTCATTCTTTAGATAGCAAGTATAAAAGCAAATATTGCTTTGAGCCAAAGAAATTCTTCAAGCTTTCATCTTAAATTAGAAAAAGAGAAAAGTGCTTACATTATTTACATTCTTTCTATCTCTCTTTTCTTAGTGAGAATCTAATCTTATAGTTTGTTCTCAATCTTGTAAGAGTTTCTCATTGTATTTTACACTGTAATCTTTTTGTATCTTGTTGTGGTTATACCTAATCCCTAAAAGACAAGAGATTACACCTCATCCTTTGACAAAGCAATGGTTTTGGTTGAGCCTTGAAAAATTGTTGTATTTGCCTACAAAAAGTAGAGGTTACAGCTACATTTGTGAAAAGTTAAAGTTATAGTTGAGCCTATAAAAGTTAGAGTGGATTGTTAAAGTCCTTGTTGAGAAGCCAAGGGATTGGATTAGGTTGGTTGACCTGAAGCACTATATATAAATCTTGTTGTTCTTTGAGATCACATTGTCTTCCCCCTTCTAATTTCCTTCTTGGTTTATCGTTTCTCTCTTTCCATGTAGGTTATTAACCCTTTAAGAACCCTTTTCCATTACATTCATCTAGTTCTCATCCTCAAAAAAATCCTTCGTCCATCCCTGAGTTTCATTACTGCTTCTATTTTCATTCATGCTCCCATCACCAGAATACTTGCCTTAGCCTCTCACATTGTTACTATGGCCTCCCCCTCCCTCTGCCTCTTCCATGTATGTTAAGGGTGATTGGCACTATATAGTGGTTCTGTAGAGAACATACCATCTAAAATTATATATCTAATTAAAGTCACTAGTAATAAAATAAGAAAAGCAATACCAAAAGTGACTTACAAAGCATCTTCATTAAAGTGTTTAAATATTTTCATGGAGAGAGTACAACTAGTTGGTTGGCACTAGTGTTCGTAAGACCATTTTCATAAAAAGCCCTTCTCGTTACAAGCATATCCTAGGATTTCAAAATGTCTCTAACATTGTCTAATTCACAAAACAAGCTGACAAGATGCCTCGGTGTCAAAATTTTCATGTTTCTAATCATCATCTGGATTAGTAATCAAATCCTTGACTTGGTATTTAGAATCTTCATCTAGATAGGCCTCCAAATCACCTTCACCAAAACCTTCCTTAGGGTCTTCTTTCTCAAGATCTTCCTCAGGCTCTTCTTTGGGTTCCTCGTCAAAATTTTCTTTAACTTCTCCTAACATAGGGGTGTCATTCGTAAGGGTCATGACCTTAACTTGGTTGATTTTTATTTGATTTACTTTTTCATCTTCAATTACTTTGCCCATTGCTAAGCTTGGTTCAGGTTCTATTTCCATCATTTTTTCTCATCCTCTTTAATGCCTAGGGGTTACTCATCTACATCATTTATTTTTTCTACTTATTGTTCCATAAGGGTTACCTCTTCAAGACAAATGTTGGTGAATTCTATGAAGTTTTGATATTGGTCTTCTTGTCAAACTAGTTTGCTTAGGCTTCATAGTTTCCATGAGGTAGGGCTATACTACAACAAATTTTGGATTAAGAGGCATTTAAAAATGCCTTAATAGATAATTTATTGGGACATTTTAACTATTAGGGCACTAATAATAATGTCGTGTGTAATTTTGCCCCCAAAACTTATTGAAGCACTTACAAATGTTAAAAAAATAACTATAAATTTAAGTTTGTTGTGACACTTAAAAATGTCTCAAAAATCACTATATATAAAATTTATTCTTCACATCTCTTACAAGGCATTCTCTTAACTCTAACTTACCCCTCCCCTCAGCTTGAATCCTAAACCTTTCCTTCTTCTCGCACGTGCATGACCACTTAATCTACACATCATCTTATTAATATGTGTCTATATTAATTTTATAGTATATCTAAGTTTCATTAGAATTATTCTATTAGGGCACTTAAGATTTTTCTATTAGGACACTTCATCATTGTGCCTCATTAGAATTATTTTATTGGGACACTTCTTGAAATTGTGCCTTAAAATGGTATTATATAAGGCACTTAAATTTGTCTATTAGGGCACTTAATTGTTGTGTCTCATTAGAGTTATTGTATTGGAGCACTTTTTTAGATTGTGCCTTAAAATGGTATTTTAGAAGGCACTTTTTAAAAAATGCCCTAAAAAAATGCCTCAACAAATCATTTTTGTTGCATTATGACATAATCAACTTGGAGTTCTAAAGTTAAATGGGGTATTTCATTGATTTCGAGTGATAGCTCTTGCATCATGTCTTCTATGTCATTTAGGAATTCATCTATTTCCATATTCATAACTCTACCTTGTATCCTATAGGTTTAGTGGGCTATTATCAATTGTGTAAGCTCAAGTGATGAATTCTGACTATAAGTTTAGTAGGAATTCATCTATTTACATTTTCTAAATAAAATTATGCTCAATACATAAATATATTTTAATGCATCATAGAGATAAAAATTGCAATCATGAATTAGATGCATTAAATTGAGTTTTGGGGGAAGAACCACTCCCCTTGATGTGTTTTAAGCTTAACTTGATTTCCTCATATCACATTCTATCCTCGATTAATCAACCTAACAATTGAAAATTTTCCCAAGAAATAATTCTAAATTTTTCTTGAATATTTCTTATTTTTCCATCTTTCCTATTTTTTCCTTACCTCACATGCCCCACTACAAAAAATCTATCTTTTAGTAATGGATAGATTCTATCGCTAAAATTAGTGTCACTAAAGTTTAGCGACAGATATAATTTCGTCATTGATTCAAGAAAAAAATAAAAATTTTAATGTAAATTAAAAAATAATAAATATATATAAAAATATAAATTATATAAATAAAAATTTAAACATAAATTCTTATATTTATTTAATATTCATAAATATAAATAAAATTTTTGATAATTAGCAATTTATTTTAATTAATTCAATAGAAATTGAAAATTTATTTATATAATCATTAATTTAGAGACAAAAATTAAAATTAAATTATTTTAAATTTAAATTCATATAAATATGTAAGATAACAAAAATAAATATGAAATTCAGGTCGATTAATTTAATTAATCAAATATAATTATAAATATTCAGTTACAATTAACAATTGAAGTAAATAACTACTATAATTAACAATTTTTAAATAACAATTGTATTTACTAAATAACTAACTCGACAATAATATTTATAATATTATACTTGTACTTCTCATTTTAAAATAACATGAAAATTTTAATTTATCTATAAATAATTACAAAAATAAAATAGTCTATAATCTAGTTAAATCTAATTAATTTTTAAATCGTCGTAAGAAAAATAATTTGTAATTTATTTTTTAACTATTGAAGTTTATAAATATTATTTTTTATTACACTTTTAGACATACATAGGTTTAAATTTTTTACCAAATAAATAAAAAAATTTATTAAATTTTATAACATTATATTTGTATTTCTAATTTTAAAACTTGTACTTAATAAATAACTAACTCACCAACAATATTTATAACATTATATTTATACTTCTAATTTAAAAATACAAATGAAAACAAATTAAAAGGCAAATATTAAGATTTTTATTTAAAATTATTATAATATATTTAATAAATAACTACTTAAAACAATTTTTACAAATAAATTGTATATTCATTTTATTTTTTATATATAATTAATATTTCATTGACAAACAAATTGACATAATAATTTTTTATTTCTAATTTACACATTTTCTAATAATTTCTCATTTAAATTATCAATAATATATACACATTACACAATAATATATACAGAATATACAACTATATAAATATAAAATAAACAATAATATACATGTAATAAATAAATATAAATAAAAGTGATATTAAAATTAACAATAAATCATTAAAAAGTAACTAACACAGATATTAATCAAGTAACAACTAATTATTATAAATTAACAGTTAAAATTAATAGCTAAAAATGATATGTTGCGGTCATTTTCTTTTTTAACATATCAATTAAAACAAAATAATCTATAACTAACATAGATATTTTTCATCAAAGAAATTTTCAAATATGCATTTAAAAATTAAAATGACAAAATACTAAAAAAATAATGCGTAGAGAAAGAAAAATAAAATACCTTGCAGATCTTGGGGATACTCGTATCGTCCAAATGAAGAATAGATTTGCAACAAAAAAATTGGACAAAACTTTGAGAGTGAGGCAAGGAGTGCAAAGGAGGGGAGGGGGAAGAGAGGCGAAAGAAGGCGTGCATAGGGGAGGAGGGGATTTAAATAGGAGGAGAGATTTTCAAATTTGAAGGAGGGAGTAGCCGAGGGGGTCACGAGCCGACGGGCGAGGGGAAATTAACGATGGCAACTCCCGTCACTATTTGAAATAGCAACGTGAAGTTGTTCGTCGCTAAACAAAAAAATAATATTTTATTTATTTTTAAAATATTTTTTTAAAAAAATTAAAAATATAATATTTTTGAAATATAATAATAAAATATAAATAATATATTTACACAGAAAAATAATATTTTATACTCAATAATAAACATAAAATAATATATATAAATAATAAACAAAACCCCTAATTTGGAGTATCCTACTTTCATGCAATTCATATGATTCAATAAGCAATCGATATTTTACAATCAATGGTATAATACTCTTTGTAATAGCAGTCCTTATATATTGTATTAACAATCGAAATATGGTCTAAAGAAAAAATCTCTATTTGATAAGACTTCTTCCTATACTTATGAATTCCATTAGATCCATAAATGATACATTGGAAGACTCCTTTAGATCTTCCAATATCAATAGATTGATTATTTTGTTCATGTATCTTCCAAAAGGAAAAAAGATCTCTGAAAATTGTTTTTTGAATCCAAAAGAGAGTACGTACTTGGGTTCTCCCAATAACTAAAAATTGTAGCATGCTTGAATTTAAATGGGATTTGCAATGGTGGAGGAACTTGAGAAAAGAAGAATTCTAGTTGTAAGATATCTAATGAAACTGTTGCTGAAATTGGGATCTTACTCAAAGAGAAGGATTATTTCATATATAAGTAATATATAAATAATATACTAAATAAAAAATAATAAATCAAAAGTACAATATAAATTACATATTTATACTAAATAAACACACATATATATAAGTAAGATTTTTAGACTCCAACTTAATATTAAACTAGAGAAAAAAATGATTCACGATTTATATGTTAGAAAGATAATTTTGTAAGTAAATCATTCAAATATTTGATAGAAAATATCTTCAAAATCTAACAAATTTTTTTAGTAACTTTAAGTTTATTTGTACTAATATTTTTTGTACAAATAAACAATAATTAAGTGCCTTCTATCATGATATCTAAATATGCAATATATGTTTGTGTCTTGTATCAAGATATGTTTTCTTATTTGTGTCTTGTATTTGGATATATTTTATTTGTATTTGTCTTATATTTGAATAAGATTTTTTTTTTTTTTTTTGCCTTGTATTCGAATATAGATTTCTTTGTTTGTTTTGTATTCGAATGCAGACGGAATATTCTGTTGTAAATTCAAACGGATATTAATTTTAATTTTAATTTTTATTAATTTTATTTCGTTACTAATTCAAATAGAAGTTTTATAAATTATTATATTATTGGGGGAAAATTCTGTCCCTATTTTAATTTTAATTTGTAATTTTGTGTTTTATTAATTTTGCAACTTAACAATGGAATATTCCATCACTTAGTTTGAATTTAATTTGAATTTTTATAAATTCCACATTTAACTATGGAAAATTTTGTTCTCAAATGAGATTTTAAATTTAATTTAAATATTTTATGAATTTCATATTTTAGCAATAGAATCATTTGGCCTCTAAACTTATAATTTAATTTTTATTTTTTTAAAATTTAACGATAAAATAATTTCGTCAGTAAAAGTTTTAAATTTTAATTTAAATTACCTTCCATTTTAGCGATGGAACTGTTCCGTTACTAAAAATTTTTAAAATTAGTTAAATTTTTATTACTAAAAATTATTAATATTATAACGACGAAATTATTCAGTTGCTAAAACTTATAATTTAATTTTTAAATTATAATTATTTATATTATTTCATCACTAAAAGATATTAATTTTATTTTAAATTTTTTTCCATTTAGTGACATAATTAAAAAATTTTAAATTAAGTTTTAATTTTATTTTCTTTTAGTGACAGAATAATTCCGTCTCTAAAAGATTTTAAATTAAGTTTTATTTTTATTTTCTTTTAGTGACGTATTTATTCCGTTACTAAAAGATTTTAATTTTAAATTATATTTTTTTCTATTTAGTGATGGATAAAAGATTTTAAATTAATTTTTTTTTCTTTTAGTGACGGGAATATTCAGTCTCTAAAAGATTTTAAATTAAATTTTAATTTTATTTTCTTTTAGCGACAGAATAATTTCGTCGCTAAAAGATTTTAATTTTAATTTTAATTTTTTTCCATTTAGCGAAGAAATTATTCAGTCGCTAAATTAAAAAATTAATAAAATTTCAAATTATATTTTAAAATTAAAATCACAAAAATTATTTAGTGAAAGTCGTATTCGTCACTAAATTTAAAAAATATTAAAATTATTTAGCGATAGGTCTTTTCGTCGCTAAATTAAAAAAATATTAAAAAAAATTAGCTGTAATGACCCGTTAGTGGGTCTAGGTATTATGGGTATTTTAGTTTGCACATTAGAGTTGTTGCCTTTATTAGTTAATTGTTAAAAATATTATATGAGTTGGTAATAGGGGTAAATTAATGAAAATAATATTTGGTGTGAAAAAGTCTCAAAGTTGTGGGCTAAATGGGTTTGGGCCTTATTTGAATTAGACCATTGATAAATAATTAAATCTTAAGTGTAAATGAATTGGGTTGAACCCAAATCTCAAGAAAAGTCCATTGGGCCTTAATTGGATTGGGCCATATATTTTGACTTGGGCTTGGGCTATATATTTTGACTTGGGCTTGGGCCATGGGCATAGAGAATGATATCTTAATTAAAAAGAAAAAAAGATTAAGAGAATGGTAAAATGACCAAAATGGGTAAGAGATATGTGAATTGTGTGTATTAGTACGAGGGGCAAATTAGGAAAAATTAAAAGGGAGATGGATTGGAAGGAGTTGGGAGACAAGTTTTCCACATTTTTCCCTCCTTTTCTTTCTTCTTACTTTCTTGTTCCCTTCTTCTTCTCCCTCTCCCGATTGTCTCTTCTTCCTCCATTGTTCTTCTTCATTAGAGCTTCAAGTGGAGAATTTCCAATTTGAAGGGTGTCTTCATCTCTTTGGATTTTGCAACCATCTAAGGCAAGTTCCCTTCCTTCTTGTTTCATACGCAAGATCTTCTTCTTCTTCTTCTTCTCCTTATGATTGTGTAAGTTCTTCTTCTCTTGATTATCTTTTAATGCAAGTCCTTCAACCTTGTTTCCATCTTAGAAGGCTTGTTTCCTTCATTTTTAAGTAGTTGCTCTTAAATTCTTATTCTCGGATTCACTGACCATGTTATGTTCTTTGGTCTATAACTCCTTATGTTTATATCCAAATTGAGATCCGTTTGTTGGGTTGTAAACTATACATCTTAAGCTTCATTTTAGACACAAGAATCGAATTTTTTGACTAAGATTTGATCATGTTATAGCCTTGTAAATCCCTGCTAAGATCTGGAAATTTTACTGCTTTCGAGTAAACTGACCTTATTGTACTCTTTAGGGTATAACTCTCTGTGGTTATATACGATTCAAGATCCGTTTGTTTCTGTATAAACTAGACTTGATAATCTTCATTTGGTAAATTTTTTAGAATTTTTGGCTGTGTTTTGAGCCTACAGTATCCTTGTAAATTCTTGCCCAGAATCTGGAAATTTTCTGCTCTGTTTTTGAATAATCTGTTCTTGCTTCGGTTTTTGGGGTATAATGCTCTGTGGTTATATCCAAATTGTGATCCATTTATTTTTTCTATAAAATAGACTTCATGGGCTTCGATTCGGTATAAGATTTGAAATTTTTGGTTATGATTTGTACCCATAACAACCTTGTTGAATTCTATGTAGAATTCTGTAAATTACTGTTACAAATTTTGCCTTGTTTCAGTTTTTGTGGAATATCTCCTTGTGGTTATTTTCGATTTCAAATCCAGTTGATGTTCCAGAAACTAGACTCATTAGGCTTTGATTTGGTATATCGTTTGTGGTAATTGACCAAATATTGAGCCCAGATTGGATTTTTGAAATATGCTTGAAATCTGGAAATTTCTGAAATATGTTGTTATTCAACTCTTCCTATGTAGTTTATCCTTCCTACGTTTAAAATTATGATTTTTGTATAGTTCTTCCATTGTTTTTTTTGAATTATTCTTGATAACCCTCATTGTTGGATAAAAGGGTTTTATTTTCCTTATTTCGATAAATCTTGCAATATTAATTCGTTTTCTTGTTGAACATTGCAAAAATCTAAATAGGGTTTTGTGTCACCCTACATTTCTTAAGGAATGACATTTATTCATTAGGGTCTAGTGTCATGCAAAATTTAGTGTTTCTTGCATGTATAAATTTTGATTCCTTGCGATTATTATTGGGGTAAAAATATACCGTAAATATTGTTTTGGGCATTTCTATAAGTATGAGTAAATAAATGTATTAAAATTTACCCTGTGATCATAAGATAGTGCACACTTTAATTTATGTAATTGTGCATGTTAAGTATGATTTGAGATTTTTCTTAATCATTGAGGATTGACATGAAATGGGGATATGCATATGTGATGCATGATTATACTGATTTGCGCACCTATTATTTTGCGCGACGGCTAAGTCCGTGGATGAGAAAGGATATCTATGAGCGCTTGACGCGGGTGAGGTGGCCATCAACCCAGAAGGCGTGGCTCAAATTGTTATCATTTGTTGATGTATTTTCATGATGCATATATATTCATGAATGGATATATATATATATATATTGGCCGTGAGAGCCTTGAGAATTAAGTGGAAAAATTCCCTACTATTGGTGCATATGCATGAGCATGGGAACGAGTACATAATATATGTAATAATCACGGCATGGGAAATTAATGTAAACGGAGAACTTATGAGTCGCGTTATACTAATATCTTCTCATAGAGTTGTTTATTCTATCTTGATTATCCCTGCCTTTGATTCTATATCTCCATGCTTTATAAATACACTTGCTGAGCCTTGTGGCTCACCTTGTTTACTCTCATGTCATTCCAGGTACAAGTAGAGCAATGGTTGAGGGCGAGCCCAGTGGGGCTAAAGCCCAGGGTTAGAAGTGTACAGAGACCTTCCAAATTAGATGGTCTATGTTAGCATTTGTGATGAGGGCAAGTGTGAGGAAATTTTATGTTGTAAAATTTGTTAGTGCCCTTGTATTTCATTTTGTTTAGACTATGGTCTAAAATGTTGTAAACCTTTATGTTAGCTTCCGCTGAGTTTATCTAAGGATAGTATTATGGTGTTGTATGTTATTGTTCTATATCACACTTGTGATGACCTCCTTTCAGATATCCTATACTAGCAGGACTATCCGGTAGTGGGCCACTACATTAGCGATGAAATAAATCATCGCTAATCTGTAACAAAAATTTAGCGACAACTATTTCGTCGCTGACTTAGCGCTAATTAGTGACGAAAAATTTCTGTCGCTAAAAGGGATTTTTCTTCTAATGATCCACACGCTTCGCCAATCATGCACAAGAATCCTTTCTACCCAACTTGTTGGGATTTTCAATCATCTTTTCTAGCTTGTGTCTCACTCTCGAGGACACTATTGACCTATTTCCTACTTCCTTCAACTCTTTTTTTTCTTCTTTCTTTCTTTTTCTTCTATCCTCCCTTCCTAGCCACTAAAAGCCCCAAAACTCCCACGAGAATCTACTAAGCTTGCGATTCTCCAACAAGCTTGCAATTTTTTGGCTAACCTCAAAATCCACTCAAACGAACTCCAAAATCCATCAAATTGGTACCAATCTTATCTTCTCCACCCTAGGAACTAAAACCCCATACTCAAACCTCTTGATTCTGCCTCATCTTTCTAACTTCTTTCCTTAAAACCATTGAACCTCAACCTCTATTTATTCCCAAAGCATCTTTCCAAATCTTCCATATCTGAAGCTTCCTTGCAAACAAAGAAAACATAGGTTGTCGATGGTCGCTGTTAACCTCAAGCCAGTTGGTGATATGGCTGATTGGGCCTTTCCCCAATGGATGATGCTTCCTTCTACAAGTTTTCAATTTTTTAAAAAATTGCAACCTAGGTTTGTAGAAATGCTCTCAATCCTTTCCTAGGTTTTATTTTCAACTTCACAAGAGCCTAAAGTAAATTTTTTATTAAATTTCAACACCTTAGGTTTTCAAAATTGTATTTTTAATCCTTTAATTTTGAATTACGTTACCAAAACCCTATTAAAAAATTACCAAAAATGCCTTTGATGCTATTTCCATTTTACTTACAAGCCCTTAACGTTAATGGGGAATTTTTAGCCTCGCGTGATATTATTGAAATTCCCTCAATTGGGCTTAAAATTTATGAAATATCCTTAAAAGTTTCCCATTTTTGGAGAAATTTTGAAAGTATCCTTGAATGAGGTGGCAATTACCATCCCTTGAGAAGGGTCTAAAATTACTAAAATACATTTCTAGGCCCTGTTAGAGAAATTATCCTTTTGCTTGTTCAAATTATTCCAAAAATCAGGGGTATTACATCCAATCTCCTTTAAAGAAATTTTGTCCTTAAAATTTTTCTTGGATAAAAATAGAATTTTTATTCATGTTTGAAACTTAAGTACACTATCCTTCCATTATGTCAAAAATATGTGGGTAGTTAGTCCTTAACCCTTTCCTCACGTTCCCGTGTGGTGTGACAATCTGAAAATTTCCTCAATTTTTAACTACAATCAGCTAATAACCTAAATAAATGGACTGGGGTTCTGCTCCAATTAATACAACAGCGGAAGCCAAATGAATATGAAACACATTACTCAGGGGCTTAATCGTACATAACAACACAACAACAACAATCAACCAATAAGCCACAATAACTGAGCCCCTGATCACAACTCGTACTTCACGAAACTTTTGAGTCAGGATTGCCCTTTACACACAGCCACCTAAGACTGACACGCCAAACGATCTTGCCACAGCATCAGCTCCCACACCTGGAATGATGGTAAAAACAAGATGAGCCACAAGGCTCAGTAAGCATAACAAAAGAGTATAGGTAAAATTGGGAATAAACCTCACACCAGAATACGTCCCACCAAATGTAGGAAAAACAAAGATAAAACTAGAAATAAACCACACTAGACATATGCCTCGCTACACAACAATGGTAATGCTGGGAATACATATCTCACCTAGAATACACTCCACAAAATTCAATGCTGCATATGAAAATGCCATGCCATACCGTGCAACAGAATATCCAGTGCTCAACATAAATATAACAATGCTCATAATAGTCCTTGGGGCTCACATAGGAAATGCACATCCTCGCACCCAAGTCCCGGCATATAAATCTGCCACAGCCATGAACTGACTGGCATAAAGTCCATGAACCCGAGGCTCTCACAACACGATCCACACGAGCCTGAAGCTCTCATCACAGTCACATACCAGAGTCCCTGCATCATAGCTATCTGGAGCCCAGCTCACACTCATAGCCATCGAGGGTCAACTCTATACCACGATCCACAATCACATATCTGAGTTCCTGAATCATAGCTATCTGGAGCCCAGCATCCACTCATAGCTATCAAGGGTCAACTTCATATCACAGTCCATATCGAACGATAACCATGCAATGCAACAGATAATAAATGCAATAGCTCTTGCAGCATTAACGTGATGACAAAGCCCTCATAAGCCAAACATCAAGACATGCTACGCTCACATAGGAACCCATACAGGCAAAATGCTCTAAATGCACATGCTCACCTACCATACCCAAATCGACACTCAACAGGCCAACTGAGTTATGCCAATGTGCACACTTTCCCAGACATACAAAGCATGACCCCTAATGAATGTAAACCCAATCTCATGCACTGTAATGTCATGCAATATGCCACATAATGGCAGAGCCGGTCGACAGTGACCAGGTACCGGTCAACAATCTGTGACTAGGGACAACCAGTCGACAGCCGCCCTCGGCCTGAAGACGATTCACCCCAGTGTCACCAAATAGTCAACATGTTACTTCACTAGATGACAACTCACGCCGCCTGTTATTGCCTTTCACACCTATAGGAAACCATAACCACATCATGATCTGCACACATCACTACCAAAAAATTAATTTTTAGCAGCAGTTTTTTTGTGGAGGTTTCTAAAACCGCCACAAAAAATGAAATTTTACGGCGATTTTTTTAACATTTTGCGGCGGTTTTGAAAAATCGTCGCAAAATTCATTAAAACATTCAATTTTGCGGCGATTTTCAAAAAATCGCCGCTAAATTTAGAAAATAATTAAATAATTAAAAAATTAAATTAAATTTAGCAGCGGTTTTTGAGAAATCGCGGTTAAATTAAAAATAATTAAATAATTTAAAATTAAAATTAAATTAACATTTACGGCGGTTTTCAAAATCGCCGCAAAATTCATCAAAAAATTTAATTTAGCGGTGGTTTTTCAAAATCGCCGCTAAATTAAAAAATAATTAAATAATTTAAAATTAAAATTAAATTAATATTTGCGGCGGTTTTTCAAAACCGTTGCAAAATTCATTAAAACATTTAATTTAGCGGCAATTTCTGAAACATCGCCGCTAAATTAAAAAATAATTAAATAATTTATAATTAAAATTAAATTAATATTTGCGGCAATTTTCAAAATCGTCGCAAAATTCATTAAAAAAATTAATTTAGCAGCGGTTTTTCAAAATCGCCGCTAAATTAAAAAATAATTAAATAATTTAGAATTAAAATTAAATTAATATTTGCGGCGGTTTTTAAAAACCGCCGCAAAATTCATTAAAAAAATTTAATTTAGCGGTGGTTCCTAAAAAACTGCCGCTAAATTAAAAAATAATTAAATAATTTATAATTAAAATTAAATTAATATAACTGCTGCAAAATTCATTAAAAATTTTAATTTAGCGGCGATTTTTGAAAAATCGCCGCTAAATTCAAAAATAATTAAATAATTTATAATTAAAATGAAATAATTTAAAATTAAAATTAAATTGAATTAAATTAACAAAAAGAAATATAAAATCTTAAAAGAAATTTAAAATTTAATTTAAATTAATTACAAAATCTTTATATATATAAATGTATGATAGTTTTCAAAAAAGAAATTTCCCCCCAAAACTTGCATTAATAATTTACAATTAATACTTATTGTATTAATAATTTATATTTTATAATTTGCATTAATAATTTAAAATTTTCAATTGCTTTGAAATAATAAGTAATAATAAAATTTTCCCCCAAAACTTGCATTAATGATTTGCATTTAATACTCATTGCATTAATAATTTACATTTTGTAATTTGTATCTTTATATATATAAAAGTATGACAGTTTTCAAAAAAGAAATTTCCCCCCAAAACTTGCATTAATGATTTACAATTAATATTTATTGCATTAATAATTTGCATTTTGTAATTTGCATTAATAATTTAAAATTTTCAATTGCTTTGAAATAATAAATAGTAATAAAATTTTTCTCCAAATTAATGATTTGCGTTTAGTACTTATTGCATTAATAATTTACATTTTGTAATTTGCATCTTTATATATATAAAAGTATGATAGTTTTCAAAAAAGAAATTTCCCTCCAAAACTTGCATTAATGATTTACAATTAATACTGATTGCATTAATAATTTATATTTTGTAATTTATATTAATAATTTAAAATTTTCAATTACTTTGAAATAATAAGTAGTAATAAAATTTTCCCCCAAATTAATGATTTGCATTTAATACTTATTGCATTAATAATTTACATTTTGTAATTTGCATCTTTATATATATAAAAGTAGAATAGTCTTCAAAAAAGAAATTTCCCTCCAAAACTTATATTAATGATTTACAATTAATACTTATTGTATTAATAATTTGCATTTTGTAATTTGTATTAATAATTTAAAATTTTCAATTGCTTTGAAATAATAAGTAGTAATAAAATTTTCCCCCAAATTAAGGATTTGCGTTTAGTACTTATTGCATTAATAATTTACATTTTGTAATTTGCATCTTTATATATATAAAAGTAAGATAGTCTTGAAAAAAAAAATTTCCCTCCAAAACTTGCATTAATGATTTACAATTAATACTGATTGAATTAATAATTTGCATTTTGTAATTTGCATTAATAATTTAAATCTTTCAATTGCTTTGAAATAATAAGTAGTAATAAAATTTTTCCCCAAAACTTGCATTAATGATTTGCATTTAATACTTAATGCATTAATAATTTACATTTTGTAATTTGCATTAATAATTTAAATCTTTCAATTGTTTTGAAATAATATATACTAATTATTGTAAAATTAATAATAAATTTTAAATATACGAGTTTTTCAATGCTAATTGTTTTGTATTAAATTTGCATGAGTTTTATGAGAAATATTAATAGACAACTTAAACTATTAATTAAGTCATAGAAAAGTATTTATTTATTTAAAATATCATTTTTATATCTTTATTCTATGTATATTTATATAATATTAAAATATGATAGTCAAATAAAGTATTTTGCCAAGTGTCAATCAATGGTGAATTTTTTCATTCAAAAATTATTATAGTCATATTATAGTCTTGAAAATGTGATGTCTTAACAAATTCATAAAAAATTATTTAAGGTTGTCAAATACTAGGTTTTTCAATGCTAATCAATATTTAAGGTATCACAATTTTAAGACTATGGAAGAAATCAAAATTTATTTTTTTTTAATTTTATTATTATTGAAAAAACTTATTCTTACTCATATTTAAGAGTTTTAATTTATATTTATAATTATAATATAATAAATAAAAAATAACGAATGTCTTTAAGTGGAAATATTATAGATTTTATAATATTTATTTATAAATAAATATAATATAATAAAAAAATTATAAGTATATTGAATTATAAACGTGTTCTCCGCATATTGAATAGTGAATAATTAAGTAAACTTAAAATTTTTCAACATGGTTAAAGATTAAAAAAATTATAATTATCAATTTTGTTAAAATTATTTAAAATAATAATTTTATTTTTTTATTTTTAAATTAAACTCTCCCATATATCATACGGGTTCACTACTAGTTAACTAAAAATTTAATTTAAAAAAATAAAAATAAAAATAAATTTAACAAAATTTTAATAATTTTGAAAAATATATAATTTTTTTATTTTTAATAAATTAATTTAGTTAATTTAATTCAATTAATTTATTTTTAATTTATTCCTTTACTCTTTTAAAAAATAATAAATTAATTAATATTTTTCTTTCTATATTAAAAAATATAAAATATAATTCTGAAAAATAGTAGTATATAATTTATATATGCGGTTATATAACAAGGGAGGTTGGTAGATTAGATGGTTACAAACATGCATGTGCATAAGGGAGGTTGTGGGTTCGAAACTGGGAAAGGGGATTCCAGCCTCGCCACGTGTCGCGTGGACATGCGGCCACGTGGCTGGGCGGGCGGGGGTCCAACCGAGTGGGCACGGGCGGGTGGGAGAAATTAAAATTTTTAATTTTGTTTTAATTTTAGCGGCAGTTTTAGAAACCGCCGCTAAAATTTAAAATTTTAATTTTTTTTTAATTTTTTAATTTTTGCAGCGGTTGAAAAACAGCCGCTAAAATTAAAAATTTTAATTTTTTTTAATTTTAGCGGCGGTTAATCACTAATTTTGCGGCGGTTTTAAAACTGCCGCAAAATTAGTGATTTGCGGCGGTTATTCCAGTGGTTGGTCAAAACCGCCGCTAAATGCTAGTTTTTTTGTAGTGCATCAATGGTGGGTGTCCGGTGGTACCAGCGTGTCCGATCTATCTATAGTCTATCGTAACAGCTGATATCTAGCGCCCATACATCCAGCCATCAACTGCCACGACCCAATGATCGACAGACAGTAGCTGTGTATCCCACACCCTACGACTCACACAAGCAAATCCCGAGACTCCCGGATATAGCAACTCACCCCGGAGAGTACCGACAACTACAACTGACTCACTAGGAACCTAGTCCCAATTAGATTCGGTATCATTCCCAAGAAAGTAAGGGTGATACAATACCCTGTAAGCACTTACCGAATTAAATTCTAAAAGTCTCTTATTTAATTTAATTAAATAAAATTTGCACAATAATTAACTATAACGTACACAATTAATTTCTAGAACCAAATTGGGTTGAGGAAGGATATATAATTTATAAATCGAATGAGAATCTCGAACGGAGTAAAGAGCTTGCTTTAAATTAACTGATTTTGGTATTTATACGCTCATACATCGCTAAATTACTACACGCTGCAAAATATATAGTTTAATTCAATCAAAATTAATAAAATTGCACCCTAAATAAAATTCTAAACTGTACAAATTTATTTACACAATTTACCCCACTTACTTGAGTATTTAAACCTCAATTAGATAGAATTTTCCACCATTTCTTTTGGATTTTCCCTTCATTTTCACCCTCGGAGTGCTGCTTCTTCTTCACTGTAATTTTCGCCCTCATTTACTGTTAAAATCGATCCCAGAGCATGCTGAAATCGGCCTTTAAAAAGGCAGAAGATAAAGCCATTAGTTTACGCCGCATGGCAGCCAAGGGCTACCCACCACCTTGCCCCAAAACGACATCTGTCGTTTTGGGGCTGGGCTGCTAATTAAAATCATCTTTTCTTCCCCCAGCCACGCGCTCCTCCAGCCCAGCTCGAACCTGGCTCCTCTAGCCCAGCTCAAACCCACGACCTCCAGCATCGCCTCGTGCGCACACTACAAAAAAACGGGTTTATTACGGCGGTTTTTTTGCGGCAGTTTTCAAAACCGCCGCAAAACATGAAATTTTGCGGCGGTTTTACAACCGCCGCAAAATAGGTTTTTTGCGGCGTTTTATCCTACATTTTGCGGCGGTTTTGAAAAATCGTCGCCAAATTAATTAATTTAAAATAAAAATTAAATTTAGCGGCGATTTTAAGGAAAACCGCCGCCAAATTCATTAATAAAAAATTAAAAAAAATTGAATTTAGCGGCGGTTTTGTCAAAACCGCCGCTAAATTCCTTAATAATAAAATTGAAAAGTAAAATTTGCGGCGGTTTTAAATAACCGCCTGCAAAATTTAGAAATTAAAAAATAAAAAATTAAATTTAGCGGCGGTTTGGTCAGAAACCGCCGCCAAATTCAGAAATTAAAAAAATCAAAAAATAAATTTCAAAAAAATTAATAATTTAAAATTAAAATTAAATTAAATTTTGCAATATAATCTAAATTTTTTAATTTTTTAATCAACTAATTTATTTAATTTAATTCAATTAAATAATTAAATTAAATAATTTATTTATTTTAAATTTATCAATTAAATAATATATAAAATGTAAATTTATCAGTTAATTTATCAATTAATTTTTTTCCCTCTCAAATTTATAAAATGTAAAATTTTAAAATATTAATTTTTTATCTATAAATATAGAAATTAAATTCTAAATATATAAATTATTATATTTCATGTGCATAAAATATAAAATAAAATATATATACATGTAAACTAATTTATATAAAAATTTATAAATTAAAATATATATTAAGTGTATAATAATTAATTATTTGTAATAGTTATCAAATATATACAAAATGAAAAAAATGAGAGGAGAGAGAGAAAGGGGCGTTTTCATATTTTAAAAAAGAAGTTAGTATATGAATTATATTTTTTTAATGGGAAAAAGTATATTAAAACTGAATTGAATAATATTTAGAGAATATATATATAAATACTATTCTTATATTGAAAAGATGATATAAATATTTTTAGATTGATGATAGAGTCAAGAAAAACACATCAAATTTCAAAAAACTTGTTATATCACATAATTTTATAATAATTTTTTGAATTAAAAATAACAATACATCTAATATGATCAGAATGTACATTTCTCTATATAATATACAAGAATCTCTATATATATAGTATACATCAAACATGACTTTGATTAATAATATATTTAGTATTATCTTTATCTATATTGTGTGTTGATTAATCAATAAATGCAATGCATTGTGTTGTGTTTGATTAATTAAGCATTACAATGTTTGATTAATCATAAATATATATGAATTAATTTAAATTCATATGGTCAAGACATGAAGTTTAAAAAAACACCAACAGTGTCAATGGTTGAGATCAAATACTCAACATATTTTCTCCCCGAAACCATCCCATCCCCATCACCTCACAAGTATCATAACCACTATCAGAGAGACAGGTGGCGAGACAGACAGCCGGTCACTTCCCCAAATCCATGGCATGGTCACTTCCTTTTCGATTTTTTCTTTTAACTCCCTATTTATTTCAAATGTCTGTTGTCACAACCATAGCCACAATCACTGAGTTCTTTGTAGTCAACGCTCAGATGGCTTGCAATAGTGTAAGTTTTAAAAAACTTAATTGGGCTTAATCCGTGAATTAAGTTTTACACTCTTTTAATAAATTTTTAATCTTTTTTTCAAATAATGTCTAATATGAATTAAGTTTTACACATAATTAAATTTAATATTTTTATATTATTTAAAAATATAAATTAGTCAACAATATTAATTTTTTATATTAAATTATGTATATTAAATATAATTACTTTAAATGTCACAGTTAAATAATTAATTAAAAAATAAAATAAATTACTTAACTAAAAATACCAAATTCCCTCCCCCAATTTCCCATTACCCGCCTGCGCCAAGGCACCCCAAATTCTCAAATTCCCTCCCCCAATTTTACTCTCTCTCTGCGAACCCTTCTCGATCTCTGTCTCTCCTTCTCCCTCGCGTCGCTAGCCCTCGCCCCCTCGCTCGCTCTCGCCCTCCCCTCGCTCGAGGTCGCCCTCGGCCGCTCGCCTGCCGTGGCTAGCCCTCAGACCCTCGCTCGCTCTTGCCCTCTCCTCGCTCGAGCTCGCCCTAGGTCGCTCGGCCGCCGTCGCTAGCCCTCGGCCCCTCTCTCGCCGTCGCTCGCGCTCGCCCTCGGCCCCTCTCTCGCCGTCGCTTGCGCTCGCTCTCGCCTCTCGCAGTCGCTGACTCGCTCTCGCCTCTCGCAGTTCCTCAGGTTAGTTCGATTTTAATATAAGAGAGAAGATCTTGGTATATTAATTGATTGTCTTTTACGAGTCCCGGTATTTGTTATTGAGACGTGCCTAATTTTGTCCCTGCAAAAACTAAACGAGGATGTTTAGTAAAATCATCAAATCCATCGATCTACAGATGATTAATGATAGTATAAAATAAACATGGTTTACCCTATATAATAATTATACCGATGATTAGGTTCTCACTTAAGCTCAGTACCTCTCACTGAAGTGGCCGTCCAATTGTCTTGCTCTTGTATTTTATGTCCATTTGATGTGGACCTGGTGTTGTTTGGATATGGCCTGCAGATTATACCCACCCACACACACATATGTATGTTTGTCTTTTCTTAAGTTGTCATTGTTTTAGGATGTCAAATTCATTTTCAAAATGGTGTTTGTTGAATATGAAAGGAAATGTGAGAAACACAGTTAAGGTAATTTGGATAAATGAAAAGAGAAACACAGTTAACTCTATGATGATTGGGAGCGCCCCCCCCCCCCCCCCCCCCACTTTGGTAAAGAACGGCTGTGAATAAATTAGGAACTTGATCACCTATAATAATTAAAATATATATATATATATATGAAGCTTTTTTTTTTTTTTTTAATCTATCGATCCCCTTTCAGATATCATGGCATAAGAAATGCTATAAGTACTGCATGGCTTGCCACTCTGTAAAGAAGCCAAATTTCAATTACTTCGTTTAACTATGCCAGAGTACAAAGGCATTGATATCTATTGCCCAGCTCTCTACTGTTTGTGAGCTCTCTACTGTTTGTGATGCATACATGACTAAATTCTGCATTAATATCATTATGAAGAAATGTAGAAACATAAAAGCGTACCTCATCTTCTACTGGAATTTGCCAGCTATCTTTCCATACAAATTAATTAAAGCATATCTGTGTGTGTCTGTGTGTGTATACCTTGTTATATTAGATATATATACTTCATCTTATATAAATATATTTCCCCTCTAAATATATGTGCAGAAAGAATGGAAAATTTACTTCCTAATTAATGCCATATTAATTCCTTATAAAAAATTATTTTAACTTATTTTCCATCTCGTAATTTTGAATTTAAAATTAAACATCGAATCAGAGATTTGATCAGATACACATAAAATGTTTCCATACACAGAAAATGTTTGATTTGAATTAAGTTATAGAAATGAACCTAATGAGCATTATCGATGCATAATTAATCAGTCTATGCAAATTAACTTTAGGGATTGTATGAATTCTGGAAGTGAAAGGGGACTTTAGTTAATTGATCACTGGAAATGTTTTCCCTCCAAAAAACATTAACAAGCAGACAATGCGCAGATAAAATAGATTTGGAATGTTGCAGCAGCAGAACCAGAAACATTTTTTGTTCAAGCACATGCACTTTGATGACAATGCAATTGCTGCACACACACACACACACACACACATATAATTAAAGTTGTGAGTATATTATATACGCTTAGTAGCACGACTGTAATGATCTTTATTAACAAAAAGTTACGCACAAAAAGGTAATCCTTAGGCATAAACTAATATTTGATTCAAAACTTAATTTGCGTATTTAATTAGTGTCTTATAGAGTGACAATAATTAGGGTCTTTATTGGAAAATTGTTGTAGTTTTTAAATGCCTTTTATGTATGAAGTACGCATCTTAAAACTAATATGGATGTAATGTTTTGCATATTGAGGTGTAGATTAGAGAAGCAGAATACAAGCTACAAGCTCTGTTTTAGCTGCATGGATAAGTCTTGGATTACAAAGCCACGAAATACACATGAATTTCAGGAAGGGGTGCAAGGATTTTTGGAATTTTCCTTTGCCCATCGGTCTGTTGAAGGCAAAATCAAATGTCCTTGTCCTGATTGTGTTTTTAGAAATTGGGAGACCAGAGCAATGGTGTATGATCATTTGATTTGTAGAGGGTTTCCAACCACATACACTACTTGGTTTTGGCATGGGGAGTCAACTACAGGGGAAACTTCTAATAGCACACCCTCGATACAAAATCCCTTATACACTCATGATCCAATACACAATATGATCAACGTTGCTTTTGGGATATCTAGGGACCATGTGAATGTAGAAGCCTGGACCTCGCATCAACCAGTACATGAAGGTGAAGAAAGGATGCCAGAATTGAATCAAGGACCTAATGAGGAAGCTAAGGCATTTTACGATCTAGTTAGGGATGGAAATCAAGCATTGTATGAAGGATGTACGAAGTACTCGAAATTATCATTCCTAGTAAAACTATATCACATCAAGTGCTTGTGCGGATTGAGTAACGAAGCAATGTCTATGATTTTAGAATTGTTAAAAGATGCCTTCGAACATGCAAAGATTCCTGATTCTTTTTATGAGGCGAAGAAATTAATTACCAAGCTTGGTCTTAATTACAGTCAAATACATGCATGTCCAAATGACTGTATGTTGTATTGGGGAGAAGATGAAAGTAGGGAGACATGCAAAGTATGTAACACGTCAAGATGGAAACAAAGTAGGAAAGGTAACCCGACGAACATGTCTAGTGGGGGCAAGAAAAGAAAAAAGAAACCTGTCAAAGTTTTACGGTACTTTCCACTTAAACCACGTTTGCAAAGGTTATTTATGTCTTCTAAAACTGCTGAACATATGAGGTGGCATTCTGTGGATAGTAACAAAGATGGCTTGATGAGGCACCCGAGAGACTCTGAGGCGTGGAAGAGATTCGATGAAACACACATTGAATTCGCATCAGATCCACGGAATGTTAGGCTTGGGTTAGCTAGTGATGGCTTCAATCCTTTCAGAACTTTGAGTACCAACTATAGCATTTGGCCTGTGATTCTTATACCGTACAACTTACCCCCTTGGATGTGTATGAAGCAGACTTCCTTCATCCTTTCAATGATCATTCCGGGAAAGCAAATGCCAGGGAATGATATCGATGTTTACTTACAACCCTTGATTAAAGACTTGAAGGATTTGTGGGATAGTGGTGTGGAAACATTTGACGCTTCACTCAATCAAATGTTTAATATGCGCACTGCATTGATGTGGACAATTAGTGATTTTCCTGGGCTTGGTAATTTATCTGGGTGGAACACACACACTGGTTCAGCTTGTCCAACTTGCAATTTTGACACTGTTGCCCATCGTCTACCTCATAGTAGAAAGTGGAGTTTTATGGGTCATCGTCGATTTTTAGAGCCAAATCATAGATTCAGGTTTAACCGTGTTCACTTTGATGGTAATACAGAGTTTAGGAATCCACCAATGGCACTATCAGGTTCAGAGATATTCAAGCAGTTGGAAAATGTTCATGTTACATTTGGGAAAGGGATGGAGGTTGAAGATAACAGAAAAAGAACTCACCGAAAAAATACTGTAGAAAGTGGTTGTCAACAATGGAGAAAGAAAAGTATATTTTTCCAACTTCCTTATTGGGAGTACAACTTGTTGCGCCATAACCTTGATGTTATGCACATTGAGAAGAATGTGTGTGATAATGTCTTGTATACCATTCTCAATGAAAGTGGAAAAACAAAAGATAATCTCAATGCTCGAAAAGACTTGAAAGAGATGGGCGTAAGAAGTGATCTTTGGCCAAATGAAAATGGATAGTATCGACCTACTTTATTTACAATGTCAAATGCCCAAAAAGATGTATTCCTTACAACTTTGAAGAATGTTTTAGTGCCTGATGGTTACTCAAGTAACATTGCTAGGTGTATTGATCTAAAGCATCGGAAGATATTTGGTTTGAAAAGTCATGATTCACATATTCTTATGGAGCAACTGCTACCAATATCAATTAGAAATGTGTTGCCTAACCAAGTGTCTGCCGTTTTAGTTGATTTGTGCTCAATATTTAGGCAAATATGTGGCAAGGTGTTGAATCCTCTAGACTTTGACAAGCTCCAACGTCGAGTCATTCTCACACAATGCCATATGGAAATGCTTTTTCCACCTGGGTTGTTTACAGTCATGGTTCATTTGGTTGTGCATCTAGTGAATGAACTGAAGCTTGGAGGCCCAGTACATTATCGATGGATGTATCCTATAGAAAGGTAAATATTCTATATATCGTAATTGCTATTTGCCATTGGATTTGCAGGTATATATGTATAACACTATTTTCTAATTGTGTTTTTTATTTTAGATACTTGGGACATTTGAAGTCCTATGTACGTAACAGGGCACAACCAGAAGGTTCCATTGCTGAAGGTTATTTGGCTGAAGAATGTTTGACCTTTTGTTCAAGATACTTGGAGGGCATTGAGACAAGATTCAACCAGCTTGGACGTGTTGATGATCAAACGACAAACAATGAATCGTCTCAAGTTTCAATGTTTTTTACTGAAATAGGGAAATCAGTTGGGAGTACTTCATATTTCAACCTTACCCATATTGAGAAACGACAAGCACACAGATATGTGTTGATGAATTCAGAACTAGTCGATCGGTTTGTGAAGTGAGTTCGTACATAAAAGATATATAATTTATCAAAATCCCTTATTTTCCTATCTTGTTGCGTTAATGACTTAATTTTATATAGGGAATTTAGAGAGATAACCAAGAGAAGGCTCAAGAATCGAACACGATCAACTATAGAGATTGAAAGAACAGTACATCGGGAATTCGTTGATTGGTTCTCTAAGCGTGTAGGTTTACCATTGATATATTTTATTAAGAACAATATTTCAATCATGAAAAATTGTACTTATCGATTTCCTTTTGTTTCATTTTAGATTATGAATGATGAAAATGAATCCCATTCAGATGATCTTAAGTTCCTTGCACAAGGGCCACTTCAACGTGCCAGACGATTTAGTGCATATAATGTCAATGGATTCAAATTTCGAACTATGGAACGAGAACATAGCTTGAAAACTCAAAACAGTGGAGTTTTTGTGATTTCTGGAACAAGAAGTCATTCTAGAATCAGTGACAACAACCCAGTTAATGGAGATGTTAATTATTATGGAAAATTGGTAGATATAATCGAGCTTAATTACTATGGTCGATTCAGGATTATTCTATTCAAGTGTAAATGGGCCAATACCATAACTGATAGAGGGATCAGACAAGATGCTTTGCAGTTTACTTTAGTGAATTTCTCTCGATTGATACATACTGGTGAACGTGAAGAAGATGAACCTTATATTGAAGCTTCACAAGCACAACAAGTGTACTATGTTGAAGATGTTGTAGAAAAGGATTGGAGTGCTGTTGTACATTTAAAACCAAGAGATTTGTATGATATGGGTGAAGACACTGAAGAGACATTCTATGAGAATGAGCCATATCAAACACAAGACTTAGGGTTATTTTTTCCTAATGATACTGGAATTCTGTCACTTGCAAGAGGACAAATAGATGATGATCCAATGCCTAATGTTGAAAATGTTGATGATGAGGATGACGAGGATATGTAATTCTATGGATTTAATTAATGCAAATGTAGAATATTATATTACATTTTACTTTGGTTATTATATTGTTGTTAGCATTTTTTTATTTTGCCTTTCATTTTGTTTTGCTTTATCTATACGTGCATGTTTTTATCATTTATAAAAAGTTGCAGCCATGATTAGGAAAAAACGTCTAAGAGGTACCAATAGAGAAGTGGTAACAACAATATAATAAGCAAATACAACATAAAGGTTTAAGATTTTTTTTTCACCATCACCTCACATGTCTTACTAGAAGGGTTTAGACTAATTAGACAATAAATACATAACCGCTTAGGACACAAACAAAGCTATTTTCATGGCAGTTGGTCAATGTAGACTAGGAAGAAGTAGCACATTCAAATACAAGCTAACCTAATGAAACCTTACATGTTCAAACTGTTGAGGATGTTTTCTTGTGACTACATTTGAAGGATAAGCAATGTAGTCAAGACTTTCTTTCATCTGTAATTACTAATTAGCAATCTTGGATTCATATATATGTTGTGTAAGTGTGGGCTCTGTTTTCCATTAATTTCATCCAGAACAGTTCCAAATTGTGATCATAAGGATTGAACTTGTGTTCTTCTCTTGATTACTTGCTGGACTTCAATTTATGGCATTTCACTAGTAACCACACTGTTAAATCTGTGACCTTTCATGCTTCCAATTGTATTTGGTTCCTCTGGAGACAACTTCGATTAGTGATCCATTCTGTTTTCTGACTGGACATGGAGAGCCAGTAATAACGTTGTTTACCTATGAGAAATGGTAAAAGATATTGTTTGGAAATAATATAGTTAATTTTGTTTGATGTGCTATTACATAGAACCATGTGCACCAGGTAAACATACAAAAATCTTTATGACTTAGTCTCAAGAAATTTGAACCCTAGTTGTAGAGGACATAGTAGCAGTACTTGGTAGGGTAATTTTCATATCAGAGTGTAGCTAGTACTTCATGGGCCACCAAGAGGTACTATAGCCATCCATTGCATGTTCTGTAGTTTATCTTAGATTTATTGTGCTCACACGTACCACAAACATACATGTTCAAACTCAAAAGAGATAGTCCAAATGACACGAGATTTGATTTAAAAGAGATTATCCCTACTTTAATGAGACCTCTTTGTCCCAAGGGGCTTACAGATAGCTAAGTTGCTCTTTATAACATTATTATTATTCAAATTTAAGATAAAAGGAGGTTAATGATTTTATTATACTTTAAGAAATAGTCAAATTATGATTAGTGATTTAGTTTAAAAAAACACTTTTAAAATCATGTAATCATCTAACGGTCATTACACACTCTTAAATGTAGAAAATTATATTGCATTTTACGTTGCTTATTATTATGTTTCTCCTTCTCCTTTATTATTATTATTATATTTTTTTTTTGCTTTGCTTTATATATATGTGCATGTTTTTCTCATGTATAAAAAAT
The DNA here is from genome assembly GCF_014633365.1 of Diospyros lotus. Taxonomy (NCBI): domain Eukaryota; kingdom Viridiplantae; phylum Streptophyta; class Magnoliopsida; order Ericales; family Ebenaceae; genus Diospyros; species Diospyros lotus. The sequence continues at coordinate 10,750,701 of NC_068346.1, read as the reverse complement.
TGCAGCCATGATTAGGAAGAAACGTCTAAGAAAGACAGGCATTACTGATTTAGGTGGAGATGCCTCACTTCCCACACATGCTTCAGCATCATTGTCAACTCCACCACAACCCCCAGCATCATCCCCAGCTCCACCACAACCTATAGCATCCTCCCCAACTCCACCGCAACCTCCATTATCTAGCCATTCCCCATCACAACCTCCAGGATCTAGGCAGACTCCATCAGAATCATTCACCCCACATCTCTCTCACGATATTCCATCGACAGCCTCGTCTACATCACGTCGTTACTGGACAGTTAATGTGATAGGTATGCACAAAATATTTAAATTGCATGTAATTATTATATACTTGCATTAATTATTAAATTAGGTATATGTATTTTGATTGACAGATGAAGAAGGGCTTATAAAACAGGAAAAACTAAGGGTTAAAGATGTTTGGTTACTAGCACGTGGAAGGCGTGTTATGTTAGAGTTCAATGAATCATTCCAACCAATTGGAGATCCAGCTGGACTTCTTGGAGGGATTTTAGGAGAATTAGCCTCTGATTTTGTTGCTTTTCCTGTCAATTATGAAAGTTGGCACAAAGTACCGAAGACATACAAAGAAGAAATTTACAAAAATAGAATCATGGTAATTAACTAATATTGTATTTTTTGATATATTTTTTGAATATGTTATTGTAACTAATATTGTTGTTTTTTGAAGGAAAAATTTAATGTTGACGAGGGGCCTGCTAAAAATTTTATTTTGAAGAACATTGGGAAGAAATGGAAGGACAATAGATGTAAATTATACCATGAGTGGTATGATCCCAATATTGGTCGAGAAGCAAATATTACAAAGCATCCACCGGGAATATCTCAAGACCAATGGGCAAGTTTTATTGACTATCGTGCACGAGATAAGACTAAGGTGATGTTACTAATCTTGCTTATAAGATTACTAATATTTATACGACTAAGTGGTTAAGATTAAACTAATGATGTTTTTGTTGGATATCTAGGACATATGTCAAAAAAATGCTGAAAATCGATTCAAATTGACAATTCCACACACAGGAGGGTCGAAAAGTCTAGCAAGGAAAAAATATGAGATGGTAATATTGCAAAAATTTATCCTTAATATGAATTTTTTATTCTAACATCAACTAATATTTATGTGAAATTGTTCTAAATTATAGGAAATTGAGAGTGGCCAGCCTGTGAGTAGGGGTTTATTATACATTGCGACGCATAAGAAGAAAGATGGATCTTTTGTGAATGAAGGACCACGAACTATAAGCGTAAGTTTTTTTTGTATCATAACCATTCCACTTTTTGAATCATAGAAGAAGCTTTTATCTATATTATGCTTTATTAGTAAATGAGTTATAAGTTTGGTTGAACTTGTTAGCAGAAAACATACATATACTAAAAAATAGGAAGCTTAAAAACAGGAAGCTGCGTATGATCTGATATAATTCAACACAATCAGGCTATTGCCATTTATAGTAGACACAAACATCCACCTGGGCCTTAAAAACAGGAAGCTTATGAGTTACGAAAATCAGGTAACAATTATCCTCAAGTTGGGTAATAAATAACTCATGTCTTTTGAGAGGTGTAATCAATAAGAGTCTTACCATTGCATTACATTCTTCTTGAACTTTAATTTTTTAATAAAAGTCAACATTAGTTTCAGAATCAAGCACAAGTTTTCTTGATCTGAAAGCATGCTCAAAAGAATATGGGAAAATTCACTCTTAAATGAAGAAAAACAACCTTAGAGATGCCTTCCCATACCCCACAGCTCACTAAAACCCCATACAGGGTGAATACAGGAAAGGTTTCTTCCTATTGGCTTACTTTCTGTTTCACAATAGTAGATATCATTTAAAAGATGGAATCTGAAGTAATGAAGGCAAGCAATAATAAAAAAAGAAAAGATTAAATAGTAAGATATTTTGGGAACCAAGTCTTCCAATCAATATTCAGAAACCAAGCAATTTTTAAATGCAGTGACTGAACAGATACCTGCCCAATATGACAATGCTCCCAACAGATGAACAAAATAATCACCATATAATGGAACATCAATTTCTTCACTCTATTCATAAAAGAAATACAAATATCAGCAATATCTTCTAGAAACAACTACAAAATTTACAGAGATCTGCGAGTCTGTAATATAGTATACTACCTTCAAAAGCAAATTCATGACTATATCACAAGCCAAAAATATAGAGGCATTATCACAAATTTCACCACCATTGGGACCTATCAATTTAATCAAGCAGTCCACAACCTGCAAGAAAAATATAGGAGGTTTATAAACAAAAATCAGTGCTTTAATGAGAAAGAATACATTCATTGAGTTATCTAGACTTTGCATCAGCAGGCTTGTAAGTTTGATTAAATTTGAGGTTCATTGCTTTAATTTTTAGTCTCATACCACGAGGGAGAATAGAGGAATAAAATGGCATAACAACTACCATGATAAATAATACATATAACTATATTAGGATGCATGAAGAAGAACCTAAATCTAGGGATTTGGAATTTTTAGGAAAGTCAACTCTTGATTTTAGTAAAATTTAGATAAACATCCATGATTTCCATGTCAAGATCAGGCAAAACACAGCGACAAGTAATGTTGATCATATACTTGTTATTGATGTGCACTACAGCTAGGGACTAGAATCAAGATGATTATCTCATGGTTCATATCCATCCAGATCAATACATGTTTGATCTTATGACATGAATACTAATGATGTTTTCCATGTTAAGGATTTGAAACCTCACCAAAGAAAACTTGAGCTGCATTTTTGGCCTACTACTGTTTTGCATGTCATCAGACTCCTATATATTGCCTCTTCAACAGCACGGTACAATTTAAAAAATTAACAATTGGTAATTTGATTGAATTTCCTAATTAGTTTTTATTTTAATTTTCATTGTTTGCTTCTAAATAGGGTTTGATGACATCATATATAAATGTTTCTTTTTGTATTCTGAAGGCAGCTTTTAAAAAATATATAATTTAGACTCAAAGCACATTTTTTTCATGTAGATTCCAACTGTTCAAAATATGTCATCCTACTTCATTAGTTCTTAGATTGGTTCTTAGATTGGATAATATATTTTCTTCTTTATGAAATGTTATGGTGATTACATGTTCAAGAATAGAGAATGAACTCAAAACTGCAATTTCAGCTGAAATTAGGGTTGGGAAATTTAGATGAGAGAGGTTGAAGACGATGAAGGGATAGTTTTGAAGCAATATTAGGAAGGCAGTCAGCCAGGTAGCATTTGCCTGGTCTTATTTGGGCTTCTAATTCATATCATCCAGCTTTTTAACACGCACATATATATATATATATTGATTTGATGCATTGGTTGGCTGGATTGGATGTTTTTAACTTCTTGTTAAAATTCTTGCATGTGCTTTGAGTCTTTGACTACGTCTAGATGTGAGCAGTACTATAATAACCAATTACATAATGCCCTTCACATTTTCTTATATTTTGTTGAAGTTTTCCTTGTGGCAATTTCCTCACCTTTTTTTTGTGTGTGTTGCTCAAAAGACATGTAATGATAAAGGTGAATGTGACATTGAAACCTTTGAGTAAGACCCAAGTCTTTTTTTGAGATTTTTATGATTGATATTGTTTTTTAATCCATATAGGAGAAAATTTCTGAGATTGAGAGCCAAGGCACGTCTTCACAGTCAGTCTCCTTAAATGATTCACTTGCTCGTGTGCTAGGAAAAGAACATTCAGGCCGAGTTCGAGGTTTGGGCTTCGGTCCTAGTCCAAACCAAGTTTTTGGGACCACTGCTCAATTCAGTGGGACACCCTCGTCATCCAATAATACTAGTACACCTGTTGTACAATATGTGAAAAAATTGGAGGAAAAATTAGAGACTAGTCAACAAGAGGTTCGAAGTTTAAAGAGTGCAATGGCTTATATTTTCACCAATATCGTGGGGAATATACCACCTGAGTTTGCTGCTATGCTCAATACAATGGTATGTTAATATATTAATTCTTAAATTATGAATTTTAATTTTTCATTTCAAGTGATTGTTTATGTTTATTTCCACAAATATTCATCAAAGTATGTTTTTTCTTTTTGTATACATATCTAATATAATTTTAATTATTTTAGGCACCAGATGCACATAGTGGACCAGTGTCACCAGTAGGAAGGCTCTCTTCTAATGCAAGTCATGACATTCATCAGACCCATCAAGATCCAAACCAACAAAGTTGATGTGATGATATGGAACTTCATTTTGGATATTAAATTGTTTAAAATATGTTACATATTTGGATATTTAAGTTGTATTGAATATTTATGGTTTATTGATTAAATGGATTGAAATATTGTGTATGTGAATTTTGTATATATGTTATAAATTTTAGGTTATTTGTGAGTTGCATTGTGAGTAATTTGGCACAGGTTTTTGTTTTGGTGAACAAAAAAAGCAAGCTGGGAGTGATTGTTTTAGGCTTTTAGCGGCGGTTTCAAAACCGCCGCTAAAAGCCACGATATCAAAATTAAAACTGCCGCTAAAGTGCCAAAAATCAAGCGTGAAAATTTAGCGGCGGTTTCAAAACCGCCGCTAAAATCAAAATAAAACCGCCGTTATTTTTTTTACAGATTATTTTATTTCAGCGGCGGTTTCAAAACCGCCGCTAAAATCAAAATAAAACCGCCGTTATTTTTTTACAGATTATTTTATTTCAGCGGCGGTTTTGAAACCTGCCGCTGAAATCAAAATAAAACCGCCGTTATTTTTTACAAATTATTTTATTTTCAGCGGCGGTTTTGAAACCGCCGCTGAAATCAAAATAAAACCGCCTTTATTTTTTACAAATTATTTTATTTCAGCGGCGGTTATAAAACCGCCGTAATTTTTTACAACTTATTTTATTTCAGCGGCGGTTATATAACCGCCGCTAAAAATCAAAATAAAACCGCCGCTAATTGTTTTAACAATTGTTTTATTTTAGCGGCGGTTTCAGAACCGCCGCTAAAAATAAAATACTCACTAAAAATATTAGCGGCGGTTTGCTAAACCGCCGCTAAAAATACATAATCGCTGGAAATAAAATAATATCTAAATATTTAGCGGCGGTTACCAAACCGCCGCTAATTGTTTACAAAACCGCCGCTAAATGTCAAACTTAGCGACGGTTTGTAAACCGCCGCAAAAAACAACATTTAGCGGCGGTTATTCCAGCGGTTGTTGAAAATCGCCGCTAAATACCTCACGACGGCTGTATTACGGGCAGTTTTCAAAACCGCCGCTAAAGCACTTTGCGGCGGTTAAAAACCGCCGCTAAATAACAAAAAAATCGCCGCTAAAATGCTATTTTTTTGTAGTGGCACGTGCCATCTCACCTAGCAATTCCTTCACTCTATATATGCACACAATTAATTTTAAAGTGATCCCCAGCCAAGTTTCGAAATTTACTCCTAGACCCCACTGCTTCCGAAAATTGCCACATACACCCCACTAGTTTATAACTCTTATACCCTAAATCTTTCAATAATTAATTACCCATCACTTTATCACAAAACAAATTAATATTTCCTTTAAACCCACCAATATTCACTAATCATCGAAATTACAATAATTAATAATTATTAATCGCCCTCAATTTAAATTAATAATTTTCAACTATTTCCAATTAAATTGATAATTATTAATTATTCTCGAATTATCAGGATGTTACATGTGACCTCTTCACATGCATGGTTTCTCCACAACACTTTAACCATATGTACAACTTTATTTCTTAGGACTTGATCCTTCTTATCCAAAAGCTTGACTAGTTCCTCTTGGTAGGTCAAGTTTCCCGCAACTCGATGGTTTTCTCTAGAATTGCTACAAAATGCTCTCATTTTTAAGTACCGATTTTAAAACTGCCATAGCGTATGCTAACTTGAGGTGGTTGCAACAATTGCTATAGAAAATCGCCTTTTATTCTGTATAAAAAAATCATTTTACTAAAATTGCCACACAAAATCGTCCCTAAAAAACCACCATTGAACATTGGTTTTAAAATACTCCCTCAAACATGTTTTCATATTTATTAGCAGCAGATTTAAAATCTCTGCAGTATACTTAAATTAGAGGGGGTTCCTTAAGTCATTGAATTAAAACCGCCGCTAAGTACCACTTTTTTGCAGTGAGTTAGGATTTTGGTGGTGATTGTGGGACTGGTGGATGCATGCTGTGAGGGGCATAGGGTGGTTGGTGATGAAACAGGAAAAGTGTTGACTATTAGAGGTCAGGGTCCATAGCGATAAACTTAGTACTCTAAAAAAACCCTAAAGGGGAAGGGATGACATAATTTGAAGGAAAGTTAACAAAATTGGCAAAATTGAAAGTTCAAAGGCAATAAAGCTTAGAAGTAAAGTTTACAAAATTGAAATTCCGAAATAAAAACTCTATGTTTGGAACTTAAATTTTTTAAGAGAAGACAAGTACATACCCAATTGCCCTCTCATTTTCCCTTAACAAAAACCCAGCTCAAATCACAGCTTAAAGGGCCAAGAGAAGGTGCCGACTGTATAAAATGCCAAAAATATAAGAAATGCATTTCTAACACTATATATTCGGTATTGTCACTCCACTCTTATTTTTCGACTTTTATTATCAGTATTATTACATATATAGATAAGACATATTTTATATTAAAACACTGATATTTGACCCCGAATTAACTCAAATATCACAGATAAAATAAAGATTGAATGGAGATATTTTTACACTTTTCTATTAATAATATCTAATTTAATTTAAACTAAATATCATTATTTTTCATATTAATTTTATGAGTGTTGGGTGCCTATGGCTACGATTATTATTACTCTCATCTATCTGCCCATGTGTCGTTTCCTAGCTTTCCTTTACCATTTTCATTATCATTTGATCTTTTTTCATGATTATTACTATAGGGTTTGCTGGTTACAGAAGCAAGGTCCATACTGCAAAAAGAATCTCTTTTTCATTGGGCAAAGTGACCGATTCCTTTAAATTTTGACATGCTGCTGTGCTGTGCCCAATTATCGCTTTTGAAGCAACAAGGAAATGAAGAGGACAGAAATCAAGTGTGCATGAGAATGTCTTATTAGCGCGCGCGCGCACTCACATATATATATTAGTAGGCCACTGTATGGCTATGATGTTTCCGTATATATATGAATTAATGCCTTTTTTCCATACATCTTCTTACATTTGATATGGCCACCTAGCCCATCACGATGCACATGCAAAAGTTCTTTAAACTATATTCATGCAGTTTACGATAAGAACGCATATATATATATATATACACACACACATGTATATATATGTGCATGGTTGGTTGGACCATATATTCAGTGCAGTGCAGATAGCGGAGCGTAATTAATATTAAATAAAGGCGTGTTCATATGGAGGCTTTATCTGGCTAGCTAGGGATAGAGTTATTATCCACAAATTTTGCATGTTTTAGCGATGGATGCAGCCATTGATAGATGGTTTTTCTTCTTGAAATTTTCAAATCAAGCTACTTTATCTATAAATTATTTTTACTTTTGAAATTTTATATAAATTATGGTGTAAGACACTTGCATATATATAGAGTGAGAAAAAATGTGGTGACAAACATGAAATAATTTTTAAAGACGGATTAATGTTAAACATGTCATTAGCTTATTTATACAAAATAATGAAATAATATTGAGAGATGAGTAGAGAAAGAATTGTGAGTTCTATAGACGATGAAAGTGGAACAGATAGTGGTACTACATGTATGCTAGAGCCTACAAGAAGCAGAGCAATATTCCCAGAAAAAAAAAGACCCAACCGCACTATATACAGAATCCCATGCATCCCCAGTCATTAAAGGGAAGTACGGAGGGCTTGGATTCAATTTCAAAGCCTCATTATATCAATCTGACGTTATAAAAATAAATTGATAGTATTAATTGTTGTTCTTTTAGGTAAATTACTAATTAAATAGTTTAAAACACAGCATATTTATTATTTATTAATAAAATTTAAAAATAAAATACATTTTTAAAAGATTAGTAACGTAGTATTCAATCAAAAGACACAAAACAGTTTGTGAATATTTTTGTGTCCGAATCTGAGTCCGAGTTTGACAACTTTTTGTAGGTAGGTCAGGCGGGACGAAGCGCACGCCAAAGCCAACGCGTCGGCCTCTTTCTGTGCTTCCCATTCCAGGGTTCCAGCAGATTATTGAAATCCAATCATGTCATCACCACAGTCACATGCATGCACTGACATAACCACTCATTATCCCCACATGCACCCCTCCCATGCACAACTATGTCTATTTCTATTTCACTTCGATTTTTTTATCTATATTCATATATATATATATATGTTCTTGTTATAATTATGATCCAAAATTTAAATTTGACTATAATTAAGAGTTTAAATTTGATTTTAATTGAAATACATCTACAATTGAATATTTATCTTCTTCAAGACTCATCAAAATTTATTTTGTTCATGATTTATTTTCTTATTAGAATATAAATTTGTTTAAATCTCTCCTTGTATGCATCTATAAATAAGTGGTAGATCTATAAATAGATACCCAATACTCTAAAATTATTACAATTATATATATATATCACTATTGCAGTAGCAATATTATCTTATGTTTGTGATTTTCCCTGATTTGAGTTTTTCATATTAAATTTATGTGTTCGTTTGTGTGTTTGATAGTTTGATTGCAGTTTTTTATCGATCTAAAATCCTAACAAACTGATATCAGAACCATTGAATCAAACCATTAGCATCTTGGCAAATCTCAACCATCAAATCTAAAACCCTTCATCTTTTTCATCATCTAGGATTTCTCATCGCCACTGTTAGCCACTTATTCACTGTCGCTAATCGATCATCTGTTCACTTTTGCCTTCTCTAGCAATCACGTACCATCGTCGTTGACAAGTTCGCCATAACCATTGGCCTTTCGAGCTTTGCCTATCTATCTACCCATATTCAATAGATCCCAACCTAGATTCACCCATATCTAATCCATTCAAACCAGATCCAACCCATCAATCTATTCAACCCAGATCCGACAAATCCAAATCTCTCTCATTGAGACTTGTGGTCCAAATCCATTATCCTGGTATGTTTTCTATTGGACCTTTCTTTATCAATATTTTGACACTATTTGGGGTTATTTAATATTGGCAATGATAACTTTGAAATATAATATTCTATTGTTGGATTGAAATATTAGATTTTCATGTGAAGATGCAAGCAATTTTGGCATAGATGGATTTAGATAATGTGGTTACTCTTGATTTAAATAGGTAAAGGTATATTAGTAAATGTGGAGTCAGTAAAGGTATGCTAAAACAGATCTTGTTGTTTATATTTTGAGTGTGGTTGAAGACATTGACTGTCGTAAGTGTTGTGTGGATTTGGTTGGTATTTATGAGAGAGATTAATTCTCTCTGATGTTAGAAGAAAGAGTTATGAATAATTTCATATTTGAATTTCATGTCAAGGTGGAGTTTGTTATAATTGTGACTTGAAATTGAAATTTGACTATGATTAAGACTTCAAATTTGTCTGTGATTGAGATACATTTACAATTGAAGATTTATCTTCTTTGATACTCATCAAGATTTATTTTGTTTGTGACTTATTTTTGTTATTAACATATGGATTTATATAAATCTCTTTTTTGTATACATCTATATATGAGTGGTAGATCTATATATAAATATATATCCAATACTTTGAAATTATTACACCTATATCACTATTATAGTAACAATATCATCTTAGTGATATTTTATTCTTTCTACTCATGGTTTTTTCTATTTTGGGTTTTTTAGGCTAAATTTTTGTATTTATTTGTGTGTTTGATGGTTTGATTGTGCTTTGTTATGGATCCAAAATCCTAACAATTCCTACTCCCATGCACCCACTGCTATGGTTACTTTTTTTTTTTTTTCTTTTGTGGCCATTAATATTGAAGAGGCTTGTTGTAAAAGTATAAAAACAAAAAAAAACAAAAAATAAATAGAAAAAGAAATACCTAGTATATATGCACATTTAATAAGTCGTCATCGGCTTCAGTCTATTTAATCAAGCCATTTTCGATTTCAGAATGTTTAATTAAGTTATGTTTGGTTTCAATCATTTTCACCAAGTCACTCTCAACCCCAATCCATTTATCGATATTATTCTCAACCTCCATCAGTCTTCTACTTGAGCTTGGCTTAACCCCTAAAGGAGTCTCTCATAGACAAAAATTAAATAAATTCTATTCAAGGTTCAACTCAAGGTTAAACTACTTAATCTGTCTAAAATTCTCTTATGGAATTAAATAAAAAGTTCAATTATAATATGGGATTATTTCCTACAATCTAATCATAGTTTGAGTCCTAATAGACTTGAGATAAATCCCCTCTCCTAAATCTCATAAAGATGATCTTCAAAGAAAAATCTAATCTCTTCAAATTCGTCTAGGATAACTATTCCTAGACAATTTCCAACAAAGAAACGATCATATGCAAAAGATTATGTCTAGCCTATTATAAATAAAGGAGATCCTCTCTTCTAATTAGTTAAGCATTTTCAATTATAATCTCTAATTTTCTTGTTGTATTCTTACTATTGCTCCACATCTGACTTAAGTATTAGGGATTCATCAAACCCTGGGACAGTCTCACCATTCCTTTTTCTTAAGAGAATCAACTTAAGAGTCCAAAGTTTGAGGTTTTCTTTCCATTTGATATGTTTTCTTCATAAGTATATTGGTAGTCAATTATGTGCGTAATCAATAGGCGTCGTCTCTAGCAACAAAGGATTCTCGCACAACTAGCCATATGGTTGGAGCACACAACTCTGAGGACAACACACGAGAACACAATGATAGCTAACAAAAGTCCAAAACATGGCAACAAAGGTCAAACTCGACTAGCCCAACTTCTAATAAAACCCATTGACATAAACAACATGAACATATTTACAAGGAAAAAAGGAAATTAGCCAGAGTTATACAAGTAAACACTGTCGATTCGACTTAGAATCCATACATAAGGAGAAGTGCCAAAAGAGTCATAGGGAGGACGAATTGAATTCTAGCATTGGAATATTTGAGAGCCAACTAAAGGCGATTCGAGGTCAATAGAAGGCACCACCAAAAGCCACCTAGTCCGACTGTACTATTTGCACTAACTCTATTTACTATTGAGTTATCAACAAACCTATGCTAGCCAAATTTAACTATCCCCAATTCAAAATATTTTAGGGGATAGAAGATCCCAAAGATTGCATCCATCAATATTGCAATGCTATACAATCCAGGTATGCCACTAATGTTATGCTCTATAGAAACTTCTCTTGAACACTACATTAAGGCAAAGAAGATTGATTTGATACCATCCCTAAAGCCAATATCTCCAAATTCAAGAAACTCGCCTCATAGTTCAAAAATCAGCTCCAAGGAAACCAAACCCCCCAAAAGACTAACTCTTACCTATTTCAAGTAAAGACTAGGATAAATGTATCTCTATGGTGGTTCATTGTTCGATTCCAAGCAGAAGTTGTTGCTATTAACAAACTAGAGGACAAGGTAGTCATAGTTGTCATCAGCAACCTCTTTTAAGGAAAACCATATTTGGTTTTTCCCAAAACGAAAAGATGGCTAAGACATTATCACAATTACATACCCAAGGCCAACGGTATATGTATGTTGAAGAATAAGCTAATGTTGTTGCTAAACAACCACCACAGAGAGAAGAATGACATTGTAAAGGATTGTCCTTGTAACGCCTTGTTTTCCCACAACGCGCATTACCTCGAGATTTCGGGAATATATATATATATATATATTTTTCAACATCAAACACACAACATAAGTCTCTCGATACATATACCTTCATTATAATCATTTCTCGTCAATCCTGATCGTACCTTCTTAGCATATCAAAATTTAATAATAAATAAACTAAGACAAGTATTAACAATCACATCAGCGGAAGCAAGATCGAAACCTCAATAATATATAACCGACAATTCCTTTACAATAACCAAATCGATGTTTCACATGAAAATATCAAAATATTACATAACCTCCGAACATCGTAATCATAGACAAAACCTACGAAAACTAAACATAGCAGCTACATCTCGATGACATTCTTTCCCTTAGCGCCACTGCTTTCACCTGGAACGTTTGAATATTCCAGGGACATAGTCCAAATTAGATGCTGAATCATCTAAGTGAGAGTTCAAAAACAATTTCATGCAGATATGAAAAATCATATATAAAATCGATAAATCCTGACATGTCCCAGCCTAAGAGAATCCCACATAGCACTTAACCCTAACCGGGGAAAATGCAATCTCTCTAAAGGCGACACGACCACACCAACCCATTGGCAAACCAATCCTGCTTAAGAGGGACAACCTCGACATATGAACCCAGTAATCACCCCACTGTCATTGTTAGGCTTTACGCTCCTACTCAAAAGCATTCCAAAACCCAACACAACCCTAGCCCCAAGAGTGTCACATCAGCACTATCCCCGGAATCAACGACACCTCGGCCTTAATGCTATTGTTCAAAGGAACCTGCGGTGGTGTCCACTCGTAGCCCCGCCACTTGAGTACCGTAGGGTGAAGTCCGTCTCAGCCCTGTCCCAAGTGGGTCACATAGCATTAACCCTTGGCACGCATCCCGAGTGCTGACAACTCAAGAGCTACGTCACAGGTTAACAACCCACGTCCCACATGGACAACGCAACATGCCAATGCCGAAAAATCATAACATGCATAACTTAAAATCAACAGTTCGATGTATGCAATCGTACGAAATTCAATACATGTGTAAATAACCATTTGGACAGACCATCACAATAAACCAAGCCATAGGGATGAACACTCACAATAAGCCATTCACATGCTACTATAAGTCTTTTCGGGTAGAACCACTCACCTTGGGTTAAATTCAAGATTCCTTGAAATGCGTGCCCGATCGACCTCGATTCTCATGCCAGGCATTCTATAGTTCAAATTCGAGCCTCAACGATACCCTCCGGTCATCTTCTCCAGCGACGGCACACCGAAAAATTGAAGCGACGACACCAGGCTGTTCCTCTCCCTTAGTCGATCCCAATGGTACCTATCTTGCTCGGAAAAAACCACCGGAAGCCTTTCAATTTGGCTGAAAATAGTTGGCCCAAGCTATCCCGCCACCGAACTCCAGTGAGTCAAATTGGCCTTCGATTCGAACTCCGATTGACATGAAACTTTCCAGATTTTCTACCCATAGCCTCGCGACCAAAAGCCCCTTATTAGATCCCTCGATCGATCGCTCTACAACCCGATTTCACCTTCACTCGATATATGTATATATATATATACGGTCGAATGCAAAAACACCCCTATACCTCTCCAAAAACTCTCAAAATCTCTAGAATTGCTTCTCACAACCTAGGGAACAAAAGCCCCTTATCAAAACGCTCCAAATCCTTCCCAAACTCTCGATCTAAGTTTATGAACTTTGATGAAAATCTTCAACCGAAACTTGGCTATTTATAGCCAAATCCGAGCCTCTCTCAACCAATCACAAAGGGTAACGTGAGCTAGAGACCCTCCCCTTCACGTTCATGCCAGTTCGGCCATGCCCTGGTTGCTGATTTGACAGCAACGGCGGCAGCGACCATGCTTCATGCCGAAATCTGATTTTTTTTTTTTTTTGATAACTATAATATCTTTTATAAAAATAATAATAACTATAATCTAATATATTTTTATCCTTAAATTATTTTCAGGTATTACAGTCCCTATGAGATAGATTTAGAAAATGGAAACCCAAACTCTAGTGGTCACTAGATTAGGGGTCAATATCCTTCACCCCCCTTAATAGACCTCCATTCGATGTCATCAAAATTAGTAGCAACAAAAGTATCTATTGGTTTAGACCACTCAAGTGTCTCAACTTAAAGGTAGAAATTATTAAATATTAAGAATTCCATAGTCAAAAGGTCACCACACTAGTGTATGTTGCAAATTGAACAAGGCAAATAGTGGGTTCCATCATTTATATGGTTACTTATTAAATGGTGAGGACTTCTCTATTTGATCCCTTAATTTGAATTCCATAATTGAAGTTGAGTGCTAGACCAACATATTTCCCTGGGAACCAGTAAATACTTCTGCTACGAAAAAAGGTTGTGATAAAAAACTCTCAATTTTTCATGCTCGGTTCCCCATTCAATGAGAATATTATAGGAAATAGGTTATCGAGCCCTCAAACTCCTTAGTGGAACACAATAAAGAAATACAATTAGAGTATGAGTAAACCTTTCGGCATTAATCAAGCCTGTGAAAACTATCCATGCAATTATGGGAGGACAGACCCCCAATAAGGGAAAGACCAACTTGAACACTTAGCTACCTCTTGTCTATGAAATCTTGGTAACAACCAAAGTCTTGGATAGAGCATAAACTAACAATAACCTTCACAAAAGAGGAACTCGAGGGCATCATACTACTTCAAGATGACGCCATTGTCAACAAAATTGTGCTAAAAATTATGAGGTACTTCTAAACATTTTAATCCTTATTAATACTAACAACTTCACAACATTTTATTTTATAAGGTTTTTAAACAAGTAAACATTGGCACAAATATCCTAGAGCCAACTAGCTGTTAATTTGCTTCAATGAACTATTAGTGACCCCAAAGGGTAAAAGATTCGACTATAGAACAATTAGGACAAATTTTGTAGTAGTAAAAACTCTATGTATATATAACGACATTCCTAAAAGACCTACTTTGAATGTCCTTGAGGCTATGATTTCCACCTTCCATCTCAAAATCAAGTTCTACATGAAGGTTGGAGTAGGGTCATGCTTGGAGATCAAACATGGCTTGTGATTGCAGTTTAACAGGTAACAAACAAAAAGGGATCAATTGTTCAAAAGAATATAGGTTATTTTCACAAGCTCTAGTGGAGGCTCTAATCCTGATCTTACTTTCCAAAGCTGAACAAGAGAAAGTTATCAAAATTGATACTATAAAAGATAGTCAACACCATTTAATCTATTTGCTTTAGAAATACACTACTGTATTCACATGGTAAGGGTCAAACATACCAAGAATCTCCCCAAACATAATAGTGCACAAGCTAAACCTCAATCCCAATGTAAAGTTGGAGATTAAAAAATGCCAGATGTTTTTAAATGAGAAACAAAAGGTAATACCTAACAAGGTCACCAAGCTTTCAACAATAGGCTTAATCCATGGAGTCCACTCTCTGAGTTGGGTTTCCAATGAAGTAATGGTCCAAAAGCACCACAAAGATTTGAAAATGTGTGTCAACTTCACCAACTTGAATAAAGTCTCTCTAAAAGATCCCTTCCCCATACCTAAGGTAAACTAACTTGTGGATACAACAATCAAAATTAAACTCATGAGCTTCAAAGATGCCTATTTCAACTGCATTCAGATCAATATGTGCAAACTAGATAAAGAACACACTACTTTCATAACTATCCAAGGCCTCTATTATTACAAAGTTAAGTCCTTCAATCTAAAGAATGGAGAAGCCACTTACATCACTTGGTAAATATGATGTTTAAAAATCTAGATCAATAGAAATATGAAAGGCTATGTTGATGATCTCTTGATATGAAGCTCAAAACTGGAAAAGCACACTACCAATCTCTAGGAAGCCTTCGCTATCCTTCAGAAGTATAACATGAAGTTCAACCCAAAGAAGTGTGTACTTGGGGTCACCTCTAAGAAGTTTCTAAGATACATGATCACCT
The DNA here is from genome assembly GCF_014633365.1 of Diospyros lotus. NCBI lineage: Eukaryota > Viridiplantae > Streptophyta > Magnoliopsida > Ericales > Ebenaceae > Diospyros > Diospyros lotus. Next base: position 10,734,881 of record NC_068346.1, on the reverse strand, counting down.
ATCAGGGCATTGAGGTGAACTCTAAGAAGATCAAAGTGATACCAGATATGCATCCCCTTCAAAATATCTAAGACATCCAAAAACTCAATGGAAGGATAAATGCATTAGGGTGATTCATCTCATTCAACAAACTAATGGTATCTTTCTTTTTTTCAAGCCTTCAAACAAGCTTATTATTTCTCATGGGATAAAGATTGCCAGAGGGAATTTGAGGAACTCAAATAGTACTTGATCTCTCCCTTGTTGTAATAAAACCAGAAGGATGACCTCTTTACTTAACTCTGAATGAGAGAAAATATTCTTATTGTTGTCCTTACTCTTGAAGAATGTTGAATACACGAACTAAAGTACTACATTAGCAAAGTATTCCAAAGCTCAAAAATTAGGTACTTACTACTCAAAAAGTTAGCTCTTTCACTTGTCATTACAGCTAGGAAATTGTGGTATTATGTTCAAGCACATACCATTGTGGTTCTCACCAACCAACCACTTAAGAAAGTATTCCATAATGCTGGTTGAATGTTGTCTTAAATGGTTGAACTAAGAAAATTCAATATCTAGTTTAAACCAAGGCTTGCACTAAAGGCTAAGATCCTTATAGATTTCATATCAGAACTCACAAGCACTTCAGAAGAGTGGCATGCAGCCTTAGATACAACAAAGATAGCCTAGAGTCTACATGCTAGGAGAAATCTTACTTTCCCTCAAAGGTGGACATATGCGTTATACCCTTTACCTTAACTTCAAAGTGACAAACAATAAAACAAAATATAACTAGATTGTAGATTACCCTAAAATTAAGGGCTCAACTAATAATAGCACGTAGTGGCTTGTGAATCGAAGTCGATATAGTCTCTTACCAAAGTTGATGAGGGAAACTCTACTTTTCAAACTTTTGAAATCAAATAAGTACTTCAAGAAGAAAACCAAAGTGCAGATCAATTTTTACACCTTGCCATCGAAGTAAATGAAGAGCTTCCCCTTGGAGAATGACTTCGAAACCTGATATAATCTTCCATTATTGAGCTAGAAAATGTTTAACCAATCAATCTGATCCTAGCTAGATAGATCCAATTACCTCATACTTACAAAACTATATGCTCCATGAATCTTAGGTCAAAGCCTAGAAGCTATAGAAGAAAGTAACATGCTACACCTAGAACATGGGTTCCTTTATTGGAGGTCATTCTCCCACCCCTCTCCTTCAGTGTCATACTCCCTTGGAAGAAAATCATGCCCTAAGAGAAAGACACGAGGGAACCTATAGGGGTCACCTCAAAGCTCAATTCCTTACTTTTACATTTCTTTGTCAATGTTATTACTAGTTGACACTTTCCGCAACGCAACTTGTAGCAAAGTGTGATAGTTGCAAACCTCATGCAAACTAGAATGAGCTACTAACCCAATTGATGACCATTTTAATATCCCTATGGTCATTCACCAAGTGGGGAATCAATCCTTTACCCCATGCACGGACCAATAACGATACCTAATCGTAATAGTGGATTAATTCACTAATGGGTTAAATCAAAAGCACTTTCTCAAATAACATTCAGTAAAGCTCGATATTTTTTGAATAACTTCTCAGATTCGACATTCACAAAGTAATAGTAGTGGATAATGCTACACAAGTCACTAGAAAACCTTTTCAATAATTCTATAAAGAATACCACATTCGACGGTGCACTATCCTCAAGCTAATGAATAAGTTAAGGAGACAAATCGAAGCATACTAAAAGGTCTTAAAAGCAAGCTTGATTCATCCAAAGATCTTTAGGTTGGACATTGGAGAACTCCCCTAAGTACTTTGGGCATTTCAAACTACACTCCACACCCCAATTAGGAAACCCCATTCTCATTGGATTTTGGGATGAGGCATTCCTACAAATGGAGATCAGAGTCTTAAGCCATAAGGTTATAAACTATGACCTAGACCAAAACAATGAAAGCATGCAAGTAAATCTCAACCTCATGGAGGAGCACGAAGAGACAACTAACACTCAACAAGTAGCACACCACCAATGGATTGCCTACTACTATAATAAAAAAAGTCCAAACTTAGGATTTTTGTTAAGGAGATTGGGTACTCTAAAACGTAGGAGTATCAACAAGGTCTTAAGAATCCAACAAGTTATCCAAAAAATGGGAATAACCTTATCAAATTAGTGATATAATTTGACCTTGTTGAGCCAACTTATTGTACCTAAATTTATTTTGGTGTTTTGATGAAGTACAAAAATGCTCAATTGTTGAATATGCAAATTCAAGCCCCTAAATGTTTCTCTAAATATTTCTTATATATTTAGTATTATCAAAAATTAATGTTTTTATTAAGTTCATCTTGTAAGGAGTTTTTAAATAAGTTGAAAATTATTTTTCAAAAATTGGACCAAAAAGTCAACTTAATCGTAGATAAGTTAACTCATAAGAGAGCATGTTTTATGTAGGTTTTGGCTAAGTCGACTCGATAGAGAGGCATTTTTAGCTAAGTTGACTTAATTGAAAATAAGTCAACTTATTCTAAAATAAGTTGACTTAGGCCCAAAAATAAGTTGACTCACCATGAGGCTAAGTCGACTTAATTTGTTTCACGGCCAAAATTTTTTAAACATTATGCAAGTTATCCTAACCCCTATATATACATCATATGCATGTCAAGGAAAGCACTTATGCCATTCTGAAATCTCTAGAAGAACTCTCTCAAAGATTTATCGCTTCTCAAGGCTTACGCTTTTGATTCTGTATCAAATGAAGAGCCTACCACTGTTGGAAATCAAAGTGTTGAATATTCATCTCTTTGTCTTCATTTGATTTAAGGGTATATTTATCATATTTAATATTGTTCTGTAACTGCTAATATTCATTGATTGTTTAGAGTCCAACTGTGGACAAGTATATATTGTAACCTTTAAACTCCATTGTGACTTGTATTGATTACCTAGATCTGGATTTATATCTAGTCGTGTATGTGTTTTTGATCTAGTTTTCAAGGTAAGTTAAGGGAAAACCTTAGTGTTGATTGGATTTAGTGGAACCCCAAAGGTGGTTAGATCTTGAAAGAGTGGATTAGGTGTTTGAGATACACCGAATTACTATATATCATTGTGTTCATCTTCCTTTACTGTTTTGTTATTTATTGTGTTGATTTCAATTTTGCAAGATTAGTTATATAAATCGATTACGATATTTTAAGATTGATTAATTAATAACTCAATTGATCTAATCAATAAGGTGTAATAAAATAAAGTTTTTAATAAAAATCCTACATTAATACTTCTCCTCATAAATCAAATAAAATAAGCGAGAAGTTCAAAAAGTTTTAACCACTCAATTCACCCCCCTCTTGAGTGGCCATTCATTAAGAGACCAACAATTAGTATTAGAGCAGGTTTCTAGAATAGTTGAGTCTACTGTTTTAATACCCAACTTAGAAAAGATCTGAAAATTGCATCATTTACCAACCAAGCCATAACCGAAGGACCATCACCCTCTAGACCACCTTTCTTTGATGGAACTAGTTATACTTATTGGAAAATGAGGATGGATTCCTATTTGTTCTCCATAGACTATCAATTATGAAAAATAGTTAGAGACTGTTTACTACAACCTCAACCAAAGAAGTAGAATGGACCGAGGAAGACATTAAGAAGCACCAAATGGACCATAGAGCTAAATACATAATTTTTTTTGTTCAATTTTACCTAGTGAGTATGAAAAACTCTCTGCTTGCTTTACATCACATGAAATCTAGAGGAAATTAAAAGTTGTCTATGAAGGAAACGATCAAGTGAAAGATACCACGATAAATCTATTAATGTCACAATATGAAGAATTTAAGTTACTTCAAAATGAGAATATTGGTGATATGAATGGTAAGTTCCAAAAGATAATAAACAACCTCAAGATGTTAGAAAAAATCATTTCCTAAGAGGATCAAGTAAAGAAAATACTTAGGTCTTTGTCATTGGAATGGCAGCCATTAGTGACTACAATATCTCAAGTCAAGAATCTGAAAGTATCAAGGATGGAAGAACTAATAGAAACACTTCTAATTCATGAACTAATTCTAAACAAATCGATGGAAGAATTAATAGGAATGTAGACACCCCCTTTCAGACCAAGGGAGGTGCTACATAAAATAAGGAATAAACGAATAACAACAAATAATAATTCTCATAAATACTGAAAATATAAATCTCAACATGCTAAACGCAAACTCAAACTGTACTCAACGTACTAGTCCCCAACTAGACAACATCAAATATAAATATCCCTAATAAAATAAAAGACAACTGCGGAAATAAATAACTAAATGTCAAATGACCAAAAGACCAAATAACCTAGACATCCTTCAGGTTTGAGTGGCCTCCACGTACACAATCTAACGCATCCCACTGCTAGAGATTTGGATAGATCAATACCCAATGGAAGAGAATAAAATCTGAAAAGATTTCAAGAACAATTGAAGATAACATCAAGACTCTTAAATATTTTCTACAACCTCTCTTCATACATGCATAAAGAAAAGAAGTAGGATACTTGCCTTAATTCAAGAATCTCTCTGCTTCTCCTCGCTTCTTTGCTTCTCCAAAATAATGCACGGCGCTAGGTTTTCAAAGAAGTATCATGCATATATAATTATATGCCTCAACCCTACATGAATAATCCCACTTTAATAATAACTCTCCTAATTTCTCTTTAATTAAATCCCTTAATTCCCTTAATTTACTCCTATTAAATTCTTCCGAAATTCCCCTCACTTATTTATTCCAATTTCTCCCCAAATAAAATAAAATCTTTATTCTAGTAAAATCCTAAAATTCCAAATAATGATATTCTTGCATTCTTAAAAAAAATTAAAATACCTATAAAATATTTCCCTTGGCCAAAAAAAAATCATCTTAATTTCCCAAAAATTTAAATTCTCAAAATTTCCAAGCCCTCAAAATATTTATTTCACTCGAGATTTCTTAGGTCCTCTTACGGGTCACTACAATTACTCCCCCCCTTAAAAGAATTTGGTCCCCAAATTCATACCTGGTCACTCGAACAAGGAGGGATATCGGCATCGCATTTCTTCCTCTAACTCCCAAGTTGCCTCGTCTTGAGAGTGTCGCTGCCATTGCACTTTGACAAGTGGAATTGAGCGGTTCCTCAAAATCTTTTCCTTGCGCTCCAAAATACTGACGGGCATCTCCTTATAGGACACATCCTCACTAACCTCAAGCGGCTGATAATCAATCACATGCTGCGGATCGGGAACATACTTCCTCAACATCGATACATGGAACACATTATGAACGTGAGCCAATTGAGGTGGTAAAGCTAACTCATATGCCAAAGATCCAACTCTCCTCAATATCTCAAACGGTTCAATATAACGTGGGCTAAGCTTCCCTGATACTCCAAAAGGTCGCACACCCTTCATAGGCATGACTCTCAACCAAACATGGTCGCCAACCTCGAACTCCAAGTCACGTCGCCTCTTATCAGCATAACTCTTCTGTCGATCCTGTGTTATCTTCATTCTAGCTTTAATGAGCTTGATCTTCTCAGTCGTCTGCTCCACAATTTCGAGCCCTAACAAGGTCCTATCACCAATCTCCTCCCAACATATAGGTGATCGACATGGTCGGCCATACAAAGCCTCATATGGCGGCATACCAATACTCAAATGGAAACTATTGTTATATGCAAACTCCACCAAAGGTATATGCTCGTCCCAACTGCCATGGAAGTCTAAAACACAAGCTCTCAGCATGTCCTCCAAAGTCCTAATGGTTCGCTCGGACTGACCATCTGTCTGAGGATGGAATGCAGTACTAAACTTCAGTTGAGTACCCAAAGCTTCTTGCAACACCGTCCAAAAATGAGAAGTGAATCGGGGATCTCTATCTGAAATAATGCTAGAAGGAACTCCATGCAGCTTAACAATTTCCTCGATATAAATCCTCGTTAACCTGTCCAATGGATAAGTCTTCTTAATGGGTAGAAAATGGGCTCACTTGAAAAGGCGATCCACAACCACCCATATAGCATCATGGCCTCGTGCCTTCCTAGGTAAACCCATCACAAAGTCCATAGCAATACTATCCCATTTCCATTCCGGAATTGACAAGGGAAGTAATAACCTTGCAGGTTTTTGATGTTCTACCTTCACCTGCTGACACACTGAACACTGGGATACATACTTAGCCACATCTCTCTTCATACCACTCCACCAAAATTGATGCTTCAAGTCCTGGTACATCTTAGAGACGCCAGGATGAATAGTATACCGAGACTTATGTGCTTCATTCAAAATCTCTTGCTTAAGGTCCTCAACATTAGGTACACAGATACGACCACGAAAAACTAGAATACCATCAACTCGAACAGAATACCCCACAGAGGTAAAACTTTCAATGTCGGCTAGAACTTTAGCTAGTTTCTCATCTCCCAATTGCCATGCCTTAATTCGATCAAATAATTCAGGCTAAACCCTCATGTAGGCACAACTCACCAAAGCCTGATCCGTAGGGGCTGAAATAGATAGAGCACTCAACTGCTCCAATAACATCCACTCTTGCGTCATCATAGTAGCCATCGAAGCTCCTCGCCTACTCAAGGCATCAGCTAACACATTAGCCTTACCAGGATGGTATAAGATCTCACAATCAAAATCTTTAAACAATTCAATCCATCGTATTTGCCTCACGTTTAACTCTTTCTGTGACAAAAGATAATGTAAGCTCTTGTGGTCGATATAGATCTCCACCTTCTCTCCATACAAATAGTGTCGCCAGATCTTTAAAGAAAATACCACTGCTGCTAACTCTAAGTCATGAGTGGGATAGTTCACCTCGTGTCTCTTCAATTGCCTCGAGGCATAAGCATTAACTCTCCCTTCTTGCATCAACACACATCCCAAACCTGAATGGGAAGCATCGTTGTATACCGAAAACTTTTCTCCACTCCTCGAAATAGCCAAAATTGGTGCAGTAGTCAATCTCCTCTTCAACTCTTGGAAAGATCGCTCACACGCATCGTTCCACTCGAACTTTACTCATTTCCTCGTCACCTTTGTCATCGGGGAAGATAAACGAGCAAAACCTTCAATAAATCTTTTATAATATCCAGCAAGTCCCAAGAAACTACGGATCTTTGTCACTATCGTCGGCCTTGGCCAATCCATAACTACCTTAGTCTTCTCGAGATCCACTGAAACTCGCACTTGCTAAACTTGGCATATAACTACTCCTCTCTAAGCCTCCTCAATACTAAGGTAAGATGCTCCTCATGCTCCTCTGCACTGGGTGAGTATACTAGAATATCATCAATAAACACAATAATAAAGCAATCTAAATACTCACAAAGGGCTCGATTCATCAGGTCCATGAAAATAGCTGGGGCATTAGTCAAACCGAAAGGCATCACCACGAACTCATAGTGACCATAGCGAGTCCGAAAAGCTGTCTTCTGAATGTCTTCATCTCTAACTCGTACTTGATGATAGCCCGATCTCAAATCAATCTTCGAGAATACCTTAGCTCCTCGCAACTGATCTAGTAAATCATCCACTCGAGGTAAAGGGTACTTATTCTTGATAGTTACCTAATTCAGCTGGCGATAATCGATACATAGCCGTAGCGATCCATCTTTCTTTCTCACGAACAAAACAGGTGCACCCCAAGGAGACGAGCTGGGTCGAATGAAACCCTTCTCTATCAACTCTTCCAACTGGGTCTTCAACTCCTTAAGCTCATTGGCGCCATACGGTACGGAGCCTTAGATATAGGCTGGGTACCAGGTAACAACTCAATAGAAAACTCCACATCTCGCCGGGGCGGCAATCCCGGTAGGTCATCAGGAAAGACATCGACAAAATCTCGAACTACTAACACCTCGGTTAAATCTTCTTGCTCCCTTCATTAGTAGTCACGAAAGCTAAGTAGGCTTCACAACCATCTCGTAACAGCTTCTCTACTTTCATCACAGAGATCATGGGTATTGTAGATATAGGCTTGACGCCTCTATATATAAGGACCGGCTGTAGAGGTATCTCGAAAGAAATAGTCTTCTTACGACAGTCAACTTTAGCATAATGTCGAGATAACCAATCCATACCAAGGATCAAATCAAAGTCACTAATATCAAGAATGATCAAATCACCCAATAACTTCCTATCATGCACTCCTATCTCACAATTTTCAAATTTCTCCCTCCCCACCATGACTCTATCCCTAGGGGTAGACACAATCAAATGATATGGCAACGCGATCCAAGAATGTGGAATATAACACATAGCATGTGGTGCAATAAAAGAATGTGTAGCTCCAGTATCAAAAAGCACTCGAACATCATGATCATAGAGAGATAGAATACCTTGGATCATCCCGCTGCCCTGCTCGGCCTCAAATATGTAGTGCTCCACAATAAACAAAATGCTCCATGCTCACACAACATGAATGCTCATATTTCATAACAGATCTCATCACAATCTCATGCAATGCATGTATCTTAATTCTCATTGTATTGGAGACTTGATATCTTGGAATGATTATAAGAATATGGAATCTCTAACTCTTATCTCAATTTAATTACTACTCTTCAACCAAGGTAATTAGCTTAGCATTCATTGAACTTGAAAAGCCATATTAAACTCCAATTGCAAGTCTTAAGGATTTTAGAACATTAAAACTTTGAATATCTGATAAATTATTTTGAGGCAACCAATATTAGATCTCTTAAGAGTTAATATGGAGTAATGGATCCAATGATGTTTATTTTAGTTGAAACTCTCTTCTCACTCTCAAATTGTCTCAATAATATAATTATCTTAATTAAACTTCAATCAAAAAGTTACATATTAGATCTCAAGTCTTATGAATTCAAGGATACGTTAGATGTATAAGATACGTTAGATGTATAAGACTTGCTTAATATTATTTTTAAGGCATAAGATTTCTTTAAATCTTATTAATCTTTATTTATAATAATTTAAATTTAGTTTAGAACTTAATTAAAGAGATTTTTACTTGCATTAAAATCATATTAGGATGAGAAAGGATTTTCTTCTCTCGGTGCTACAGTAACTTGCTGCTATGCTGTTGCTACAGTGTCATCTTCCAAATTTTGCTACGTGAAACAGCAAAACAGAGTGTATGCGAGCATGAGTATATACAACTTCAATCCCAAAAATCAGCCACACAAATTAAAATAACACTTGGGGATGATTAAAACTCAATTAAAAGGATGATTTAGAAGATCAAACAAGGGTTGATTGGATCAAAAATCTTGCCACTTTAATCAAAATATCACCTGCAACTCTCTGCAACTACACCATATGCCTATATATATGTATATAATTATATAATATCTACTAAAATGGTTGCTCAAATGGAAGAATCATTGGAATAATGATAAAACTCAATTGAAAAGGAAATACATATAAAATCTCAAGCTCCAAGATCTCTGCAACCATTGAATGATATATATATACATATATGTATACTTACGTTAATTACAGCAACTTCTATCCCAACATATATAAATATATATCAATGCCAATCAAACTCTAAATGCTACACCATTTCGAAAAAGAGATTTGGGTAGATCAATACCCAATGGAAGAGAATAAAATCTGAAAAGATTTCAAGAACAATTGAAGATAACATCAAGACTCTTAAATATTTTCTGCAACCTCTCTTCATACATGCATAAAGAAAAGAAGTAGGATACTTACCTTAATTCAAGAATCTCTCTGCTTCTCCTCCCTTCTTTGCTTCCCCAAAATAATGCACGGCGCTAGGTTTTCAAAGAAGTATCATGCATATATAATTATATGCCTCAACCCTACATGAATAATCCCACTTTAATAATAACTCTCCTAATTTCTCTTTAATTAAATCCCTTAATTCCCTTAATTTACTCCTATTAAATTCTTCCAAAATTCCCCTCACTTATTTATTCCAATTTCTCCCCAAATAAAATAAAATCTTTATTCTAGTAAAATCCTAAAATTCCAAATAATGATATTCTTGCATTCTTAAAAAAAAATAAAATACCTATAAAATATTTCCCTTGGCCAAAAAAAAATCATCTTAATTTCCCAAAAATTTAAATTCTCAAAATTTCCAAGCCCTCAAAATATTTATTTCACTCAAAATTTCTTAGGTCCTCTTACGGGTCACTACAAGGAACACTTCTAACTCATGAACTAATTCTAAACAAATCGAATGAAGACACTAAAAGCAAGAAGACATTAGTTCTAAAAGCAAATGAAGAAACTGAAACTAGTGAAGAAGAAAATGATGATAAAACTGCTCTTTTAACAAGAACTTTCGCAAGACTTATGAAAAAGAAAGGAACAAAACATAGGAGAGTACCACCAACTTGCTATAAATGTAAAAAAGTAGGGCATATGCAATATGATTATCCGAAAGAAAAGAAAGATAAGAAGGAAAGGAGAATAAAAAAATAGGAGAAAATAAAATATTTAAGAAAAGAAACAAGCCTTTGTGGCATGGGATGAGGATAACACAAGTGAGTCGTCTGAATCTGAAGAAGAAAAAGCACATGTATGTTTTATGGCAATAGAAGATAAAGAAGAAGAAGAAGATAATATGGACTTAGAAGAACTACAAGAAGCATACAAACAATTATTTAAAGAATATCAAGGTGTCAAGAAAGAATTGAGAAATACAAAGAAATCTCACAAGGAAGAGAATGAGAAGTTAAAAAGTCAAATAAAGGACTTAGAAGAAAAATCTAAAGATATAAAGAATGAGAATGAGCTAGATGAAAAATTAATCAAGCTTCAAGAAGAGAATAAATCCCTAAAGATTCAAAACAATAAAATACTAGTTGAAAAGAATGCCATTGAAAAATCCCTAGCCATACTAATTTCTAGAAAGAACTCTAAGCCTAGACCAAAATACAATATTTCTAAGAGAGAATGGAGACAATCTAGGTGGCAACCTCAATCTAGAAAGAAAACAGAAGTTCAAATGTGGATACCCAAAGGGGTAGCCCAAACTATGAGAGTTTTAGATCATGAAATTATTGAAAAATTAGAGACAAGAGGTTGAGGAATAGTTTCTGAATATTCAAGTTAATTATTTACATGTACAGTGAGCTATATTTATAGCCAAAGAGATACAATTACAACATATATGATTTGGATGAGACCTACGTAATCCCTGTGTTTGAGGAGTCCTATTCTAGAGGAGTCCTATTTAAGGGAAGATTCCTATTTAGGGAGGATTGTGTGGAGCTGATTAAGGATAGGTACTATCTTCCCCCCTCAAACTGGGCGTGGCTGGTGCAGACCAAATGCCAAGTTTGTTGCGGAGTTATAAAACACAGGATTCGTAGTAGGATGAAAAGCAGAGACATTGTCAGAGAAAAGAATGGCTAGATGTTGTTGTGAGAACCCGATATCACGTAACACAAGGGAGATCCATGTAAGCTCAGTGAGGTGGAAGCAAGGGCACAATATTCAGCCTCTACAGAGGAGCGAGCAACTATGGGCTGCTTTTTAGCACTCCATGAAACACAATTGGAGCCTAGAAATACACAATATCTAGTGGTTAACTGATGAGTGTCTTTGCACCCAGCCCAATCGGCATCAGAGAAGGCATAAAGTTGCAGTGAACTAGAGGCCAAGATGCGAATGCCACGATTGAGGGAGCCAGCCACATAGCGAAGGATGCATTTTAGATAAGCAAAGTCGGTAACTGTTAGAGAGGACATATGTTGACTAACCAAATTCACAGCGAGTGTAAGATCAGGATGAGTTAGTGTAAGATATTGCAAGCCACGAACCAAACTACGATAAAAGGTTGGATTAGAGTAAGGTAGTGACCCATGTAGATCCTGTAGTTTGGAAGGTAGAGGAATGGCAATCGGCTTGCTTTGATGCATAAGAGCTTTTGTGAGAAGATCAGAAGCATATTTCCGTTGGGATATAAATAGGCCAGTACAAGAGCGTTGGACCTCAATACCCAGAAAATAGTGCAAGTCTCCAAGATCTTTCATGGAAAAATGGCTGCTCAAATCCTGAATGAGTGTAGTCAATACGACCAAGCTATCTCCGGTAAGAACAATATCATCAACATAAAGAAGAAGTAAAATGGTATGGCCAGCGAAGGTATAGGTAAAAACGGAAGGATTAACCAAACTACAAGTGAACCCATAATGAAGCAAGTAAGTGATGAATTTATCAAACCAAGCACGAGGAGCCTGTTTGAGGCCATAGAGAGAGTGCCTTAGATGACACCCATGATCAGGATAAATAGAATTTTGAAAGCCAGGCAGTTGTTCCATGTATACTGGAACAGAGAGGTCACCATGAAGAAATGCATTTTTCACATCTAACTATTTAATAGGCCAGCACCGAACTGTGGTAATGGTGAGCACAATTTGTATACTAGTAGGTTTGCTAACTGGATTGAATGTCTCAACATAATCTTTTCCCGCTTCTTGATGAAACCCCTTTGCAACAAGTCTAGCCTTCAAGTGCTCCAAAGTGTCATCCGCCTTAAGTTTAGATCGAACACCCATTTGCAGCCGACAACATTCATGTGCAATTAACGTGGGACAAGTTTCCAATTGTTGGTGGTAGCTAAAGCCTCAAGCTCCTCTATCATAGCAAATTTCCAACCAGGATGTTTAAGGGCAGACACAATAGTTTTGGGTTCAGATGGGATATTGAATGTAATGGATAGGGCATACCAGGGGTTAGGTTTGGTGATACCACATTTTAAGTGAGTGTGCATGGAATGGGTATTAGGTGGGTTAGGTACATCACCAACAGTCGGTTGAGGAGATAGTTGGGGATGGGTAGTTGGGTTAGGAATATGTGATGTGGATTGTTATGTATTAGGAGGATCTTGAGACTGTGCTGTGAAGCTAGTAGATGAAGATGGAGCAGTTGGGGAATGTTGGGAAGGTGCAATAGTGTTGTCGTTGATAGAATCTATAGAAACCGCTAACGATAACTACAGCAGTATGGCGTCGGTGTTAAACATGCGGGCCCACTACCGCAAATGATCGGAGAAGTAGCCTGGAGAAAAGGACGAAGAGGCTGTAAAGGGAAACACACTCTCATCAAAAACCACATGACAAGAGGTGTAAACACGACCGATGGGAAAATGAAGACATCGGTAACCTTTGTAACGATCATTGTATCCCAAAAATATACACTCAAGGGACTGAGCATCAAATTTATGGGACACATAGCCATGTAAGCAGGGAAAATACCAAGACCCAAAAATTCTGAATGGCTATAATCAAGTATCTTGTTATACAACAGAAAGTAAGGATTGTTCATTTGATGCAAAGGAGTAGGCAAGCGATTGATAACATAATTGATTGTGGAAAAAGCATCAACCCAATATGTAAGAGGCATAGAAGTAGAAAATAAGGATGCCAAACCAAGCTCCACTAGATGCCGATGTTTCCATTTAGCAACCCCATTCTGCTCTGGAGTCTTAGGACAAGAAGACAGATGGAGAATTCCATGATTTTGCAAGTAAGTTTCAAGAGGGATCCCTGAGAATTCACCAACACCATCAAATTGGAAAATTTTGATTACAATATTAAACTGAGTTTCCACCATTTGTTAAAAAGAATCAAAGACAGAAAAGAAATCATATTTCTTCTTGAGTGGATAAAACCAACAAAACCGAGAATAGTCATCAATCAAGACAGTAAAGTAACGAAAGTTCTTAACAGAAGTAGTGGGGGCCAAACCCCACAAATCACAATGTATTTTATATAATGGTGACTGAGCATGTTCAACAATAGAACAAAAACGTAAGAGCAAAGTTGTGAAGGAGATGACAACTTCTTGACACCAATCAGTTGCTTATTCTGAAGATGACGCAACACCTTGGAGTTTGTATGCTAAGTCTTTTATGCCAAACGTTTGTAGATGCAGTTTTATTCCTAATGGAAAAGAGAGCAATTGGAGTCGTGGGTCTCAAAGTATAAAGACCACCATCAGTGCTGCCCAAGAGAAAGAGCTGATGCGTCTTTGTATTTTTGACCAAGAAACCATCATTGTTAAACACAAAATAGCAAGGATAATCAGCGGTGAGTTTAGAAACAAATAAGAGATTCTTTTTATTATAAGGAGCAACCAATACATCTTTCAGAGGTAGAGATCCAGATGAAGTTGGTAGTGAACCTTCACCCACATGTGTAACAGGCAATAAATCACCGTTACCAACCATTATCTACACGGTACCTTCCGAGGGGGTAAGAGAGGAAAGAGTACTTGTGGTGGTAGTCATATAGACATTAACCCTTGTATCAGGATGCCATTCACCCTCATTTGAAAATTAGAGATTTGTAATGCGGCAAGCCCTTGTGGGATGTCAACAGCTTGATAATTATGATCAAAGCGATTCCAACATTTAAGTGTTGTGTGACCCCTTCGGTGACATATTTGACAGGTAAGAAGCGTATGGTGCTCTGCAGACTTGGTGGGCCTTTCAGATCCTTGTGCACCCTGAGGTTGACGGTTATGCTGAGGAAACCCACTGCCACGAGACAAGTTGAAGCCACATCCTCGCCCATGCATGTTAGAACGCGATGCTGATTGAGTAAAAAAGGCAGCAGCTGCATTTACTCGGGTAGGAGTGTCTTTCTTCATTTAAAGTTCATAGCTTTAAAGCTGAGGAACAATTTCAACAAAAGAAGGTAATGGAGGCCGAAGCATAGTGGTCTTAAAGGCTTCATAACTGTCATCTAGTCCCTCAAGTAGCCTGAAAACTTTGGTGACATCAGAAACAAATTTGCCAATGGCGTTGAGTTGATCACAAAGGGATTTAAACTCCCGGAGATAGACAGAGAGAGATTTACTTCCCTTAGTAATGTGTTGCAGTTGAGAGAGCAGATCAAATTCTCTTGCCACAGAGGCTTGGGTAAATTGATTTGTTAGGGTTTGTTAGACTTCAGCTGTTGTTTTCAAGCCAACAACATATCCAAGTGCATCTTTTGAAAGTGTCCCAATAAGCCACGATTTGACTAATCGATCTGTTCGTAACCATGATGTGTAGACAGGATTCAAAATTTGAGCATCACCGTTGCCACTGCAATACTGATTTGGAGTAGCGATTTCACCAGTGAGAAAACCCATTAGGTCTTGACTCTCCATTAAAGAGGTAATCTAAGTTTCCCATAGCAAGTAGTTTCGATCTCTGAGTTTAAGTGTAACAAAGTTTGCAACATTTAATGTTGCAGGAAAAGGAAATTGGGAAGATGCATTGGTTGGGACAATGGTGTTGGTTGAGGCATTGGCCATGTTGACAAGGAAGAAGCACAGAGACTACATAGCCAGAGACAAAATTTTGGCTTAGGCTAGAAATCAAAAGCTTAGGCTAAAAGACACAGAGAGGCGTGGGCTAAGAATATAGACTATTCAAGAAACTGTGAGAAGGTTATCATGCCCTTGTACGCTCTGATACCATAATTAAAAATTAGAGACAAGAGGTTGAGGAATAGTTTCTGAATATTCAAGTTAATTATTTACATGTACAGTGAGCTATATTTATAGCCAAAGAGATACAATTACAACAGATATGATTTGGATGAGACCTACGTAATCCCTGTGATTGAGGAGTACTATTTTGGAGGAGTCCTATTTAGGGGAAGATTCCTATTTAGGGAGGATTGTGTGGAGCTAATTGAGGATAGGTATTATCAGAAATTCCTAATGTTATTAATGTATCTCATGCAAGCACATCAAGAGTAGTTCGAACATTTGGTTTGATGAAGTTAGACACAAGGGACCCGTCCTTAGATGGGTGCCCAAAGCTAAGATATGATTCTATATGTGCAAATGTGCATGAGGACCACAATGGGCAATAAGTGGTATATGGATAGTGGATGCTCGCATCAAATGACCAGTGAGAGAGGTCTATTTTTAGATCTCACTCCCAAGGATGGTGGATTTGTCACTTTTGGAGATAATGCTAAAGGTAAGGTGGTTGGTATTGGCATTGTAGGTTAACCTCAGCACACCACCATTGTTAGTAGATGGTTTAAAACACAACCTACTTAGCATTAGTCAATTTTGTGATGATGGTTATGAGGTTATCTTTATACAAAAATATTACCTCTTTGTTGATAGTGATAAATCTTCTATTATTTATGCTAAAAGAAAAGGTAATGTGTACGTTGCTGACATTGAGGAAATTAATGCAAAAGGCCTAATGGTTAAAAATGAAGACATTCTTTTATGGCATAGAAGACTAGGACACGTTAATCCTGACTTAATTAGAAAAATTTCTAACAAAGACTTAGTTCTAGGTCTCCCTAAGATGAAATTCAGTGAAGAAATTTTTTGTGATGTTTGTTGTCAAGGGAAACAAACTAGAGCATTGTTTAAGTCTAAGAATGTAGTATCAACTAGTAAACCCGTACAACGCTTACATAGGGACCTATTTGGACCCACAAAAACTAAGAGTATGGGTGGAAAATCTTATGCATATGTTGTAGTGGATGACTTTTCTAGGCTTACATAGGTTATGTTCTTATCATTAAAAGATGAAGCCTTCCAAAACTTCTTTAAACTAGCTAAAAGATTCAAAGAGAATTAGATGATAAAATAGTTTCTATAATTAAAAGTGATCAAGGTGGAGAATTTAAGAATAGGTTATTTATGAAGTTTTGTGAAGAGAATGGGATTCATCATCAATTTTTCACACCTAGAACACCACAGCAAAATGGGGTCGTCAAAAGGAGAAATAGAACCCTATAAGAGATGGCTAGGACTATGCTTTTGGAGAATAGTTTTCCTACTTATTTTTTAGCAAAAGCGATTAATACCACATGTTATATCCTAAATAGATTTAACTTAAGGCAAGGTATCAAGAAAACTCCATTTGAATTATATTATAACAAGAAACCTAATGTCTCCTATTTTAGAGCTTTTGGATGTAAATGTTATATTTTGAACATAAAAGACATTGTAGGAAAATTTCAAGCTAAAAGTGACCAAGGCTTACGCTTTCGATTCCATATCAAACGAAGAGCCTACCACTGTTGGAAATCAAAGTGATGAATATTCATCTCTATGTCTTCATTTGATTTAGGGGTATATTTATCATATTTAATATTGTTCTGTAACTGCTAATATTCATTGATTGTTTAGAGTTGAAGTGTGGACAAGTATTGTAACTTTTAAACTCCATTGTGACTTGTATCGTTTGCCTAGATCTGGATTTACATCTAGGCGTGTATGTGTGTTTGATCTAGTTTCCAAGATAAGTTAAGGAAAAACCTTGGTGTTGATTGGATTTAGTGGAACCCCAAGAGTGGTTAGATCTTGGGAGAGTGGATTAAGTGTTTGAGATACACCAAATTACTATATATCGTTGTGTTCATCTTCCTTTACTGCTTTGTTATTTATTATGTTGATTTCAATTTTGCAAGATTAGTTAAATAAATCTATTACCATATTTTAAGATTGATTAATTAATAACTCAATTGATCTAATCAATAAGGTGCAATAAAATAAAGTTTTTAATAAAAATCCTACATTAATAATTCTCCTCATAAATCAAATAAAATAAGGGAGAAGTCCAAAAAGTTTTAACCACTCAATTCACCCCTCCCCCCTCTTGAGTGGCCATTCATTAAGGGACCAACAGACCTACAGTACATAAACTTCGATCCTCGATTGAGGAAGTATTATAGCACACCTAGGCCTCCAATAACATAAAAAGACATTACTAATGATCGATCGCCCAACTGCGTTTTCCTTTAACCTTTAGTTACTTGTCATTAATTTAGTCTTACTTACCATTAGTCTAGTCTCACTTTTCTTACTCATCATTAGGATTTCAGTCAGTCTCTAAAAACGCTGTTGTTAACCAATTAGCATTAGAATTTTTGTTCTATCTCTAATTAGAGACAAAATATTTTTCTTCTCAAAAAATAAAAATCTATCTCTAATTTAGTTCTGAATCAATGACAAAATCAATCTAATTTTGCTATTAGAAATAGAATTTTTTTCTTTTAGAGACAAGATATTTTTTGTCTCTAAAGTTAGAGATAGAATTTTGTTTACATCTCTACCGTCTCTATCAACCCCAAAAAATTGAAAAAAAAAAGAAAAAGAAAATCACTACTACAGTAATTCAGGCTTCGTGTTACTTGACCTTTAAAGATTTCACAACACATAAAATGGAGAAGTGCTATGAAAATAGTCATCCAAATTAATTTATTGAAAATACTATGATGATACACAAGATCAAAGATTCAATCCTATAGCCCATCAAATGATCAAAACACTTAATAGTCCTAACTCAACAGAGAGTGAGCACTCCCAAGAGCTCATCCTCAACCTATTGATAAAAGGGATTACACAACAATCCTTCTCTTCAAACTCCTAAAACTTGTACTTAAGGAGCCAAGAATTTATTATACCAAATAGCTGCTTCAACAGCTAAAAGATGGGCATGATAGAATTTAATCCTTTCTGGATCCTTGATGTTGTTGGTAATTGTTTGATTGTTGTAATATGTCATGCCTGAAAATGATCAATAGTCAACTATATGACTATATATGTTGAATTCTATTCACCTTGAGTTTAGAAAGGTGTCAAAACCTATCATTCTTTGTAATATACAATTTTGGATTTTTGTATTGATGCTTGGTGTAAACCAGCATCCTTTCTAGCCCATCTGAAATAGAATATGAAGTTCCAACCTACAAATTCATTTATCTCAGTTTAGCTGCAAAATTAAATAATATTAAAGGAAAGCTCAAAAATAACATGACGAATTGTCAATTAAATACCTATAAACCAATAGGCTTTCTGTTGTTTTTCTCGCCTACAAAAAGATTCGAATAACATTTTAAGTTTTAATTAATCAATAGCTTAATTTACATGATCCATTAATTGAGTTTGAAGAAACTCACTTTAAAATGTGGAGTAAGAATCTATTTTAAAGCTAAGATGTTGTAGGGCACATGGTTCACAAAGTATGCAGTATAGTAATTTAGCCCAATAGTTGTAAGTTACCTTCAAGAGTGTGAGCCCAAGAGGGGGGTGAATTGGGTGTTTTCAAACAATTTCAAATTTTGAAATTCATGCATAAAATCTAATTTTGAGTAGTTATCTTTTCAAACAAGAATTGTTGCTAAAAATAAAGATTGCTAGTGAAAAGAATTTGTGATTACAAAATTCATATTGCATGAGAAAACATTTATGCTTGAAGTTGTAAAGACAAAGCTTAAGTCAACATATGAAAAATATGCAGCAAGTGAAAATCAAATGCAAAGAGAAACAAGTAACAAACAGAAGACACAGCATTTAAAGTGATTTAGCCAAAACGCTTACATATCCATTACCTTGACCTACACATCAAGAATTTAAACACTCCGCTAAAATGAATAGCCTTTCAAGGGATCAACTACAACCCATACACAGCTTTCATAGGCTTAGCTAGAACTTCAGTTTTTACATGTTAAATTGAAATCTCAACTTTTAAAGGCTAAGTTGGAACGTCAACTTTTTAAGGCTAAGTTAGAACCTCCATTTTTTCAGGTTCAATAGTAACCTCCACTTTTATGGAGAAAACAACAATCATACATACATTTTCATGAGATCAGGTAAAACCCTTACAATCACTTGTTGGAAGGAGAATTCAATAATAAGCTCACAACAAGATAACCCTCTAAGGAATGAGAATTCCAACTCATGAGGGTATTTAAAGTAGAATGTAAAAGATAGGAACACAAGCACTTCCACTTTTTTGAATTTTTCTAGTGTTGAGTAATTTGTTAGTTTGTTAAAGTTTTCATTTCGTAAGGAAATAAGAAAATTTATGTTTAAGTGATGATAACCAAAATAGTGTGCTAGACTTAATGAATGATTGTAAAATAATCAAGTAATGTAGTGATATCTCATATTAGGTTAGAAAGTTGGTTCTTTTAATCAAGTAAAAAGATTCATGTAATCAAGTAATTATGTTATCTAACTCTTGTAATCGAGTAAAACTCTTTTATACTCGAGTAATATTCTTAGTAGAAAAGCCTTAAGATTAATTCAAAGTAGCATGTTATTTTAATCTAGTATATCCTATTTGTAATCGAGTAGACATAAACTATATAATAGATAATCGATTACAAATCTTAGTGTAATCGAGTAAAAGATCAAATATACTTTACTAAATAGGCTTTATACTTAAGTAGATAATATAAGTTTCTAGCCATGCAAAAGCAATCAAGTTTTTGAATTTAGTAGTCAAGTAATGATTTATTTTTACTCGAGTAAATATTCTTTATAATTGAGTATATATTCTCAAGAAAGTTGTCAAGTCTCTGGATCATTTTTGTAGCCAAGTACTTAACATATTAATCGAGTAATGAATCATGTGTACTCTAGTAAATTATCCTTTTAATCGAGTAGATATCTATCAAAAATATGCCGAGTCTCTGGACCATTAATTTAATCGAGTACTAAAATTGTTAATTGAGTAAGGATCTTAGTATACTCGAGTAAATAGAGATTTCTAATCGAGTATGTATTGAAATTTTTTGTCTTAAAAATTTAATCAAGTGAAAGTAAATTTATAATCGAGTAAGTTAAAAAAATAGTCAATTACATCACATATGTAATCGAGTAATGATAGATCTTAGTCGATTAAATACCTCTTTGTACTCGAGTAATGTTTGAGATCAAAATTCGAAAACTATAGCCATTACAAAGCATTAAATGCGATCTGTCTTTAATTTTCAGAACATTAAATGCTTCTCAGACAAATTGTACATGGATTTTGATGTTTTTAGTTGAATTTTGAGATGTTGTAGAGACAAAAAGTTTCAATTAAGACACAAAGAACATTCTCTCACCTTGATAGATAGGTTAGCAAATGCATTAAAGAACATAACACTATATAAAGGAGTTGAAACCTGAAGAACAAAAGAATGTTAAAATTATGATATCTCGAGTATTCAAAAAGCTTTCAACAAATGATCTACAGTTCACATCCAAAAGAAAAAAAGATACCAAACTTACATCTTTTATTAATCCCGCAATTGTATAACCAGCCAAAAATGAAATCAAGAACCCAGCCGAGAAATTGAATCGAAAATAATCCAATCACAATAAGAACATAACACAAAATAGAACACATGATATACGTGTTCAGATCCATAAATGAATACTAATCACGATAGGGGTTTTTGCCCCTAGTCAATCCACTATATCAAAGAGAGTACAACACGATTACACCGAATTAACAAATAACATAACCTTTATAGTATTACATTAAGAAAACAAACATACAAACTAAGTACAAACTGTATCAAACCATGCAGACACAGCACCACTGCCTCTTGACATTACCTCCCATGACGAAGCGATTTGAATCAAAGATATAGCAATACACTGAAAGTTCTTACCGATCAAAGGATTCATGGATTATGTCACCTCTCTCTTAGCCAATTAGGGTTTCTTGATGGTGAAAGTGGAAAAGTGACGATTAAGATTTGATAGCAGCCTTATATATCGAGACCAATGAATGTAAGCCACACGATCACTGTTTAAAAGAAATCAACAGCTGATATAAGACATAGTCAAATAACACAGTAATACAAATGAAATTAAGGCCAAATGACATACACATGAAATGGAAATCAAATGCAAACATTTATCATGTAATTTTGAATCACTTATCACAACATCTTCCAATCCTCCTTTCTCTTTGTAAAACCAAGAGAAGTGTTTGTAATCTTTTACAACCTATACCTTCTGTTGTATCTCTTATTCATATTTTTATTGTGATCTTGTAAAGGTTAAGCCTAATCCTAGCAAAAGACATTGGTTATGGTTGATCCTACTTAAAAAAGCCATTAGGTAAGTTAGTTGGACAAAATCCTTGGTAAGCAGCCAAGGTAGTGGAGTAGGCATAGTTGAACCACTATACATCTTATGTGCTACATTGTTTCATTTTACTTTTTACTTAAGTTATTTTTTAAAAATGGGTGAAAAAGCTTAATTCACCCCTTAAGCTAACAAATTTTTACAATTAGTTTAGAAAGAATTGATATGTGGCCCAACAAGACTAAGACTTGAGCTAAATCAAAGAATATAGACTTTGGGAACACTACTCAAGTGGTTATAGATGCAATAGCTTTTTCTTTGGCTGGCTAAAAATAAGCTTGTTGTAAATAGGCATGAACTGAAAATGGCTAAGCAATAGCTTTGGCTTTGGATGGTTTGGAATCAGCAGCATGATCTCGTGTAACTCATTACCTTATATAGAAGCTTTGAGTTCTTTGAATATATATTACCTTCACATCTCAACAGCTTCTTTGATTTGACTTATCTCATGCAATAGCTTTGGCTTTGGATGGTATGGACCTTTTGTGTTATGGGTTTTTTTTTTTTTTTTTTGGGGGGGGGGGGGGGGCAGGTGTGGTTTATTCATTATGAGGCTCAAGCCCGATAGGATATTTCCTAGGGTTTTCTTTTTCTACCATTAAAAGAAAGAGAAAGCTACTAGTTTTATTATTATTCTTGTACTTAATTCCATTGAAAAAAAAAATGTGGCTCCAATTTTTCCATCTTCTAGCCTTCCTCTTCTCTTTCATTGCATCTCTTTGTTTGTAATATCCTATGTTTGTTCTAACAAATTGGTATTAGAGCCTCATGGTTGTGATGGCTTCTACTTCGACAACAATGACTGAAAGCGATATTGAAAAGTTTGATGGTTCGACTAGTTTTGTTCTTTGACAAGTTAGAATGATGGCAATTCTATCCAATGATGGTTCGAAAAAGGCTATGCTCAGGAAGTCAAAGAAGTTAGAGACAATGATAGACAAAGAGTGGGATGATATGGATGATAAGGCCTTTTTGTCTATAATAGTTCTGTTTAGAAAACAAAGTTCTTCTGGAAGTTCTATCAAAGAATACTGTCGCAGATGCGTGGTTGAAGTTGGAGAGTTTTTTCAAGACAAAATCTTTCATTAATAGGCTATGGTTGAAGAAACACCACTATACTCTACATATGTCTGAAGGTACTTCACTTAAATCTCATATTTCAGAGTTTACGTTAATCATCACTGACTCAAGCAAGATTAAAGTTAAGATTGATAAGCTTTGTTGCTTCTATTTTCTTTGTCATCTTCTAATAAGAACTTTAGAGACATGATGATCTATGGTAGAGAAGAAATTTCCCTTGAAAACGTGATGTCAAATTTGCATACAAAAGAAATTTCCCTTGAAGGGGTGGTTAGAGGGTCAGTTTGTTTGTTAGAGTGAGGATCTAAGGGGAGAAACCCAAGTATAGGAAATTCTAGGTCAAAATCCAAGCATAAGAATTTGACCTATAATTACTATAAGAAGAAAAGACACATTAAGGTTGACTATTTTGAGTTAAAGAATAAGCAGAATGCAAATAATAAGAACAATGCTTAGTTAGAAGAAGCAAATGTTGTTGAAGATGAGATGAATGATTTGCTTCGTGTTACATATGGGAAAAACAAATTTGAGAATAGCTGAATTATGGAAATAAGAGCTTCACAACATATGACTCCTAATCGAGATGGGTTTATCACATATGAGTTGTTTAATGGAGGTGTGCTCTTGGGTAATGATCATCTCTATAAGGTTGTTGGTGTAGGCATAGTGTAGATTAAGATACACAATAAGGTGATTAAGACATTATCTAGTGTCAAGCATATTCTAGATTTAAAGAAGAAATTGATTTCTCTTGGTACTCTAGAGAAGAATGGTTGCAAGTGCAGAAGTGACGATAGAGTCCTTAAAGTTTCAAAGGGTGTTCTTTTATTAATGAAGGTGAGCAAGATTGGTACTTTGTATCTCCTGTGTGGTTTGATTGTTTCAGGCTCAGTAGTTGTTTCTACTTCTATCTCTTATTTTAATGTTACCAAGTTATTACATATGAGGTTAGGGAATATGACTTAAAGAGTCATGGTTATCTTAAGAAAAAGAGATCTGTTGTGGGGTTGGAATACACAAAAGATGGAGTTCTGTGAACATTGTGTGTTTAGTAAGCAAAATAGGTTGAGTTTTAGCACAACCATTCACAAAACTAAAGGAACCTTAGACTACATTCACTCGAATCTTTGGGGACCCTCCCAAGTTCCCTCTAAAGGTATTCATTCTCAGTATATGCTCACTTTTATTGATGATTACTCCAAAAAGGTTTAAGTCTATTTCTTAAAGTAGAAGATTTAAGTATTTGTGAATTTCAAGCACTGGAAGACTCTACTTGAGAAGTAGATAGGAAAGCAAATTAAGAGACTTAGAACATACAATGGACTTAAATTTTGCAATTATGAGTTTAATGAGTTTGCAAGAATAAAGGCATTGCTCGATATCAAATAATTGTGAAGACACCTCAACAAAATGTAGTTGTAGAATGGATGAATAAGACTTTGCTTGAGAAGGCTCTGTGTATGCTTTCAAATGCAAGTTTGGGTAAGGAGTTTTAAGCAAAAGCTATTAGCATAACTTGATGGTTGGGGAATCTATTAACTAGTTTGGGAATTGGTCTCCTCACAAATCCATTGAGTGCAAAATTCCAGAAAAAGTATGGTCTCATAAACTTGCTGATTATTCAGAATAGAAGATCTTAGGATGTCCTGCTTATGCGTATGTTAACGAAGGGAAGCTTGAGCCAAGAGAAAAGAAGTGTATTTTTCTTAGGTATTCATCTAGTTTAAAGGATACAAGTTATGATGTTCGAATCCAAAGTCATCTAAGTTTTACAGATAGATCTAGAAGAATCGCCAAGACACCTCAAAACTATGAAACCACTAGTAGGGAATAAGATTATTGGTTGCAAGTAGATCTTTAAGAGAAAGGTCGATACCTCAAGTGTCTCAAATGTCAAATACAAGGCGACATTAGTAGGTAAAGTCTATAGTCAAGTATAAGGTGCTAACTTCAATGATGTTTTCTCTCCTACTATGAAATATAGTTCCATTCGTGTTTTACTTTCATTAATTGCTCTAAAAGATTTGGAGCTAGAGTAACTAGATGTCAAAACTACATTCTTGCACATTGATCTTTTTTTAGTAAATTTATATGCACATTGAAAGGAAAATTTTATAGGACAGCTATAAGACCAGTCTTGCTATATGGCTCAGAATGTTGGGCAATCAAATACCAGCATGAGCAAAAGACGAGTGTAGCGGAGATGAGGATGTTAAGATGGATGTGCGGACATACAAGAAAGGATAAAATTAGAAATGAAGTTATTCGTAATAAGGTAGGAGTAGTGCCAATCGAGGAGAAGATGAGAGAGACTAGACTAAGATGGTTTGGTCATGTGAGAAGGAGACTAAGAGACGCTCCTGTGAGGAGAGTTGATGAAATGGAACAATTAGTCACAAAAAGAGGTAGAGGTAGACCCAAGAAGACTTTAGGAGAGACATTAAAATTTGATATGAAATATATGGATCTAAATGAGGATATGACAAAAGACAGAAATACATGGAAGTCTAGAATTCATGTAGCCGACCCCACGTAGTGGGATAAAGGCTGGATATGTTGTTGTTGTTGTTGTTATATGCACCAACCCAAGGGTTTTGAAATTGCAAGTAAGGAAGATCATTTGTGTTTGTTAAAGAAGTCTTTGTGTGGCTTGAAACAGTCTCCTAAACAGTGGTATAGGACATTTAACTCTTTTATGGGGAGCATTGACTCTTGAAGATTTGATTATAATAGTTGTGTGTACTATAAGAACCTATCACATAATACTTTTATGTATTATATGTTGTATGTTGATGATATGTTAGTTGCAGGATTAGATATGGCAGAGATCAAGAAGATGAAAAACCAGTTGAGCTTAAAATTTGAGATGAAAGACTTAGGAGCTTATTTTGTCATTTAGAAGGTCAAACCAATGTATACTCCTCTTGCAACTTATTTCAGACTTTCAACAACTTTATGTCCAAAAATAGATAATAAGAGACACTACAAGTCACGGATTCCTTATTATAGTGCAGTTGGGAGCATTATGTACTTGATGGTATGCACTCAACCTAATGCTACTCAAGTTGTTAGTGTTGTGCGCAAGTACTTATCTTGTCTTGGTAAAGAGCATTGGGAAGTGCTCAAGTGGATATTCAAGTACTTGAGAGGTACAATGGATGCTTAGTTGGAGTTTGGGAGGACTAATGACATTTTGATAGGCTTTTTGGACTTAGAGTATGCTAGAGATCGTAATAAAAGAAGATCTCTAACAAGGCATTTATTTACCATGAAAGGCCACTCTACAATCCACAAAGGCTGAGTATATGGAAATCGTAGAGGCTATCAAGGAGATGATTTGGCTTAAAGGTTTGCTTAGTGAGATTGATCGCTTCAAATTTTGGTTCTATTGTTGTTTACTATGATAGCCAAAGTGTAGTTCACTTAGCCAAGGACCAAATATACCATGAAAGGACTTAGTGTATGGATGTTAGGTATCACTTTGTCTGGAAGATCATCTCAAAGGGTGAAATTCTTATCAATAAGATTGGTACTACAGGCAATCCAACCAACAACATCCTTACAAAGCCTCTACCTATCGCAAAGTTCAAGCATTGCTTGATTTTGGTTACGGTTAGTTATTAAAGCTTATGTTGTTTTTTGGAGAATTCAAGTCAAGGTAGAGATTGTTATGTTGGTGACTCGAATTCTCTTGGTACGAATTTTGTAACACATATTATCTGTAGATCTGTGATATTGTTGGAGGGATTAGGCCAAGAGGGCCTTTTGTGTTATGGTTATTTCTAAATAAATTCACTTGAATACAAAAGATAATTACTCAATTATCAAAAACACATTACTC
The DNA here is from genome assembly GCF_014633365.1 of Diospyros lotus. NCBI lineage: Eukaryota > Viridiplantae > Streptophyta > Magnoliopsida > Ericales > Ebenaceae > Diospyros > Diospyros lotus. Next base: position 10,708,080 of record NC_068346.1, on the reverse strand, counting down.
AATTAATTTTATGATGATAGAAAGTTGCATTATATACTCAAGTACAAAGATTAGTTAGTCAAGTATGTCCTATCTTTACTTGATTATTCTTATATATGTAATCGATTATTTTGAAAATACACTAAGTATTAGTACTTGATTATAGATATAGCTTACTCGATTAATTTTTGCTTGAAAGCTTTACTAATTTCTTGCAAACTCAATCAAATACTTGGTTATTTTGAATGCATTACTTGATTAAAAAATTTATCAAACTTAAGAATATGTCAAATTGTTTTAATCATCATCATTGAACCAAATTTACTAAAAATATTAAACCAACACACAAATTTCTCAACAGTTATTTCCTAGGGTTTTCTTTTTCTGCCATTAAGAGAAAGAGAGAGTTACTAGTTTTATTATTATTCTTCTACTCTATTTCATTGAGAGAAAAAAAAAAAATGTGCCTTCATTTTTGCCTATCTTTCTAGTTTTCCCTTCTTTCTCATCGCATCTTTTTGTTGGTTGTATTATCCATTTGTTCTAACAACATTGTTATTTTACTAGTTGCATGTTTAATATTTCAAAAATTGACATCTTTATTAGATTATTTCTATCAAGAATGTCATTAAAATAATATTACAATAATAATAATAATTGATACAATAAAAATTACATCTCTTTAATAACTGGATATGTGCCAATGTGTGAACACCACAACTCCCTGATAGCTATTTCAAATTATCTCCATGTTTAGAGCATTGAGAATTTTTTTTTTCTTTTTTGTCATTACAAATTAATAGAGTTTTGACCTACTTATTAGGGGGGGAAAGAGTTTGCTTATTGCTTAGGTAACCACTTATTTTCTTATTGAAAATATTTTATTTCATTAATAATATTTTTATATAAGAATTATAAATGGGTCGAGTTGCCAACCCGACTTGTCACACTATGGTAGACGAGGCTAGACTCTATTTGTTACTACAAGCCCAACAAGAAGAGTCGATAGATTATGGGTCGAGCTAGGCCCTTCTCCAACATGAGCCCAACCTAACCTAACTCGTAGGTTGAGCCAGGCCCCTCATCTCGATTCACACAATTATAGAACCAACATCAGCTAGACCAAGTTGGGTTGGATTTGTTGCATCTCTATTTTTTTCATTGAATTATATTATTTTAAGTTTAATGTGAGTTTACTAGCATAAAAAAATGTATAAAATTATGACCTATGTTAAAAACAAGATATCACAAAAATAAAGCTTTTAGTTTTTAATAACTATGATTTTTTATTTTTAATTTAAAATAAAAACTTGATAATTATTTGACAAATTTATTTTTTAATCATATATTTAGCTTTTTTTGTTTAATTCAAAATTATCCTACCCAGTGAAGGGTGTTTTTGTCTTGTCCATGTGCCATACAGTTGCCCATTCAATTGATAGATTTGGTGGGAATGAATAAGTTGAGAATGATCAATCAATACATTTGTGCTCAATTCATGATATGCTTTTGGTGTTTCGTCATTTCTATAATTGTTCGCCTCAAAAGGAATAGCGAGGTTAGGTGTCTCCTGTATGTATGTACTCATTGCAAGTCGCTAGCAAATTCCAACTCTTTGAGCAGGGTCGTCAATGCCGAATGGTGAGTGTAAAAAAATAAAGAAATAAATAAAAAGGAAATGATTTTTGAAATAATAGTTTTGTAGAGTTGTAATTTGAGCCGAGTTGAGCCAATCTTTGCTAATTTCAAGTTTACCTCAGCTCGGCAAGCCAATTTTTAAGCTTGAACTCAGGTCGACTCATCAAAAGATTGATAAATCAAGCTCGAACGAGTTAGATAGTAGGCACTAGAGCTCAGCTCACCAATAGATTCAAGTTTGCCAGAACTTATTCAATTTAAATATATTATTATAAGAATTTAAAATTTGATAATTAATTTTATATTAAATAATATATTTATAAAATTATAGATTAAGATATTAATATATTCATTAACAAGATTGTTTATGAATTATTCGTGAACTTCTAATCAAACATATTTACAAATTTTTAATTGAATTTATTAATATTCACGATCTTCCAATCAAAAATATTTGCAAATTTTAATGATTTGTTTTTTACTAAACTCAAATTCGACTCATTTACAAATTAAAATTTTAAGTTAAGATCAAACTCAACTCATTTAGCATAACAATCGAACTCAAATAAAATTTTGTCGAATTGAATACCAAACTGCTCAAGAACGATTCAACTCATTTACGACCTTAATTATAGTTTTGTGAGTTTTTCCCTTCTTAAAAAGGTTTCGAAATCTTGGAAATCAAAAATAAAATAAATTGCAAAGCTGAAAACAAAAGCTACCTAAGTAGCGGACCTAACTAAAACAAAATATAAAATTGATAATTATATTTTAATAACACCATAAACCCCTTAAAAATAAACTCTTTACATTGATTTTCAAAGGGAGGATGATTACGGTACTAATAATAGCACGATGAGTGGGCTAAAGGGGTTGGACTACCTTTTTTTTCCTTTGTCTTGAATTTATTTATTAGATAATGTTAATAGCCATACCTAAGGCCTGGTAGCTATATTTTATTTGTTGAAGTAGTATTTTGTTAAAATGAGTAAGATAAGAATATATTAAAATAATTTATATAAAAAAATTGTATCAAAATAAAATTGAAATGTTTTCTAAACTAAGATATGAAATGATCAAGATAAGACTATGAAGTATTCTAAAATTTTTATCAAACTGTTTATTAAATTTTTTGAAACGCACCATGCATCATTTTTTCTTAATTGTAAAGATCAAAATAAATTTATTTGAATGGGAAAAGAGATAAATTTATCTGAAAAAAATCAGATAAAAAATTACACGATTTCTTTTTTAAAATTATCAGATAAATTTAATAAATACAATGGAAAAAACTTTTATTCGAAATACTTTTCTTATCTCACTTTTTTCAATTTATATCTTGCTTAACAAACACTGCCTAGTTAATTATGAATATGTCGTGTTTTTTAGATTTTTAAGCCACTAATAAAGTTATTTAAAATAAAAAGTATATTTTTATAAATAATATATACTTATTATAACTTAACTGCTGTTATCATTACTCATTTATTTATTCTCAATTCTTTGGCATTCAATATCAATGAATGCTGTAAACTAAGAAGAGGACGAGTGAGCGCAAACTTTCCCTAATGGAAGCACGCACATCCCAAAGGTATACTGTAATTGGCCTCCTTCACAATGCTAACTAATTAAATTCATTCAACTGTCAATGGTGTTACATTCTCACTCTTCATTAAATCACTCCATATTACTATGGATTATGTTAATCTTTGCTTTAAAATAATGATTAAGTCTAACAAATAAATTTATTTTTATGATAAAGGTAATGTTAATCAATGGTTGATTAAGTATATTATTGGTGTATTTATTATTTTTTTCAACATTTAAATAATTTTATAGGTTGATTAAATAATTTATTTATCCTCAACTAATAAATTTATTTGAATGATAAAATAAGATATAATAAATGTATTTTGTCAATCATTATCTTTAAAATAATAATTAAGATACATTTATAGAAAAATATTTGAAAAACTCTTTATTAAATACTGCCAACTCGCAAAATTAAATTTCCAAAACAATTTGGAGGGGGCAAACATTCCCCACAGATATGATAGAAAGTGGAGACCACGCCCTGACATTCCTGTTGTCGCGGGCAATGTTCGGCCTCACCATTGGCATCAGTCCGGTTTCTATTAACTTTTCTGGCTATGGCGATCGAAAGTGTCCCAGATGTGCATATGGCTTTTTCTTCCTCAATGGCTCCGATCTCTTCTGGGTTGAAGCATCCCCTTCACAAGATCCGACTCTCTCATGCTCCCTCGCCGCAGTTGCAGTCGGTTTTTGGGCCTCAGACGTGAAGTATTTGTTGGCTGAAGCAGGGGAAGGGAAGGGAAGTGAAGATGATCGAAAATGGTGAAGAGGAAGGCTGTTAGCATAGCGGTGATAGGGGTCGAGACCGTTTCAGTCAAATGGCTCGAGGAAGAGGCTCTCGTGGATGGTGGTGGTCATTTGCCGCTAAAGCTGGCATGTGTTGATGGCGGCGACACAGGATTGCTTATTTTCCTTTAGGATTTTAGAGATGCTAGAGTTTGGCCAGGTGGGCGGCACATGTTGCCCTTTCTTTTATATTTGGTTTATGCTCTTTTTTCATTTTGGGCTTGGTTTTCATGTTAATGTCTAGGTAATGTTATATTGGATGGTCCCACCGAACCACTCCCTTCGACCCTAGTCTTGTGCCTTCTGCCTTGTGCCTTGTGCATGTCTATTGTAGCTAGGGTGATCTTGTATTTTGTTCATTGTAGATATCGATGATCGTTCGATGGCATTTTGTGTTTGGAATGTTTAGTTTTGGTGTGTCTTGTATTTCAGTTTGTGTACTGTTATTCTAGCTAGGTGATGTTCTTTTGTGGCACATCTATGCTGCAAGCTTCCTGTGTTTGTCTAGCTTGGTCTCTATCTACGCGTTGACCAAGGCCCTTCTAGGTCACCTTCACACCCTCTTTTGTGAAGCAAAGCTAATTTGTTTCTCCCCCAGACTTTCCAATAGTTTTGTGTCTTCGCCTGCCAATCCTAGAACTAGTTTTAGCTTGCTTACGTACGTGTGTTTTTGGATTGTTCTTGGTGGCCCAAGTGGCTAGCTTTGAAGCTTGACTTTGTTGAATTTGCCTTCTCTTCATGTCTACGTCGGTCTATATTGTCTGTTTTTCTCCTTTGGTAGATTCCAACCTTAATTTTCGTTCTAGCAAAAAGAAAAGAGCATAAAGAAAACTACGAAGCAATCTACCCAAATGGAAATGCTAGCTGGTCAATCGTGTATTAGTCATTCCGCAAAGACTTGACGTTAAAAGAGGAATATTGGTTTTTCCAATTCCTTTCTATGTATGTGGTGATGAGTCCTTTGTTAAACTACCAGAAAGAGCCGTTTCTTTCTCTTTTCTAAGATGAAATTACAAGAATAAATTATTTGTCACTAACATCCTCTTCACTTGATCAA